>NW_027206797.1:0-324203 GCF_032191515.1 Phaenicophaeus curvirostris | reverse complement strand
GAGAGTATCTCCCGCAGGGAAGCTGCTACCATCAAATGTTTACCCTCGTTAGACTCCCCTCTGGAAGCGCTTTCACTGCAAGCTGCAGATTCCCTCCTAACAGCAAGCTTTAGGATACGGTCCTGAATTGTAACTTACTTTCGCCTAATAATGCGATTTTGGCAAAGAGAGTATCTCCCGCAGGGAAGCTTCTACCATCAAATGTTTGCCATCATTAGACTCCCCTCTGGAAGCGCTTTCACTGCAAGCTGCAGATTCCCTCCTAACAGCAAGCTTTAGGATAGGGTACTGAATTGTAACTTACTTTCGCCTAATAAAGCGATTTTGGCAAAGAGAGTATCTCCCGCAGGGAAGCTGCTACCATCAAATGTTTGCCCTCATTAGACTCCCCTCTGGAAGCGCTTTCACTGCAAGCTGCAGATTCCCTCCTAACAGCAAGCTTTAGGATAAGGTACTGAATTGTAACTTACTTTCGCCTAATAATGCGATTGTGGCAAAGAGAGTATCTCCCGCAGGGAAGCTGCTACCATCAAATGTTTGCCCTCATTAGACTCCCCTCTGGAAGCGCTTTCACTGCAAGCTGCAGATTCCCTCCTAACAGCAAGCTTTAGGATAGGGTACTGAATTGTAACTTACTTTCGCCTAATAATGCGATTTTGGCAAAGAGAGTATCTCCCACAGGGAAGCTGCTACCATCAAATGTTTGCCCTCGTTAGACTCCCCTCTGGAAGCGCTTTAACTGCAAGCTGCAGATTCCCTCCTAACAGCAAGCTTTAGGATAGGGTACTGAATTGTAACTTACTTTCGCCTAATAATGCGATTTTGGCAAAGAGAGTATCTCCCGCAGGGAAGCTGCTACCATCAAATGTTTGCCCTCGTTAGACTCCCCTCTGGAAGCGCTTTCACTGCAAGCTGCAGATTCCCTCCTAACAGCAAGCTTTAGGATAGGGTACTGAATTGTATCTTACTTTCGCCTAATAATGCAATTTTGGCAAAGAGAGTATCTCCCGCAGGGAAGCTACTACCATCAAATGTTTGCCCTCATTAGACTCCCCTCTGGAAGCGCTTTCACTGCAAGCTGCAGATTCCCTCCTAACAGCAAGCTTTAGGATAGGGTACTAAATTGTAACTTAACTGCTGCTAATAAGGCGATTTTGGCAAAGAGACTATCTCCAGCAGGGAAGCTGCTACCATCAAATGTTTGCCCTCATTAGACTCCCCTCAGGAAGCGCTTTCACTGCAAGCTGCAGATTCCCTCCTAACAGCAAGCTTTAGGATAGGGTACTGAATTGTAACTTACTTTCGCCTAATATTGCGATTTTGGCAAAGAGAGTATCTCCCACAGGGAAGCTGCTACCATCAAATGTTTCCCCTCGTTAGACTCCCCTCTGGAAGCGCTTTCACTGCAAGCTGCAGATTCCCTCCTAACAGCAAGCTTTAGGATAGGGTACTGAATTGTAACTTACTTTGGCCTAATAATGCGATTTTGGCAAAAAGAGTATCTCCCGCAGGGAAGCTGCTACCATCAAATGTTTGCCCTCATTAGACTCCCCTCTGGAAGCGCTTTCACTGCAAGCTGCAGATTCCTTCCTAACAGCAAGCTTTAGGATAGGGTACTGAATTGTAATGCACTTTCGCCTAATAATGCGATTTTGGCAAAGAGAGTATCTCCCGCAGGGAAGCTGCTACCATCAAATGTTTGCCCTCGTTAGACTCCCCTCTGGAAGCGCTTTCACTGCAAGCTGCAGATTCCCTCCTAACAGCAAGCTTTAGGATAGGGTACTGAATTGTATCTTACTTTCGCCTAATAATGCGATTATGGCAAAGGGAGTATCTCCCGCAGGGAAGCTACTACCATCAAATGTTTGCCCTCATTAGACTCCCCTCTGGAAGCGCTTTCACTGCAAGCTGCAGATTCCCTCCTAACAGCAAGCTTTAGGATAGGGTACTGAATTGTAACTTACTTTCGCCTAATAATGCGACTTTGGCAAAGAGAGTATCTCCCGCAGGGAAGCTGTTACCATCAAATGTTTGCCCTCATTAGACTCCCCTCTGGAAGCGATTTCACTGCAAGCTGCAGATTCCCTCCTAACAGCAAGCTTTAGGATAGGGTACTGAATTGTATCTTACTTTCGCCTAATAATGCGATTTTGGCAAAGAGAATATCTCCCGCAGGGAAGCTGCTACCATCAAATGTTTGCCCTCATTAGACTCCCCTCTGGAAGCGCTTTCACTGCAAGCTGCAGATTCCCTCCTAACAGCAAGCTTTAGGATAGGGTACTGAATTGTAACTTAACTGCAGCTAATAAGGCGATTTTGGCAAAAAGAGTATCTCCCGCAGGGAAGCTGCTACCATCAGATGTTTGCCCTCATTAGACTCCTCTCTGGAAGCGCTTTCACTGCAAGCTGCAGATTCCCTCCTAACAGCAAGCTTTAGGATAGGGTACTGAATTGTAACTTACTTTCGCCTAATAATGCGATTTTGGCAAAGAGACTATCTCCCGCAGGGAAGCTGCTACCATCAAATGTTTGCCCTCCTTAGACTCCCCTCTGGAAGCGCTTTCACTGCAAGCTGCAGATTCCCTCCTAACAGCAAGCTTTAGGATAGGGTACTGAATTGTATCTTACTTTCGACAAATTATTCGATTTTGGCAAAGAGAGTATCTCCCGCAGGGAAGCTGCTACCTTCAAATGTTTGCCCTCATTAGACTCCCCTCTGGAAGCGCTTTCACTGCAAGCTGCAGATTCCCTCCTAACAGCAAGCTTTAGGATAGGGTACTGAATTGTAACTTAACTGCTGCTAATAAGGCGATTTTGGCAAAGAGACTATCTCCAGCAGGGAAGCTGCTACCATCAAATGTTTGCCCTCATTAGACTCCCCTCTGGAAGCGCTTTCACTGCAAGCTGCAGATTTCTTCCTAACAGCAAGCTTTAGGATAGGGTACTGAATTGTAACTTACTTTCGCCTAATAATGCGATTTTGGCAAAGAGAGTATCTCCCGCAGGGAAGCTGCTACCATCAAATGTTTGCCCTCATTAGACTCCCCTCTGGAAGCGCTTTCACTGCAAGCTGCAGATTCCCTCCTAACAGCAAGCTTTAGGATAGGGTACTGAATTATAACTTAACTGCGGCGAATAAGGCGATTTTGGCAAAGAGATTATCTCCCGCAGGGAAGCTGCTACCATCAAATGTTTGCCCTCATTAGACTCCCCTCTGGAAGCGCTTTCACTGCAAGCTGCAGATTCCCTCCTAACAGCAAGCTTTAGGATAGGGTACTGAATTGTAACTTAACTGCTGCTAATAAGGCGATTTTGGCAAAGAGATTATCTCCAGCAGGGAAGCTGCTACCATCAAATGTTTGCCCTCATTAGACTCCCCTCTGGAAGCGCTTTCACTGCAAGCTGCAGATTCCCTCCTAACAGCAAGCTTTAGGATAGGGTACTGAATTGTAACTTACTTTCGCCTAATAACGCGATTTTGGCAAAGAGAGTGTCTCCCGCAGGGAAGCTGCTACCATCAAATGTTTGCCCTCATTAGACTCCCCTCTGGAAGCGCTTTCACTGCAAGCTGCAGATTCCCTCCTAACAGCAAGCTTTAGGATAGGGTACTGAATTGTATCTTACTTTCGCTTAATAATGCGATTTTGGCAAAGAGAGTATCTCCCGCAGGGAAGCTGCTACCATCAAATATTTGCCCTCATTAGACTCCCCTCTGGAAGCGCTTTCACTGCAAGCTGCAGATTCCCTCCTAACAGCAAGCTTTAGGATAGTGTACTGAATTGTAACTTAACTGCGGCGAATAAGGCGATTTTTGCAAAGAGAGTATCTCCCGCAGGGAAGCTCCTACCATCAAATGTTTACCCTCGTTAGACTCCCCTCTGGAAGCGCTTTCACTGCAAGCTGCAGATTCCCTCCTAACAGCAAGCTTTAGGATACGGTCCTGAATTGTAACTTACTTTCGCCTAATAATGCGATTTTGGCAAAGAGAGTATCTCCCGCAGGGAAGCTGCTACCATCAAATGTTTGCCCTCATTAGACTCCCCTCTGGAAGCGCTTTCACTGCAAGCTGCAGATTCCCTCCTAACAGCAAGCTTTAGGATAGGGTACTGAATTGTAACTTACTTTCGCCTAATAAAGCGATTTTGGCAAAGAGAGTATCTCCCGCAGGGAAGCTGCTACCATCAAATGTTTGCCCTCATTAGACTCCCCTCTGGAAGCGCTTTCACTGCAAGCTGCAGATTCCCTCCTAACAGCAAGCTTTAGGATAGGGTACTAAATTGTAACTTAACTGCTGCTAATAAGGCGATTTTGGCAAAGAGACTATCTCCAGCAGGGAAGCTGCTACCATCAAATGTTTGCCCTCATTAGACTCCCCTCAGGAAGCGCTTTCACTGCAAGCTGCAGATTCCCTCCTAACAGCAAGCTTTAGGATAGGGTACTGAATTGTAACTTACTTTCGCCTAATAATGCGATTTTGGCAAAGAGAGTATCTCCCACAGGGAAGCTGCTACCATCAAATGTTTCCCCTCGTTAGACTCCCCTCTGGAAGCGCTTTCACTGCAAGCTGCAGATTCCCTCCTAACAGCAAGCTTTAGGATAGGGTACTGAATTGTAACTTACTTTGGCCTAATAATGCGATTTTCGCAAAAAGAGTATCTCCCGCAGGGAAGCTGCTACCATCAAATGTTTGCCCTCATTAGACTCCCCTCTGGAAGCGCTTTCACTGCAAGCTGCAGATTCCTTCCTAACAGCAAGCTTTAGGATAGGGTACTGAATTGTAACGCACTTTCGCCTAATAATGCTATTTTGGCAAAGAGAGTATCTCCGCAGGGAAGCTGCTACCATCAAATATTTGCCCTCGTTAGACTCCCCTCTGGAAGCGCTTTCACTGCAAGCTGCAGATTCCCTCCTAACAGCAAGCTTTAGGATAGGGTACTGAATTGTAACTTACTTTCGCCTAATAATGCGACTTTGGCAAAGAGAGTATCTCCCGCAGGGAAGCTGCTACCATCAAATGTTTGCCCTCATTAGACTCCCCTCTGGAAGCGCTTTCACTGCAAGCTGCAGATTCCCTCCTAACAGCAAGCTTTAGGATAGGGTACTGAATTGTAACTTAACTGCTGCTAATAAGGCGATTTTGGCAAAGAGATTATCTCCAGCAGGGAAGCTGCTACCATCAAATGTTTGCCCTCATTAGACTCCCCTCTGGAAGCGCTTTCACTGCAAGCTGCAGATTTCTTCCTAACAGCAAGCTTTAGGATAGGGTACTGAATTGTAACTTACTTTCGCCTAATAATGCGATTTTGGCAAAGATAGTATCTCCCGCAGGGAAGCTGCTACCATCAAATATTTGCCCTCGTTATACTCCCCTCTGGAAGCGCTTTCACTGCAAGCTGCAGATTCCCTCCTAACAGCAAGCTTTAGGATAGGGTACTGAATTGTAACTTACTTTCGCCTAATAATGCGATTTTGGCAAAGAGAGTATCTCCCGCAGGGAAGCTGCTACCATCAAATGTTTGCCCTCATTAGACTCCCCTCTGGAAGCGCTTTCACTGCAAGCTGCAGATTCCCTCCTAACAGCAAGCTTTAGGATAGGGTACTGAATTGTATCTTACTTTCGCCTAATAATGCGACTTTGGCAAAGAGAGTATCTCCCGCAGGGAAGCTGCTACCATCAAATATTTGCCATCATTAGACTCCCCTCTGGAAGCGCTTTCACTGCAAGCTGCAGATTCCCTCCTAACAGCAAGCTTTAGGATAGGGTACTGAATTGTATCTTACTTTCGCCTAATAACGCGATTTTGGCAAAGAGAATATCTCCCGCAGGGAAGCTGCTACCATCAAATGTTTGCCCTCATTAGACTCCCCTCTGGAAGCGCTTTCACTGCAAGCTGCAGATTCCCTCCTAACAGCAAGCTTTAGGATAGGGTACTGAATTGTAACTTAACTGCAGCTAATAAGGCGATTTTGGCAAAGAGAGTATCTCCCGCAGGGAAGCTGCTACCATCAAATGTTTGCCCTCACTAGACTCCCCTCTGGAAGCGCTTTCACTGCAAGCTGCAGATTCCCTCCTAACAGCAAGCTTTAGGATAGGGTACTGAATTGTAACTTACTTTCGCCTAATAATGCGATTTTGGCAAAGAGAGTGTCTCCCGCAGGGAAGCTGCTACCATCAAATGTTTGCCCTCGTTAGACTCCCCTCTGGAAGCGATTTCACTGCAAGCTGCAGATTCCCTCCTAACAGCAAGCTTTAGGAAAGGGGACTGAATTGTATCTTACTTTCGACAAATTATGCGATTTTGGCAAAGAGAGTATCTCCCGCAGGGAAGCTGCTACCATCAAATGTTTGCCCTCATTAGACTCCCCTCTGGAAGCGCTTTCACTGCAAGCTGCAGATTCCCTCCTAACAGCAAGCTTTAGGATAGTGTACTGAATTGTAACTTAACTGCGGCGAATAAGGCGATTTTTGCAAAGAGAGTATCTCCCGCAGGGAAGCTGCTACCATCAAATGTTTACCCTCGTTAGACTCCCCTCTGGAAGCGCTTTCACTGCAAGCTGCAGATTCCCTCCTAACAGCAAGCTTTAGGATACGGTCCTGAATTGTAACTTACTTTCGCCTAATAAAGCGATTTTGGCAAAGAGAGTATCTCCCGCAGGGAAGCTGCTACCATCAAATGTTTGCCCTCATTAGACTCCCCTCTGGAAGCGCTTTCACTGCAAGCTGCAGATTCCCTCCTAACAGCAAGCTTTAGGATAGGGTACTGAATTGTAACTTACTTTCGCCTAATAAAGCGATTTTGGCAAAGAGAGTATCTCCCGCAGGGAAGCTGCTACCATCAAATGTTTGCCCTCATTAGACTCCCCTCTGGAAGCGCTTTCACTGCAAGCTGCAGATTCCCTCCTAACAGCAAGCTTTAGGATAAGGTACTGAATTGTAACTTACTTTCGCCTAATAATGCGATTTTGGCAAAGAGAGTATCTCCCGCAGGGAAGCTGCTACCATCAAATGTTTGCCCTCATTAGACTCCCCTCTGGAAGCGCTTTCACTGCAAGCTGCAGATTCCCTCCTAACAGCAATTTTTAGGATAGGGTACTGAATTGTAACTTAACTGCAGCTAATAAGGCGATTTTGGCAAAGAGACTATCTCCCACAGGGAAGCTGCTACCATCAAATGTTTGCCCTCGTTAGACTCCCCTCTGGAAGCGCTTTAACTGCAAGCTGCAGATTCCCTCCTAACAGCAAGCTTTAGGATAGGGTACTGAATTGTAACTTACTTTGGCCTAATAATGCGATTTTGGCAAAGAGAGTATCTCCCGCAGGGAAGCTGCTACCATCAAATGTTTGCCCTCATTAGACTCCCCTCTGGAAGCGCTTTCACTGCAAGCTGCAGATTCCCTCCTAACAGCAAGCTTTAGGATAGTGTACTGAATTGTAACGCACTTTCGCCTAATAATGCTATTTTGGCAAAGAGAGTATCTCCGCAGGGAAGCTGCTACCATCAGATGTTTGCCCTCGTTAGACTCCCCTCTGGAAGCGCTTTCACTGCAAGCTGCAGATTCCCTCCTAACAGCAAGCTTTAGGATAGGGTACTGAATTGTATCTTACTTTCGCCTAATAATGCAATTTTGGCAAAGAGAGTATCTCCCGCAGGGAAGCTACTACCATCAAATGTTTGCCCTCATTAGACTCACCTCTGGAAGCGCTTTCACTGCAAGCTGCAGATTCCCTCCTAACAGCAAGCTTTAGGATAGGGTACTGAATTGTAACTTACTTTCGCCTAATAATTCGATTTTGGCAAAGAGAGTATCTCCCGCAGGGAAGCTGCTACCATCAAATATTAGCCCTCGTTAGACTCCCCTCTGGAAGCGCTTTCACTGCAAGCTGCAGATTCCCTCCTAACAGCAAGCTTTAGGATAGGGTACTGAATTGTATCTTACTTTCGCCTAATAACGCGATTTTGGCAAAGGGAATATCTCCCGCAGGGAAGCTGCTACCATCAAATGTTTGCCCTCATTAGACTCCCCTCTGGAAGCGCTTTCACTGCAAGCTGCAGATTCCCTCCTAACAGCAATCTTTAGGATAGGGTACTGAATTGTAACTTAACTGCAGCTAATAAGGCGATTTTGGCAAAGAGAGTATCTCCCGCAGGGAAGCTGCTACCATCAAATGTTTGCCCTCATTAGACTCCCCTCTGGAAGCGCTTTCACTGCAAGCTGCAGATTCCCTCCTAACAGCAAGCTTTAGGATAGGGTACTGAATTGTAACTTACTTTCGCCTAATAATGCGATTTTGGCAAAGAGAGTGTCTCCCGCAGGGAAGCTGCTACCATCAAATGTTTGCCCTCGTTAGACTCCCCTCTGGAAGCGCTTTCACTGCAAGCTGCAGATTCCCTCCTAACAGCAAGCTTTAGGATAGGGTACTGAATTGTAACTTACTTTCGCCTAATAAAGCGATTTTGGCAAAGAGAGTATCTCCCGCAGGGAAGCTGCTACCATCAAATGTTTGCCCTCATTAGACTCCCCTCTGGAAGCGCTTTCACTGCAAGCTGCAGATTCCCTCCTAACAGCAAGCTTTAGGATAGGGTACTAAATTGTAACTTAACTGCTGCTAATAAGGCGATTTTGGCAAAGAGACTATCTCCAGCAGGGAAGCTGCTACCATCAAATGTTTGCCCTCATTAGACTCCCCTCAGGAAGCGCTTTCACTGCAAGCTGCAGATTCCCTCCTAACAGCAAGCTTTAGGATAGGGTACTGAATTGTAACTTACTTTCGCCTAATAATGCGATTTTGGCAAAGAGAGTATCTCCCACAGGGAAGCTGCTACCATCAAATGTTTCCCCTCGTTAGACTCCCCTCTGGAAGCGCTTTCACTGCAAGCTGCAGATTCCCTCCTAACAGCAAGCTTTAGGATAGGGTACTGAATTGTAACTTACTTTCGCCTAATAATGCGATTTTGGCAAAAAGAGTATCTCCCGCAGGGAAGCTGCTACCATCAAATGTTTGCCCTCATTAGACTCCCCTCTGGAAGCGCTTTCACTGCAAGCTGCAGATTCCTTCCTAACAGCAAGCTTTAGGATAGGGTACTGAATTGTAACGCACTTTCGCCTAATAATGCTATTTTGGCAAAGAGAGTATCTCCGCAGGGAAGCTGCTACCATCAAATATTTGCCCTCGTTAGACTCCCCTCTGGAAGCGCTTTCACTGCAAGCTGCAGATTCCCTCCTAACAGCAAGCTTTAGGATAGGGTACTGAATTGTAACTTACTTTCGCCTAATAATGCGACTTTGGCAAAGAGAGTATCTCCCGCAGGGAAGCTGCTACCATCAAATGTTTGCCATCATTAGACTCCCCTCTGGAAGCGCTTTCACTGCAAGCTGCAGATTCCCTCCTAACAGCAAGCTTTAGGATAGGGTACTGAATTGTATCTTACTTTCGCCTAATAACGCGATTTTGGCAAAGAGAATATCTCCCGCAGGGAAGCTGCTACCATCAAATGTTTGCCCTCATTAGACTCCCCTCTGGAAGCGCTTTCACTGCAAGCTGCAGATTCCCTCCTAACAGCAAGCTTTAGGATAGGGTACTGAATTGTAACTTAACTGCAGCTAATAAGGCGATTTTGGCAAAGAGAGTATCTCCCGCAGGGAAGCTGCTACCATCAAATGTTTGCCCTCATTAGACTCCCCTCTGGAAGCGCTTTCACTGCAAGCTGCAGATTCCCTCCTAACAGCAAGCTTTAGGATAGGGTACTGAATTGTAACTTACTTTCGCCTAATAATGCGATTTTGGCAAAGAGAGTGTCTCCCGCAGGGAAGCTGCTACCATCAAATGTTTGCCCTCGTTAGACTCCCCTCTGGAAGCGCTTTCACTGCAAGCTGCAGATTCCCTCCTAACAGCAAGCTTTAGGAAAGGGTACTGAATTGTATCTTACTTTCGACAAATTATGCGATTTTGGCAAAGAGAGTATCTCCCGCAGGGAAGCTGCTACCATCAAATATTTGCCCTCATTAGACTCCCCTCTGGAAGCGCTTTCACTGCAAGCTGCAGATTCCCTCCTAACAGCAAGCTTTAGGATAGTGTACTGAATTGTAACTTAACTGCGGCGAATAAGGCGATTTTTGCAAAGAGAGTATCTCCCGCAGGGAAGCTGCTACCATCAAATGTTTACCCTCGTTAGACTCCCCTCTGGAAGCGCTTTCACTGCAAGCTGCAGATTCCCTCCTAACAGCAAGCTTTAGGATACGGTCCTGAATTGTAACTTACTTTCGCCTAATAATGCGATTTTGGCAAAGAAAGTATCTCCCGCAGGGAAGCTTCTACCATCAAATGTTTGCCCTCATTAGACTCTCCTCTGGAAGCGCTTTCACTGCAAGCTGCAGATTCCCTCCTAACAGCAAGCTTTAGGATAGGGTACTGAATTGTATCTTACTTTCGCCTAATAAAGCGATTTTGGCAAAGAGAGTATCTCCCGCAGGGAAGCTGCTACCATCAAATGTTTGCCCTCATTAGACTCCCCTCTGGAAGCGCTTTCACTGCAAGCTGCAGATTCCCTCCTAACAGCAAGCTTTAGGATAGGGTACTAAATTGTAACTTAACTGCTGCTAATAAGGCGATTTTGGCAAAGAGACTATCTCCAGCAGGGAAGCTGCTACCATCAAATGTTTGCCCTCATTAGACTCCCCTCAGGAAGCGCTTTCACTGCAAGCTGCAGATTCCCTCCTAACAGCAAGCTTTAGGATAGGGTACTGAATTGTAACTTACTTTCGCCTAATAATGCGATTTTGGCAAAGAGAGTATCTCCCACAGGGAAGCTGCTACCATCAAATGTTTCCCCTCGTTAGACTCCCCTCTGGAAGCGCTTTCACTGCAAGCTGCAGATTCCCTCCTAACAGCAAGCTTTAGGATAGGGTACTGAATTGTAACTTACTTTGGCCTAATAATGCGATTTTGGCAAAAAGAGTATCTCCCGCAGGGAAGCTGCTACCATCAAATGTTTGCCCTCATTAGACTCCCCTCTGGAAGCGCTTTCACTGCAAGCTGCAGATTCCTTCCTAACAGCAAGCTTTAGGATAGGGTACTGAATTGTAACGCACTTTCGCCTAATAATGCTATTTTGGCAAAGAGAGTATCTCCGCAGGGAAGCTGCTACCATCAAATGTTTGCCCTCGTTAGACTCCCCTCTGGAAGCGCTTTCACTGCAAGCTGCAAATTCCCTCCTAACAGCAAGCTTTAGGATAGGGTACTGAATTGTATCTTACTTTCGCCTAATAATGCGATTATGGCAAAGGGAGTATCTCCCGCAGGGAAGCTACTACCATCAAATGTTTGCCCTCATTAGACTCCCCTCTGGAAGCGCTTTCACTGCAAGCTGCAGATTCCCTCCTAACAGCAAGCTTTAGGATAGGGTACTGAATTGTAACTTACTTTCGCCTAATAATGCGACTTTGGCAAAGAGAGTATCTCCCGCAGGGAAGCTGCTACCATCAAATGTTTGCCCTCATTAGACTCCCCTCTGGAAGCGCTTTCACTGCAAGCTGCAGATTCCCTCCTAACAGCAAGCTTTAGGATAGGGTACTGAATTGTAACTTAACTTCAGCTAAAAAGGCGATTTTGGCAAAAAGAGTATCTCCCGCAGGGAAGCTGCTACCATCAGATGTTTGCCCTCATTAGACTCCTCTCTGGAAGCGCTTTCACTGCAAGCTGCAGATTCCCTCCTAACAGCAAGCTTTAGGATAGGGTACTGAATTGTAACTTACTTTCGCCTAATAATGCGATTTTGGCAAAGAGACTATCTCCCGCAGGGAAGCTGCTACCATCAAATGTTTGCCCTCATTAGACTCCCCTCTGGAAGCGCTTTCACTGCAAGCTGCAGATTCCCTCCTAACAGCAAGCTTTAGGATAGGGTACTGAACTGTAACTTAACTGCGTCTAATAAGGCGATTATGGCAAAGAGACTATCTCCAGCAGGGAAGCTGCTACCATCAAATGTTTGCCCTCATTAGACTCCCCTCTGGAAGCGCTTTCACTGCAAGCTGCAGATTTCTTCCTAACAGCAAGCTTTAGGATAGGGTACTGAATTTTAACTTACTTTCGCCTAATAATGCGATTTTGGCAAAGAGAGTATCTCCCGCAGGGAAGCTGCTACCATCAAATGTTTGCCCTCATTAGACTCCCGTCTGGAAGCGCTTTCACTGCAAGCTGCAGATTCCCTCCTAACAGCAAGCTTTAGGATAGGGTACTGAATTGTAACTTACTTTCGCCTAATAATGCGATTATGGCAAAGAGAGTATCTCCCACAGGGAAGCTGCTACCATCAAATGTTTGCCCTCGTTAGACTCCCCTCTGGAAGCGCTTTCACTGCAAGCTGCAGATTCCCTCCTAACAGCAAGCTTTAGGATAGGGTACTGAATTGTAACTTACTTTCGCCTAATAAAGCGATTTTGGCAAAGAGAGTATCTCCCGCACGGAAGCTGCTACCATCAAATGTTTGCCCTCATTAGACTCCCCTCTGGAAGCGCTTTCACTGCAAGCTGCAGATTCCCTCCTAACAGCAAGCTTTAGGATAGGGTACTGAATTATAACTTAACTGCAGCGAATAATGCGATTTTGGCAAAGAGATTATCTCCCGCAGGGAAGCTGCTACCATCAAATGTTTGCCCTCATTAGACTCCCCTCTGGAAGCGCTTTCACTGCAAGCTGCAGATTCCCTCCTAACAGCAAGCTTTAGGATAGGGTACTGAATTGTAACTTAACTGCTGCTAATAAGGCGATTTTGGCAAAGAGACTATCTCCAGCAGGGAAGCTGCTACCATCAAATGTTTGCCCTCATTAGACTCCCCTCTGGAAGCGCTTTCACTGCAAGCTGCAGATTTCTTCCTAACAGCAAGCTTTAGGATAGGGTACTGAATTGTAACTTACTTTCGCCTAATAATGCGATTTTGGCAAAGATAGTATCTCCCGCAGGGAAGCTGCTACCATCAAATATTTGCCCTCGTTATACTCCCCTCTGGAAGCGCTTTCACTGCAAGCTGCAGATTCCCTCCTAACAGCAAGCTTTAGGATAGGGTACTGAATTGTAACTTACTTTCGCCTAATAATGCGATTTTGGCAAAGAGAGTATCTCCCGCAGGGAAGCTGCTACCATCAAATGTTTGCCCTCATTAGACTCCCCTCTGGAAGCGCTTTCACTGCAAGCTGCAGATTCCCTCCTAACAGCAAGCTTTAGGATAGGGTACTGAATTGTAACTTACTTTCGCCTAATAATGCGACTTTGGCAAAGAGAGTATCTCCCGCAGGGAAGCTGTTACCATCAAATGTTTGCCATCATTAGACTCCCCTCTGGAAGCGCTTTCACTGCAAGCTGCAGATTCCCTCCTAACAGCAAGCTTTAGGATAGGGTACTGAATTGTATCTTACTTTCGCCTAATAATGCGATTTTGGCAAAGAGAATATCTCCCGCAGGGAAGCTGCTACCATCAAATGTTTGCCCTCATTAGACTCCCCTCTGGAAGCGCTTTCACTGCAAGCTGCAGATTCCCTCCTAACAGCAAGCTTTAGGATAGGGTACTGAATTGTAATTTAACTGCAGCTAATAAGGCGATTATGGCAAAGAGAGTATCTCCCGCAGGGAAGCTGCTACCATCAGATGTTTGCCCTCATTAGACTCCCCTCTGGAAGCGCTTTCACTGCAAGCTGCAGATTCCCTCCTAACAGCAAGCTTTAGGATAGGGTACTGAATTGTAACTTACTTTCGCCTAATAATGCGATTTTGGCAAAGAGAGTATCTCCCGCAGGGAAGCTGCTACCATCAAATGTTTGCCCTCGTTAGACTCCCCTCTGGAAGCGCTTTCACTGCAAGCTGCAGATTCCCTCCTAACAGCAAGCTTTAGGATAGGGTACTGAATTGTAACTTACTTTCGCCTAATAATGCGATTTTGGCAAAGAGAGTATCTCCCACAGGGAAGCTGCTACCATCAAATGTTTGCCCTCGTTAGACTCCCCTCTGGAAGCGCTTTCACTGCAAGCTGCAGATTCCCTCCTAACAGCAAGCTTTAGGATAGGGTACTGAATTGTAACTTACTTTCGCCTAATAATGCGATTTTGGCAAAAAGAGTATCTCCCGCAGGGAAGCTGCTACCATCAAATGTTTGCCCTCATTAGACTCCCCTCTGGAAGCGCTTTCACTGCAAGCTGCAGATTCCCTCCTAACAGCAAGCTTTAGGATAGGGTACTGAATTGTAACTTAATTTCGCCTAATAATGCGATTTTGGCAAAGAGAGTATCTCCCGCAGGGAAGCTGCTACCATCAAATGTTTGCCCTCATTAGACTCCCCTCTGGAAGCGCTTTCACTGCAAGCTGCAGATTCCCTCCTAACAGCAAGCTTTAGGATAGGGTACTGAATTGTAACTTACTTTCGCCTAATAATGCGATTTTGGCAAAGAGAGTATCTCCCGCAGGGAAGCTGCTACCATCAAATGTTTGCCCTCATTAGACTCCCCTCTGGAAGCGCTTTCACTGCAAGCTGCAGATTCCCTCCTAACAGCAAGCTTTAGGATAGGGTACTGAATTGTAACTTAACTGCTGCTAATAAGGCGATTTTGGCAAAGAGACTATATCCCGCAGGGAAGCTGCTACCATCAAATGTTTGCCCTCATTAGACTCCCCTCTGGAAGCGCTTTCACAGCAAGCTGCAGATTCCCTCCTAACAGCAAGCTTTAGGATAGGGTACTGAATTGTAACTTACTTTCGCCTAATAATGCGATTTTGGCAAAGACAGTATCTCCCGCAGGGAAGCTGCTACCATCAAATGTTTGCCCTCATTAGACTCCCCTCTGGAAGCGCTTTCACTGCAAGCTGCAGATTCCCTCCTAACAGCAAGCTTTAGGATAGGGTACTGAATTGTAACTTACTTTGGCCTAATAATGCGATTTTGGCAAAAAGAGTATCTCCCGCAGGGAAGCTGCTACCATCAAATGTTTGCCCTCATTAGACTCCCCTCTGGAAGCGCTTTCACTGCAAGCTGCAGATTCCTTCCTAACAGCAAGCTTTAGGATAGGGTACTGAATTGTAACGCACTTTCGCCTAATAATGCTATTTTGGCAAAGAGAGTATCTCCGCAGGGAAGCTGCTACCATCAAATATTTGCCCTCGTTAGACTCCCCTCTGGAAGCGCTTTCACTGCAAGCTGCAGATTCCCTCCTAACAGCAAGCTTTAGGATAGGGTACTGAATTGTAACTTACTTTCGCCTAATAATGCGACTTTGGCAAAGAGAGTATCTCCCGCAGGGAAGCTGCTACCATCAAATGTTTGCCATCATTAGACTCCCCTCTGGAAGCGCTTTCACTGCAAGCTGCAGATTCCCTCCTAACAGCAAGCTTTAGGATAGGGTACTGAATTGTATCTTACTTTCGCCTAATAACGCGATTTTGGCAAAGAGAATATCTCCCGCAGGGAAGCTGCTACCATCAAATGTTTGCCCTCATTAGACTCCCCTCTGGAAGCGCTTTCACTGCAAGCTGCAGATTCCCTCCTAACAGCAATCTTTAGGATAGGGTACTGAATTGTAACTTAACTGCAGCTAATAAGGCGATTTTGGCAAAGAGAGTATCTCCCGCAGGGAAGCTGCTACCATCAAATGTTTGCCCTCATTAGACTCCCCTCTGGAAGCGCTTTCACTGCAAGCTGCAGATTCCCTCCTAACAGCAAGCTTTAGGATAGGGTACTGAATTGTAACTTAACTGCGGCGAATAAGGCGATTTTTGCAAAGAGAGTATCTCCCGCAGGGAAGCTGCTACCATCAAATGTTTACCCTCGTTAGACTCCCCTCTGGAAGCGCTTTCACTGCAAGCTGCAGATTCCCTCCTAACAGCAAGCTTTAGGATACGGTCCTGAATTGTAACTTACTTTCGCCTAATAATGCGATTTTGGCAAAGAGAGTATCTCCCACAGGGAAGCTGCTACCATCAAATGTTTCCCCTCGTTAGACTCCCCTCTGGAAGCGCTTTCACTGCAAGCTGCAGATTCCCTCCTAACAGCAAGCTTTAGGATAGGGTACTGAATTGTAACTTACTTTGGCCTAATAATGCGATTTTGGCAAAAAGAGTATCTCCCGCAGGGAAGCTGCTACCATCAAATGTTTGCCCTCATTAGACTCCCCTCTGGAAGCGCTTTCACTGCAAGCTGCAGATTCCTTCCTAACAGCAAGCTTTAGGATAGGGTACTGAATTGTAACGCACTTTCGCCTAATAATGCTATTTTGGCAAAGAGAGTATCTCCGCAGGGAAGCTGCTACCATCAAATGTTTGCCCTCGTTAGACTCCCCTCTGGAAGCGCTTTCACTGCAAGCTGCAAATTCCCTCCTAACAGCAAGCTTTAGGATAGGGTACTGAATTGTATCTTACTTTCGCCTAATAATGCGATTATGGCAAAGGGAGTATCTCCCGCAGGGAAGCTACTACCATCAAATGTTTGCCCTCATTAGACTCCCCTCTGGAAGCGCTTTCACTGCAAGCTGCAGATTCCCTCCTAACAGCAAGCTTTAGGATAGGGTACTGAATTGTAACTTACTTTCGCCTAATAATGCGACTTTGGCAAAGAGAGTATCTCCCGCAGGGAAGCTGCTACCATCAAATGTTTGCCCTCATTAGACTCCCCTCTGGAAGCGCTTTCACTGCAAGCTGCAGATTCCCTCCTAACAGCAATCTTTAGGATAGGGTACTGAATTGTAACTTAACTGCAGCTAAAAAGGCGATTTTGGCAAAAAGAGTATCTCCCGCAGGGAAGCTGCTACCATCAGATGTTTGCCCTCATTAGACTCCTCTCTGGAAGCGCTTTCACTGCAAGCTGCAGATTCCCTCCTAACAGCAAGCTTTAGGATAGGGTACTGAATTGTAACTTACTTTCGCCTAATAATGCGATTTTGGCAAAGAGACTATCTCCCGCAGGGAAGCTGCTACCATCAAATGTTTGCCCTCCTTAGACTCCCCTCTGGAAGCGCTTTCACTGCAAGCTGCAGATTCCCTCCTAACAGCAAGCTTTAGGATAGGGTACTGAATTGTAACTTAACTGCTGCTAATAAGGCGATTATGGCAAAGAGACTATCTCCAGCAGGGAAGCTGCTACCATCAAATGTTTGCCCTCATTAGACTCCCCTCTGGAAGCGCTTTCACTGCAAGCTGCAGATTTCTTCCTAACAGCAAGCTTTAGGATAGGGTACTGAATTTTAACTTACTTTCGCCTAATAATGCGATTTTGGCAAAGAGAGTATCTCCCGCAGGGAAGCTGCTACCATCAAATGTTTGCCCTCATTAGACTCCCGTCTGGAAGCGCTTTCACTGCAAGCTGCAGATTCCCTCCTAACAGCAAGCTTTAGGATAGGGTACTGAATTGTAACTTACTTTCGCCTAATAATGCGATTTTGGCAAAGAGAGTATCTCCCACAGGGAAGCTGCTACCATCAAATGTTTGCCCTCGTTAGACTCCCCTCTGGAAGCGCTTTCACTGCAAGCTGCAGATTCCCTCCTAACAGCAAGCTTTAGGATAGGGTACTGAATTGTAACTTACTTTCGCCTAATAAAGCGATTTTGGCAAAGAGAGTATCTCCCGCACGGAAGCTGCTACCATCAAATGTTTGCCCTCATTAGACTCCCCTCTGGAAGCGCTTTCACTGCAAGCTGCAGATTCCCTCCTAACAGCAAGCTTTAGGATAGGGTACTGAATTATAACTTAACTGCAGCGAATAATGCGATTTTGGCAAAGAGATTATCTCCCGCAGGGAAGCTGCTACCATCAAATGTTTGCCCTCATTAGACTCCCCTCTGGAAGCGCTTTCACTGCAAGCTGCAGATTCCCTCCTAACAGCAAGCTTTAGGATAGGGTACTGAATTGTAACTTAACTGCTGCTAATAAGGCGATTTTGGCAAAGATAGTATCTCCCGCAGGGAAGCTGCTACCATCAAATATTTGCCCTCGTTATACTCCCCTCTGGAAGCGCTTTCACTGCAAGCTGCAGATTCCCTCCTAACAGCAAGCTTTAGGATAGGGTACTGAATTGTAACTTACTTTCGCCTAATAATGCGATTTTGGCAAAGAGAGTATCTCCCGCAGGGAAGCTGCTACCATCAAATGTTTGCCCTCATTAGACTCCCCTCTGGAAGCGCTTTCACTGCAAGCTGCAGATTCCCTCCTAACAGCAAGCTTTAGGATAGGGTACTGAATTGTAACTTACTTTCGCCTAATAATGCGATTTTGGCAAAGAGAATATCTCCCGCAGGGAAGCTGCTACCATCAAATGTTTGCCATCATTAGACTCCCCTCTGGAAGCGCTTTCACTGCAAGCTGCAGATTCCCTCCTAACAGCAAGCTTTAGGATAGGGTACTGAATTGTATCTTACTTTCGCCTAATAATGCGATTTTGGCAAAGAGAATATCTCCCGCAGGGAAGCTGCTACCATCAAATGTTTGCCCTCATTAGACTCCCCTCTGGAAGCGCTTTCACTGCAAGCTGCAGATTCCCTCCTAACAGCAAGCTTTAGGATAGGGTACTGAATTGTAACTTACTTTCGCCTAATAATGCGATTTTGGCAAAAAGAGTATCTCCCGCAGGGAAGCTGCTACCATCAAATGTTTGCCCTCATTAGACTCCCCTCTGGAAGCGCTTTCACTGCAAGCTGCAGATTCCCTCCTAACAGCAAGCTTTAGGATAGGGTACTGAATTGTAACTTACTTTCGCCTAATAATGCGATTTTGGCAAAGAGAGTATCTCCTGCAGGGAAGCTGCTACCATCAAATGTTTGCCCTCATTAGACTCCCCTCTGGAAGCGCTTTCACTGCAAGCTGCAGATTCCCTCCTAACAGCAAGCTTTAGGATAGGGTACTGAATTGTAACTTACTTTCGCCTAATAATGCGATTTTGTCAAAGAGAGTATCTCCCGCAGGGAAGCTGCTACCATCAAATGTTTGCCCTCATTAGACTCCCCTCTGGAAGCGCTTTCACTGCAAGCTGCAGATTCCCTCCTAACAGCAAGCTTTAGGATAGGGTACTGAATTGTAACTTACTTTCGCCTAATAATGCGATTTTGGCAAAAAGAGTATCTCCCGCAGGGAAGCTGCTACCATCAAATGTTTGCCCTCATTAGACTCCCCTCTGGAAGCGCTTTCACTGCAAGCTGCAGATTCCCTCCTAACAGCAAGCTTTAGGATAGGGTACTGAATTGTAACTTACTTTCGCCTAATAATGCGATTTTGGCAAAGACAGTATCTCCCGCAGGGAAGCTGCTACCATCAAATGTTTGCCCTCATTAGACTCCCCTCTGGAAGCGCTTTCACTGCAAGCTGCAGATTCCCTCCTAACAGCAAGCTTTAGGATAGGGTACTGAATTGTAACTTAACTGCTGCTAATAAGGCGATTTTGGCAAAGAGAGTATCTCCCGCAGGGAAGCTGCTACCATCAAATCTTTGCCCTCATTAGACTCCCCTCTGGAAGCGCTTTCACTGCAAGCTGCAGATTCCTTCCTAACAGCAAGCTTTAGGATATGGTACTGAATTGTAACGCACTTTCGCCTAATAATGCTATTTTGGCAAAGAGAGTATCTCCGCAGGGAAGCTGCTACCATCAAATGTTTGCCCTCGTTAGACTCCCCTCTGGAAGCGCTTTCACTGCAAGCTGCAGATTCCCTCCTAACAGCAAGCTTTAGGATAGGGTACTGAATTGTATCTTACATTCGCCTAATAATGCGATTTTGGCAAAGAGAGTATCTCCCGCAGGGAAGTTACTACCATCAAATGTTTGCCCTCATTAGACTCCGCTCTGGAAGCGCTTTCACTGCAAGCTGCAGATTCCCTCCTAACAGCAAGCTTTAGGATAGGGTACTGAATTGTAACTTACTTTCGCCTAATAATGCGATTTTGGCAAAGAGACTATCTCCCGCAGGGAAGCTGCTACCATCAAATATTTGCCCTCGTTAGACTCCCCTCTGGAAGCGCTTTCACTGCAAGCTGCAGATTCCCTCCTAACAGCAAGCTTTAGGATAGGGTACTGAATTGTAACTTAACTGCGGCGAATAAGGCGATTTTTGCAAAGAGAGTATCTCCAGCAGGGAAGCTGCTACCATCAAATGTTTACCCTCGTTAGACTCCCCTCTGGAAGCGCTTTCACTGCAAGCTGCAGATTCCCTCCTAACAGCATGCTTTAGGATAGGGTACTGAATTGTAACTTACTTTCACCTAATAATGCGATTTTGGCAAAGAGAGTATCTCCCGCAGGGAAGCTGCTACCATCAAATGTTTGCCCTCGTTAGACTCCCCTCTGGAAGCGCTTTCACTGCAAGCTGCAGATTCCCTCCTAACAGCAAGCTTTAGGATAGGGTACTGAATTGTATCTTACTTTCGACTAATAATGCGATTTTGGCAAAGAGAGTATCTCCCGCAGGGAAGCTGCTACCATCAAATATTTGCCCTCATTAGACTCCCCTCTGGAAGCGCTTTCACTGCAAGCTGCAGATTCCCTCCTAACAGCAAGCTTTAGGATAGGGTACTGAATTGTAACTTAACTGCGGCTAATAATGCGATTATGGCAAAGAGAGTATCTCCCGCAGGGAAGCTGCTACCATCAAATGTTTGCCCTCGTTAGACTCCCCTCTGGAAGCGCTTTCACTGCAAGCTGCAGATTCCCTCCTAACAGCAAGCTTTAGGATAGGGTACTGAATTGTAACTTACTTTCGCCTAATAATGCGATTTTGGCAAAGAGAGTATCTCCCGCAGGGAAGCTGCTACCGTCAAATGTTTGCCCTCATTAGACTCCCCTCTGGAGGCGCTTTCACTGCAAGCTGCAGATTCCCTCCTAACAGCAAGCTTTAGGATAGGGTACTGAATTGTAACTTAACTGCGGCTAATAAGGCGATTTTGGCAAAGAGAGTATCTGCCACAGGGAAGTTGCTACCATCAAATGTTTGCCCTCGTTAGACTCCCCTCTGGAAGCGCTTTCACTGCAAGCTGCAGATTCCCTCCTAACAGCAAGCTTTAGGATAGGGTACTGAATTGTAACTTACTTTCGCCTAATAATGCGATTTTGGCAAAAAGAGTATCTCCCGCAGGGAAGCTGCTACCATCAAATGTTTGCCCTCATTAGACTCCCCTCTGGAAGCGCTTTCACTGCAAGCTGCAGATTCCCTCCTAACAGCAAGCTTTAGGATAGTGTATTGAATTGTAACTTAACTGCGGCTAATAAGGCGATTTTGGCAAAGAGAATGTATCCCGCAGGGAAGCTGCTACCATCAAATATTTGCCCTCATTAGACTCCCCTCTGGAAGCGCTTTCACTGCAAGCTGCAGATTCCCTCCTAACAGCAAGCTTTAGGATAGGGTACTGAATTGTAACTTACTTTCGCCTAGTAATGCGATTTTGGCAAAGAGAGTATCTCCCACAGGGAAGCTGCTACCATCAAATGTTTGCCCTCGTTAGACTCCCCTCTGGAAGCGCTTTCACTGCAAGCTGCAGATTCCCTCCTAACAGCAAGCTTTAGGATAGGGTACTGAATTGAACCTTACTTTCGATTAATAATGCGATTTTAGCAAAGAGACTATCTCCCGCAGGGAAGCTGCTACCATCAGATGTTTGCCCTCATTAGACTCCCCTCTGGAAGCGCTTTCACTGCAAGCTGCAGATTCCCTCCTAACAGCAAGCTTTAGGATAGGGTACTGAATTGTAACTTAACTGCGGCTAATAAGGCGATTTTGGCAAAGAGAATGTATCCCGCAGGGAAGCTGCTACCATCAAATATTTGCCCTCATTAGACTCCCCACTGGAAGCGCTTTCACTGCAAGCTGCAGATTCCCTCCTAACAGCAATTTTTAGGATAGGGTACTGAATTGTAACTTAACTGCGGCTAATAAGGCGATTTTGGCAAAGAGACTATCTCCCGCAGGGAAGCTGCTACCATCAAATGTTTGCCCTCATTAGACTCCCCTCTGGAAGCGCTTTCACTGCAAGCTGCAGATTCCCTCCTAACAGCAAGCTTTAAGATAGGGTACTGAATTGTAACTTACTTTCGCCTAATAATGCGATTTTGGCAAAGAGACTATCTCCCGCAGGGAAGCTGCTACCATCAAATGTTTGCCCTCATTAGACTCCCCTCTGGAAGCGCTTTCACTGCAAGCTGCAGATTCCCTCCTAACAGCAAGCTTTAGGATAGGGTACTGAATTGTAACTTAACTGCTGCTAATAAGGCGATTTTGGCAAAGAGAGTATCTCCCGCAGGGAAGCTGCTACCATGAAATATTTGCCCTCGTTAGACTCCCCTCTGGAAGCGCTTTCACTGCAAGCTGCAGATTCCCTCCTAACAGCAAGCTTTAGCATAGGGTACTGAATTGTAACTTACTTTCGCCTAATAATGCGATTTTGACAAAGAGAGTTTCTCCCGCAGGGAAGCTGCTACCATCAAATGTTTGCCCTCGTTAGACTCCCCTCTGGAAGCGCTTTCACTGCAAGCTGCAGATTCCCTCCTAACAGCAAGCTTTAGGATAGGGTATTGAATTGTAACTTACTTTCGCCTAATAATGCGATTTTGGAAAAGAGAGTATCTCCCGCAGGGAAGCTACTACCATCAAATATTTGCCCTCATTTGACTCCCCTCTGGATGCGCTTTCACTGCAAGCTGCAGATTCCCTCCTAACAGCAAGCTTTAGGATAGGGTATTGAATTGTAACTTACTTTCGCCTAATAATGCGATTTTTGCAAAGAGACTATCTCCTGCAGGGAAGCTGCTACCATCAAATATTTGCCCTCATTAGACTCCCCTCTGGAAGCGCTTTCACTGCAAGCTGCAGATTCCCTCCTAACAGCAAGCTTTAGGATAGGGTACTGAATTGTAACTTACTTTCGCCTAATAAAGCGATTTTGGCAAAGAGAGTATCTCCCGCAGGGAAGCTGCTACCATCAAATATTTGCCCTCATTAGACTCCCCTCTGGAAGCGCTTTCACTGCAAGCTGCAGATTCCCTCCTAACAGCAAGCTTTAGGATAGGGTACTGAATTGTAACTTACTTTCGCCTAATAATGCGATTTTGGCAAAGAGAGTATCTCCCGCAGGGAAGCTGCAACCATCAAATGTTTGCCCTCATTAGACTCCCCTCTGGAAGCGCTTTCACTGCAAGCTGCAGATTCCCTCCTAACAGCAAGCTTTAGGATAGGGTACTGAATTATAACTTAACTGCGGCGAATAAGGCGATTTTGGCAAAGATAGTATCTACCGCAAGGAAGCTGCTACCATCAAATGTTTGCCCTCGTTAGACTCCCCTCTGGAAGCGCTTTCACTGCAAGCTGCAGATTCCCTCCTAACAGCAAGCTTTAGGATAGGGTACTGAATTGTATCTTACTTTCGCCTAATAATGCGATTTTGGCAAAGAGAATATCTCCCGCAGGGAAGCTGCTACCATCAAATGTTTGCCCTCATTAGACTCCCCTCTGGAAGCGCTTTCACTGCAAGCTGCAGATTCCCTCCTAACAGCAAGCTTTAGGATAGGGTATTGAATTGTAACTTAACTGCGGCTAATAAGGCGATTTTGGCAAAGAGAATGTATCCCGCAGGGAAGCTGCTACCATCAAATATTTGACCTCATTAGACTCCCCTCTGGAAGCGCTTTCACTGCAAGCTGCAGATTCCCTCCTAACAGCAAGCTTTAGGATAGGGTACGGAATTGTAACTTACTTTCGCCTAGTAATGCGATTTTGGCAAAGAGAGTATCTCCCACAGGGAAGCTGCTACCATCAAATGTTTGCCCTCGTTAGACTCCCCTCTGGAAGCGCTTTCACTGCAAGCTGCAGATTCCCTCCTAACAGCAAGCTTTAGGATAGGGTACTGAATTGAACCTTACTTTCGATTAATAATGCGATTTTGGCAAAGAGACTATCTCCCGCAGGGAAGCTGCTACCATCAGATGTTTGCCCTCGTTAGACTCCCCTCTGGAAGCGCTTTCACTGCAAGCTGCAGATTCCCTCCTAACAGCAAGCTTTAGGATAGGGTACTGAATTGTAACTTAACTGCAGCTAATAAGGCGATTTTGGCAAAGAGACTATCTCCCGCAGGGAAGCTGCTACCATCAAATCTTTGCCCTCATTAGACTCCCCTCTGGAAGCGCTTTCACTGCAAGCTGCAGATTCCCTCCTAACAGCAAGCTTTAGGATAGTGTACTGAATTGTAACTTACTTTCGCCTAATAATGCGATTTTGGCAAAGAGAGTATCTCCTGCAGGAAAGCTGCTACCATCAAATGTTTTCCCTCATTAGACTCCCCTCTGGAAGCGCTTTCACTGCAAGCTGCAGATTCCCTCCTAACAGCAAGCTTTAGGATAGGGTACTGAATTGTAACTTACTTTCGCCTAGTAATGCGATTTTGGCAAAGAGAGTATCTCCCACAGGGAAGCTGCTACCATCAAATGTTTGCCCTCGTTAGACTCCCCTCTGGAAGCGCTTTCACTGCAAGCTGCAGATTCCCTCCTAACAGCAAGCTTTAGGATAGGGTACTGAATTGAACCTTACTTTCGATTAATAATGCGATTTTGGCAAAGAGACTATCTCCCGCAGGGAAGCTGCTACCATCAGATGTTTGCCCTCGTTAGACTCCCCTCTGGAAGCGCTTTCACTGCAAGCTGCAGATTCCCTCCTAACAGCAAGCTTTAGGATAGGGTACTGAATTGTAACTTAACTGCAGCTAATAAGGCGATTTTGGCAAAGAGACTATCTCCCGCAGGGAAGCTGCTACCATCAAATCTTTGCCCTCATTAGACTCCCCTCTGGAAGCGCTTTCACTGCAAGCTGCAGATTCCCTCCTAACAGCAAGCTTTAGGATAGGGTACTGAATTGTAACTTAACTGCTGCTAATAAGGCGATTTTGGCAAATAGACTATCTCCCGCAGGGAAGCTGCTACCATGAAATATTTGCCCTCGTTAGACTCCCCTCTGGAAGCGCTTTCACTGCAAGCTGCAGATTTCTTCCTAACAGCAAGCTTTAGGATAGGGTACAGAATTGTAACTTACTTTCGCCTAATAATGCGATTTTGGCAAAGAGACTATCTCCTGCAGGGAAGCTGCTACCATCAAATATTTGCCCTCCTTAGACTCCCCTCTGGAAGCGCTTTCACTGCAAGCTGCAGATTCCCTCCTAACAGCAAGCTTTAGGATAGGGTACTGAATTGTAACTTACTTTCGCCTAATAATGTGACTATGGCAAAAAGAATATCTCCCGCAGGGAAGCTGCTACCATCAAATGTTTGCCCTCATTAGACTCCCCTCTGGAAGCGCTTTCACTGCAAGCTGCAGATTCCCTCCTAACAGCAAGCTTTAGGATAGGGTACTGAATTGTAACTTAACTGCAGCTAATAAGGCGATTTTGGCAAAGAGAGTATCTCCCGCAGGGAAGCTGCTACCATCAAATGTTTGCGCTCATTAGACTCCCCTCTGGAAGCGCTTTCACTGCAAGCTGCAGATTCCCTCCTAACAGCAAGCTTTAGGATAGGGTAGTGAATTGTATCTTACTTTCGCCTAATAATGCGATTTTGGCAAAGAGAGTATCTCCCGCAGGGAAGCTGCTACCATCAAATATTTGCCCTCATTAGACTCCCCTCTGGAAGCGCTTTCACTGCAAGCTGCAGATTCCCTCCTAACAGCAAGCTTTAGGATAGGGTACTGAATTGTAACTTAACTGCGGCTAATAAGGCGATTTTGGCAAAGAGAGTATCTCCCGCAGGGAAGCTGCTACCATCAAATGTTTGCCCTCGTTAGACTCCCCTCTGGAAGCGCTTTCACTGCAAGCTGCAGATTCCCTCCTAACAGCAAGCTTTAGGATAGGGTACTGAATTGTAACTTACTTTCGCCTAATAATGCGATTTTGGCAAAGAGAGTATCTCCCGCAGGGAAGATTCTACCATCAAATGTTTGCCCTCATTAGACTCCCCTCTGGAAGCGCTTTCACTGCAAGCTGCAGATTCCCTCCTAACAGCAAGCTTTAGGATAGGGTACTGAATTGTAACTTACTTTCGCCTAATAATGCGATTTTGGCAAAGAGAGTATCTCCCGCAGGGAAGCTGCTACCATCAAATGTTTGCCCTCATTAGACTCCCCTCTGGAAGCGCTTTCACTGCAAGCTGCAGATTCCCTCCTAACAGCAAGCTTTAGGATAGGGTACTGAATTGTAACTTACTTTCGCCTAATAATGCGATTTTGGCAAAGAGAGTATCTCCCGCAGGGAAGCTGCTACCATCAAATGTTTGCCCTCATTAGACTCCCCTCTGGAAGCGCTTTCACTGCAAGCTGCAGATTCCCTCCTAACAGCAAGCTTTAGGATAGGGTACTGAATTGTATCTTACTTTAGCCTTATAATGCGATTTTGGCAAAGAGAGTATCTCCCACAGGGAAGCTGCTACCATCAAATGTTTGCCCTCATTAGACTCCCCTCTGGAAGCGCTTTCACTGCAAGCTGCAGATTCCCTCCTAACAGCAAGCTTTAGGATAGGGTACTGAATTGTAACTTACTTTCGCCTAATAATGCGATTTTGGCAAAGAGAGTATCTCCCGCAGGGAAGCTGCTACCATCAAATATTTGCCCTCATTAGACTCCCCTCTGGAAGCGCTTTCACTGCAAGCTGCAGATTCCCTCCTAACAGCAAGCTTTAGGATAGGGTACTGAATTGTAACTTAACTGCGACGAATAAGGCGATTTTGGCAAAGAGAGTATCTCCCTCAGGGAAGCTGCTACCATCAAATGTTTGCCCTCGTTAGACTCCCCTCTGGAAGCGCTTTCACTGCAAGCTGCAGATTCCCTCCTAACAGCAATCTTTAGGATAGGGTACTGAATTGTAACTTACTTTCGCATAATAATGAGATTTTGGCAAAGAGAGTATCTCCCGCAGGGAAGCTTCTACCATCAAATGTTTGCCCTCATTTGACTCCCCTCTGGAAGCGCTTTCACTGCAAGCTGCAGATTCCCTCCTAACAGCAAGCTTTAGGATAGGGTACTGAATTGTAACTTACTTTCGCCTAATAATGCAATATTGGCAAAGAGAATATCTCCCGCAGGGAAGCTGCTACCATCAAATGTTTGCCCTCATTAGACTCCCCTCTGGAAGCGCTTTCACTGCAAGCTGCAGATTCCCTCCTAACAGCAAGTTTAGGATAGGGTATTGAATTGTAACTTAACTGCGGCTAATAAGGCGATTTTGGCAAAGAGAATGTATCCCGCAGGGAAGCTGCTACCATCAAATATTTGCCCTCATTAGACTCCCCTCTGGAAGCGCTTTCACTGCAAGCTGCAGATTCCCTCCTAACAGCAAGCTTTAGGATAGGGTACTGAATTGTAACTTAACTGCGTCTAATATGGCGATTTTGGCTAAGAGAATATCTCCCGCAGGGAAGATGCTACAATCAAATCTTTGCCCTCATTAGACTCCCCTCTGGAAGCGCTTTCACTGCAAGCTGCAGATTCCCTCCTAACAGCAAGCTTTAGGATAGGGTACTGAATTGTAACTTATTTTCGCCTAATAATGCGATTTGGCAAAGAGAGTATCTCCCGCAGGGAAGCTGCTACCATCAAATGTTTGCCCTCGTTAGACTCCCCTCTGGAAGCGCTTTCACTGCAAGCTGCAGATTCCCTCCTAACAGCAAGCTTTAGGATAGGGTACTGAATTGTAACTTAACTGCGGCTAATGAGGCGATTTTGGCAATGAGAATATCTCCCGCAGGGAAGCTGCTACCATCAAATGTTTGCCCTCATTAGACTCCCCTCTGGAAGCGCTTTCACTGCAAGCTGCAGATTCCCTCCTAACAGCAAGCTTTAGGATAAGGTACTGAATTGTAACTTACTTTCGCCTAATAATGCGATTTTGGCAAAGAGAGTATCTCCCGCAGGGAAGCTTCTACCATCAAATGTTTGCCCTCATTAGACTCCCCTCTGGAAGCGCTTTCACTGCAAGCTGCAGATTCCCTCCTAACAGCAAGCTTTAGGATAGGGTACTGAATTGTAACTTAACTGCGGCTAATAAGGCGATTTTGTCAAAGAGAATATCTCCCGCAGGGAAGCTGCTACCATCAAATGTTTGCCCTCATTAGACTCCCCTCTGGAAGCGATTTCACTGCAAGCTGCAGATTCCCTCCTAACAGCAAGCTTTAGGATAGGGTACTGAATTGTAACTTACTTTCGCCTAAAAATGCGATTTTGGCAAAGAGACTATCTCCCGCAGGGAAGCTGCTACCATCAAATGTTTGCCCTCATTAGACTCCCCTCTGGAAGCGCTTTCACTGCAAGCTGCAGATTCCCTCCTAACAGCAAGCTTTAGGATAGGGTACTGAATTGTAACTTACTTTCGCCTAAAAATGCGATTTTGGCAAAGAGACTATCTCCCGCAGGGAAGCTGCTACCATCAAATGTTTGCCCTCATTAGACTCCCCTCTGGAAGCGCTTTCACTGCAAGCTGCAGATTCCCTCCTAACAGCAAGCTTTAGGATAGGGTACTGAATTGTAAGTTAACTGCGTATAATATGGCGATTTTGGCAAAGAGAATATCTCCCGCAGGGAAGATGCTACAATCAAATATTTGCCCTCATTAGACTCCCCTCTGGAAGCGCTTTCAGTGCAAGCTGCAGATTCCCTCCTAACAGCAAGCTTTAGGATAGTGTACTGAATTGTAACTTAACTGCGGCTAATAAGGCGATTTTGGCAAAGAGACTATCTCCCACAGGGAAGATGCTACCATCAAATATTTGCCCTCATTAGACTCCCCTCTGGAAGCGCTTTCACTGCAAGCTGCAGATTCCCTCCTAACAGCAAGCTTTAGGATAGGGTACTGAATTGTAACTTACTTTCGACTAATAATGCGATTATGGAAAAGAGACTATCTCCCGCAGGGAAGCTGCTACCATCAAATGTTTGCCCTCATTAGACTCCCCTCTGGAAGCGCTTTCACTGCAAGCTGCAGATTCCCTCCTAACAGCAAGCTTTAGGATAGGGTACTGAATTGTAACTTACTTTCGCCTAATAATGCGATTTTGGCAAAGAGAGTATCTCCCGCAGGGAAGCTGCTACCATCAAATGTTTGCCCATATTAGACTCCCCTCTGGAAGCGCTTTCACTGCAAGCTGCAGATTCCCTCCTAACAGCAAGCTTTAGGATAGGGTACTGAATTGTATCTTACTTTCGCCTAATAATGCGATTTTGGCAAAGAGAGTATCTCCCGCAGGGAAGCTGCTACCATCAAATGTTTGCCCTCATTAGACTCCCCTCTGGAAGCGCTTTCACTGCCAGCTGCAGATTCCCTCCTAACAGCAAGCTTTAGGATAGGGTACTGAATTGTAACTTAACTGCTGTTAATAAGGCGATTTTGGCAAAGAGAATATCTCCCGCAGGGAAGCTGCTACCATCAAATGTTTGCCCTCATTAGACTCCCCTCTGGAAGCAATTTCACTGCAAGCTGCAGATTCCCTCCTAACAGCAAGCTTTAGGATAGGGTACTGAATTGTAACTTACTTTCGCCTAATAATGCGATTTTGGCAAAGAGAGTATCTCCCGCAGGGAAGCTGCTACCATCAAATGTTTGCCCTCGTTAGACTCCACTCTGGAAGCGCTTTCACTGTAAGCTGCAGATTCCCTCCTAACAGCAAGCTTTAGGATAGGGTACTGAATTGTAACTTAACTGCGTCTAATAAGGCGATTTTGGAAAAGAGACTATCTCCCGCAGGGAAGCTGCTACCATCAAATGTTTGCCCTCGTTAGACTCCCCTCTGGAAGCGTTTTCACTGCAAGCTGCAGATTCCCTCCTAACAGCAAGCTTTAGGATAGGGTACTGAATTGTAACTTACTTTCGCCTAATAATGCGATTTTTGCAAAGAGAGTATCTCCCGCAGGGAAGCTGCTACCATCAAATGTTTGCCCACATTAGACTCCCCTCTGGAAGCGCTTTCACTGCAAGCTGCAGATTCCCTCCTAACAGCAAGCTTTAGGACAGGGTACTCAATTGTAACTTACTTTAGCCTAATAATGCGGTTTTGGCAAAGAGAGTATCTCCCGCAGGGAAGCTGCTACCATCAAATGTTTGCCCTCATTAGACTCCCCTCTGGAAGTGCTTTCACTGCAAGCTGCAGATTGCCTCCTAACAGCAAGCTTTAGGATAGGGTACTGAATTGTAACTTAACTGCGTCTAATATGGTGATTTTGTCTAAGAGAATATCTCCCGCAGGGAAGATGCTACAATCAAATCTTTGCCCTCATTAGACTCCCCTCTGGAAGTGCTTTCACTGCAAGCTGCAGATTCCCTCCTAACAGCAAGCTTTAGGATAGGGTACTGAATTGTAACTTATTTTCGCCTAATAATGCGATTTGGCAAAGAGAGTATCTCCCGCAGGGAAGCTGCTACCATCAAATGTTTGCCCTCGTTAGACTCCCCTCTGGAAGCGCTTTCACTGCAAGCTGCAGATTCCCTCCTAACAGCAAGCTTTAGGATAGGGTACTGAATTGTAACTTACTTTCGCATAATAATGCGATTTTGGCAAAGAGAGTATCTCCCGCAGGGAAGCTGCTACCATCAAATGTTTGCCCACATTAGACTCCCCTCTGGAAGCGCTTTCACTGCAAGCTGCAGATTCCCTCCTAACAGCAAGCTTTAGGATAGGGTACTGAATTGTATCTTACTTTCGCCTAATAATGCGATTTTGGCAAAGAGAGTATCTCCCGCAGGGAAGCTGCTACCATCAAATATTTGCCCTCATTAGACTCCCCTCTGGAAGCGCTTTCACTGCAAGCTGCAGATTCCCTCCTAACAGCAAGCTTTAGGATAGTGTACTGAATTGTAACTTACTTTCGCATAATAATGCGATTTTGGCAAAGAGAGTATCTCCCGCAGGGAAGCTGCTACCATCAAATGTTTGCCCTCATTAGACTCCCCTCTGGAAGCGCTTTCACTGCAAGCTGCAGATTCCCTCCTAACAGCAATCTTTAGGATAGGGTACTGAATTGTAACTTACTTTCGCATAATAATGCGATTTTGGCAAAGAGAGTATCTCCCGCAGGGAAGCTCCTACCATCAAATGTTTGCCCACATTAGACTCCCCTCTGGAAGCGCTTTCACTGCAAGCTGCAGATTCCCTCCTAACAGCAAGCTTTAGGATAGGGTACTGAATTGTATCTTACTTTCGCCTAATAATGCGATTTTGGCAAAGAGAGTATCTCCCGCAGGGAAGCTGCTACCATCAAATGTTTGCCCTCATTAGACTCCCCTCTGGAAGCGCTTTCACTGCCAGCTGCAGATTCCCTCCTAACAGCAAGCTTTAGGATAGTGTACTGAATTGTAACTTACTTTCGCCTAATAATGCGATTTTGGCAAAGAGAGTATCTCCCGCAGGGAAGCTGCTACCATCAAATGTTTGCCCTCGTTAGACTCCACTCTGGAAGCGCTTTCACTGCAAGCTGCAGATTCCCTCCTAACAGCAAGCTTTAGGATAGGGTACTGAATTGTAACTTAACTGCGTCTAATAAGGCGATTTTGGAAAAGAGACTATCTCCCGCAGGGAAGCTGCTACCATCAAATGTTTGCCCTCATTAGACTCCCCTCTGGAAGCGTTTTCACTGCAAGCTGCAGATTCCCTCCTAACAGCAAGCTTTAGGATAGGGTACTGAATTGTAACTTACTTTCGCCTAATAATGCGATTTTGGCAAAGAGAGTATCTCCCGCAGGGAAGCTGCTACCATCAAATGTTTGCCCACATTAGACTCCCCTCTGGAAGCGCTTTCACTGCAAGCTGCAGATTCCCTCCTAACAGCAAGCTTTAGGACAGGGTACTGAATTGTAACTTACTTTAGCCTAATAATGCGGTTTTGGCAAAGAGAGTATCTCCCGCAGGGAAGCTGCTACCATTAAATGTTAGCCCTCATTAGACTCCCCTCTGGAAGTGCTTTCACTGCAAGCTGCAGATTCCCTCCTAACAGCAAGCTTTAGGATAGGGTACTGAATTGTAACTTAACTGCATCTAATATGGCGATTTTGGCTAAGAGAATATCTCCCGCAGGGAAGATGCTACAATCAAATCTTTGCCCTCATTAGACTCCCCTCTGGAAGCGCTTTCACTGCAAGCTGCAGATTCCCTCCTAACAGCAAGCTTTAGGATAGGGTACTGAATTGTAACTTATTTTCGCCTAATAATGCGATTTGGCAAAGAGACTATCTCCCGCAGGGAAGCTGCTACCATCAAATGTTTGCCCTCGTTAGACTCCCCTCTGGAAGCGCTTTCACTGCAAGCTGCAGATTCCCTCCTAACAGCAAGCTTTAGGATAGGGTACTGAATTGTAACTTAACTGCGGCTAATGACGCGATTTTGGCAATGAGAATATCTCCCGCAGGGAAGCTGCTACCATCAAATGTTTGCCCTCATTAGACTCCCCTCTGGAAGCGCTTTCACTGCAAGCTGCAGATTCCCTCCTAACAGCAAGCTTTAGGATAGGGTACTGAATTGTAACTTAACTGCGGCTAATAAGGCGATTTTGGCAAAGAGAGTATCTCCCGTAGGGAAGCTTCTACCATCAAATGTTTGCCCTCATTAGACTCCCCTCTGGAAGCGCTTTCACTGCAAGCTGCAGATTCCCTCCTAACAGCAAGCTTTAGGATAGGGTACTGAATTGTAACTTAACTGCGGCTAATAAGGCGATTTTGGCAAAGAGAATATCTCCCGCAGGGAAGCTGCTACCATCAAATGTTTGCCCTCATTAGACTCCCCTCTGGAAGCGCTTTCACTGCAAGCTGCAGATTCCCTCCTAACAGCAAGCTTTAGGATAGGGTACTGAATTGTAACTTACTTTCGCCTAAAAATGCGATTTTGGCAAAGGGAGTATCTCCCGCAGGGAAGCTGCTACCATCAAATGTTTGCCCTCATTAGACTCCCCTCTGGAAGCGCTTTCACTGCAAGCTGCAGATTCCCTCCTAACAGCAGGCCTTAGGATAGGGTACTGAATTGTAACTTAACTGCGTCTAATAAGGCGATTTTGGCAAAGAGAATATCTCCCGCAGGGAAGCTGTTACCATCAAATGTTTGCCCTCGTTAGACTCCCCTCTGGAAGCGCTTTCACTGCAAGCTGCAGATTCCCTCCTAACAGAAAGCTTTAGGAAAGGGTACTGAATTGTAACTTACTTTCGCCTAAAAATGCGATTTTGGCAAAGAGAGTATCTCCCGCAGGGAAGCTGCTACCATCAAATGCTTGCCGTCATTAGACTCCCCTCTGGAATCGATTTCACTGCAAGCTGCAGATTCCCTCCTAACAGCAAGCTTTAGGATAGGGTACTGAATTGTAACTTAACTGCGGCTAATAATGCGATTTTAGCAAAGAGAATATCTCCCGCAGGGAAGCTGCTACCATCAAATGTTTGCCCTCATTAGACTCCCCTCTGGAAGCGCTTTCACTGCAAGCTGCAGATTCCCTCCTAACAGCAAGCTTTAGGATAGGGTACTGAATTGTAACTTAACTGCGGCTAATAAGGCGATTTTGGCAATGTGAATATCTCCCGCAGGGAAGCTTCTACCATCAAATGTTTGCCCTCATTAGACTCCCCTCTGGAAGCGCTTTCACTGCAAGCTGCAGATTCCCTCCTAACAGCAAGCTTTAGGATAGGGTACTGAATTGTATCTTACTTTCGCCTAATACTGCGATTTTGGCAAAGAGAGTATCTCCCGCAGGGAACCTGCTACCATCAAATGTTTGCCCTCATTAGACTCCCCTCTGGAAGCGCTTTCACTGCAAGCTGCAGATTCCCTCCTAACAGCAAGCTTTAGGATAGGGTATTGAATTGTAACTTACTTTCGCCTAATAATGCGATTTTGGCAAAGAGACTATCTCCCGCAGGGAAGCTGCTACCATCAAATCTTTGCCCTCATTAGACTCCCCTCTGGAAGCGTTTTCACTGCAAGCTGCAGATTCCCTCCTAACAGCAAGCTTTAGGATAGAGTACTGAATTGTAACTTACTTTCGCCTAATAATGCGATTTTGGCAAAGAGAGTATCTCCCGCAGGGAAGCTGCTACCATCAAATGTTTGCCCACATTAGGCTCCCCTCTGGAAGCGCTTTCACTGCAAGCTGCAGATTCCCTCCTAACAGCAAGCTTTAGGATAGGGTACTGAATTGTAACTTACTTTCGCCTAATAATCCGATTTTGTCAAAGAGAGTATCTCCCGCAGGGAAGCTGCTACCATCAAATGTTTGCCCTCATTAGACTCCACTCTAGAAGTGATTTCACTGCAAGCTGCAGATTCCCTCCTAAGAGCAATCTTCAGGATAGGGTACTGAATTGTATCTTAACTGCGTCTAATATGGCGATTTTGGCAAAGAGAATATCTCCCGCAGGGAAGATGCTACAATCAAATCTTTGCCCTCATTAGACTCCCCTCTGGAAGCGCTTTCACTGCAAGCTGCAGATTCACTCCTAAGAGCAAGCTTTAGGATAGGGTACTGAATTGTATCTTACTTTCGCCTAATAATGCGATTTGGCAAAGAGAGTATCTCCCGCAGGGAAGCTGCTACCATCAAATATTTGCCCTCATTAGACTCCCCTCTGGAAGCGCTTTCACTGCAAGCTGCAGATTCCCTCCTAACAGCAAGCTTTAGGATAGGGTACTGAATTGTAACTTACTTTCGCCTAATAATGCGATTTTGGCAAAGAGAGTATCTCCTGCAGGGAAGCTGCTACCATCAAATGTTTGCCCTCATTAGACTCCCCTCTGGAAGCGCTTTCACTGCAAGCTGCAGATTCCCTCCTAACAGCAAGCTTTAGGATAGGGTACTGAATTTTAACTTACTTTCGCCTAATAATGCGATTTTGGCAAAGAGAGTATCTCCCGCAGGGAAGCTGCTACCATCAAATGTTTGCCCTCGTTAGACTCCACTCTGGAAGCGCTTTCACTGCAAGCTGCAGATTCCCTCCTAACAGCAAGCTTTAGGATAGGGTACTGAACTGTAACTTAACTGCGGCTAATAAGGCGATTTTGGCAAAGAGAATATCTCCCGCAGGGAAGCTGCTACCATCAAATGTTTGCCCTCATTAGACTCCCCTCTGGAAGCGCTTTCACTGCAAGCTGCAGATTCCCTCCTAAAAGCAAGCTTTAGGATAGGGTACTGAATTGTAACTTACTTTCGCCTAATAATGCGATTTTGGCAAAGAGAGTATCTCCCGCAGGGAAGCTGCTACCATCAAATGTTTGCCCTCATTAGACTCCCCTCTGGAAGCGCTTTCACTGCAAGCTGCAGATTCCCTCCTAACAGCAAGCTGTAGGATTGGGTACTGAATTGTAACTTAACTGCGGCTAAGAATGCGATTTTGACAAAGAGAGTATCTCCCGCAGGGAAGCTGCTACCATCAAATATTTGCCCTCATTAGACTCCCCTCTGGAAGCGCTTTCACTGCAAGCTGCAGATTCCCTCCTAACAGCAAGCTTTAGGATAGGGTACTGAATTGTATCTTACTTTCGCCTATTAATGCGATTTTGGCAAAGAGAGTATCTCCCGCAGGGAAGCTGCTACCATCAAATGTTTGCCCTCATTAGACTCCCCTCTGGAAGTGCTTTCACTGCAAGCTGCAGATTCCCTCCTAACAGCAAGCTTTAGGATAGGGTACTGAATTGTAACTTACTTTCGCCTAATAATGCGATTTTGGCAAAGAGAGTATCTCCCGCAGGGAAGCTGCTACCATCAAATGTTTGCCCACATTAGACTCCCCTCTGGAATCGATTTCACTGCAAGCTGCAGATTCCCTCCTAACAGCAAGCTTTAGGATAGTATACTGAATTGTAACTTAACTGCGGCTAATAAGGCGATTTTAGCAAAGAGAATATCTCCCGCAGGGAAGCTGCTACCATCAAATGTTTGCCCTCATTAGACTCCCCTCTGGAAGCGCTTTCACTGCAAGCTGCAGATTCCCTCCTAACAGCAAGCTTTAGGATAGGGTACTGAATTGTAACTTAACTGCGGCTAATAAGGCGATTTTAGCAATGTGAATATCTCCCGCAGGGAAGCTTCTACCATCAAATGTTTGCCCTCATTAGACTCCCCTCTGGAAGCGCTTTCACTGCAAGCTGCAGATTCCCTCCTAACAGCAAGCTGTAGGACACTGTACTGAATTGTATCTTAACTGCGTATAATAAGGCGATTTTGGCAAAGAGAATATCTCCCGCAGGGAAGCTGTTACCATCAAATGTTTGCGCTCATTAGACTCCCCTCTGGAAGTGCTTTCACTGCAAGCTGCAGATTCCCTCCTAACAGCAAGCTTTAGGATAGGGTACTGAATGGTATCTTACTTTCGCCTAATACTGCGATTTTGGCAAAGAGAGTATCTCCCGCAGGGAAGCTGCTACCATCAAATGTTTGCCCTCATTAGACTCCCCTCTGGAAGCGCTTTCACTGCAAGCTGCAGATTCCCTCCTAACAGCAAGCTTTAGGATAGGGTACTGAATTGTAACTTACTTTCGCCTAATTATGCGATTTTGGAAAAGAGACTATGTCCCGCAGGGAAGCTGCTACCATCAAATGTTTGCCCTCATTAGACTCCCCTCTGGAAGCGCTTTCACTGCAAGCTGCAGATTCCCTCCTAACAGCAAGCTTTAGGATAGGGTACTGAATTGTAACTTACTTTCGCCTAATAATGCGATTTTGGCAAAGAGACTATCTCCCGCAGGGAACCTGCTACCATCAAATATTTGCCCTCATTAGACTCCCCTCTGGAAGCGCTTTCACTGCAAGCTGAAGATTCCCTCCTAAAAGCAAGCTTTAGGATAGGGTAATGAATTGTAACTTACTTTCGCCTAATAATGCGATTTTGGCAAAGAGAGTATCTCCCGCAGGGAAGATGCTACCATCAAATGTTTGCCCTCATTAGACTCCCCTCTGGAAGCGCTTTCACTGCAAGCTGCAGATTCCCTCCTAACAGCAAGCTTTAGGATAGGGTACTGAATTGTATCTTACTTTCGCCTAATAATGCGATTTTGGCAAAGAGAGTATCTCCCGCAGGGAAGCTGCTACCATCAAATGTTTGCCCACATTAGACTCCCCTCTGGAAGCGTTTTCACTTGCAAGCTGCAGATTCCCTCCTAACAGCAAGCTTTAGGATAGGGTACTGCATTGTATCTTAGTTTCGCCTAATAAGGCGATATTGGCAAAGAGACTATCTCCCGCAGGGAAGCTGTTACCATCAAATGTTTGCCCTCATTAGACTCCCCTCTGGAAGCGCTTTCACTGCAAGCGGCAGATTCCCTCCTAACAGCAAGCTTTAGGATAGGGTACTGAATTGTAACTTAACTGCGGCTAATAATGCGATTTAGGAAAAGAGAGTATATCCTGCAGGGAAGCTGCTACCATCAAATGTTTGCCCTCGTTATACTCCCCTCTGGAAGCGCTTTCACTGCAAGCTGCAGATTCCCTCCTAACAGCAAGCTTTAGGATAGGGTACTGAATTGTATCTTACTTTCGCCTAAAAATGCGATTTTGGCAAAGAGACTATCTCCCGCAGGGAAGCTGCTACCATCAAATGTTTGCCCTCATTAGACTCCCCTCTGGAAGCGCTTTCACTGCAAGCTGCAGATTCCCTCCTAACAGCAAGCTTTAGGATAGGGTACTGAATTGTAACTTACTTTCGCCTAATAATGCGATTATGGCAAAGAGAGTATCTCCTGCAGGGAAGCTGCTACCATCAAATGTTTGCCCTCATTAGACTCCCCTCTGGAAGTGCTTTCACTGCAAGCTGCAGATTCCCTCCTAACAGCAAGCTTTAGGATAGGGTTCTGAATTGTAACTTACTTTCGCCTAATAATGCGATTTTGGCAAAGAGAGTATCTCCCGCAGGGAAGCTGCTACCATCAAATGTTTGCCCTCATTAGACTCCCCTCTGGAAGCGCTTTCACTGCAAGCTGCAGATTCCCTCCTAACAGCAAGCTTTAGGAAAGGGTACTGAATTGTAACTTACTTTCGCCTATTAATGCGATTTTGGCAAAGAGAGTATCTCCCGCAGGGAAGCTGCTACCATCAAATGTTTGCCCTCATTAGACTCCCCTCTGGAAGCGCTTTCACTGCAAGCTGCAGATTCCCTCCTAACAGCAAGCTTTAGGATAGGGTACTGAATTGTAACTTAACTGCGGCTAATAAGGCGATTTTGGCAAAGAGAATATCTCCCGCAGGGAAGCTGTTACCATCAAATGTTTGCCCTCATTAGACTCCCCTCTGGAAGCGCTTTCACTGCAAGCTGCAGATTCCCTCCTAACAGCAAGCTTTAGGATAGAGTACTGAATTGTAACTTAACTGCGGCTAATGAGGCGATTTTGGCAATGAGAATATCTCCAGCAGGGAAGATGGTACCATCAAATATTTGCCCTCATTAGACTCCCCTCTGGAAGCGCTTTCACTGCAAGCTGAAGATTCCCTCCTAAAAGCAAGCTTTAGGATAGGGTAATGAATTGTAACTTACTTTCGCCTAATAATGCGATTTTGCAAAGAGAGTATCTCCTGCAGGGAAGCTGCTACCATCAAATGTTTGCCCTCATTAGACTCCCCTCTGGAAGCGCTTTCACTGCAAGCTGCAGATTCCCTCCTAACAGCAAGCTTTAGGATAGGGTACTGAATTGTAACTTACTTTCGCCTAATAATGCGATTTTGGAAAAGAGACTATCTCCCGCAGGGAAGCTGCTACCATCAAATGTTTGCCCTCATTAGACTCCCCTCTGGAAGTGATTTCACTGCAAGCTGCAGATTCCCTCCTAACAGCAAGCTTTAGGATAGTGTACTGAATTGTAACTTAACTGCGTCTAATAAGGCGATTTTGGCAAAGAGAATATCTCCCGCAGGGAAGATGCTACCATCAAATATTTGCCCTCATTAGACTCCCCTCTGGAAGCGCTTTCACTGCAAGCTGCAGATTCCCTCCTAACAGCAAGCTTTAGGATAGGGTACTGAATTGTAACTTACTTTCGCCTAATAATGCGATTTTGGCAAAGAGAGTATCTCCCGCAGGGAAGATGCTACCATCAAATGTTTGCCCTCATTAGACTCCCCTCTGGAAGCGCTTTCACTGCAAGCTGCAGATTCCCTCCTAACAGCAAGCTTTAGGATAGGGTACTGCATTGTATCTTAGTTTCGCCTAATAAGGCGATATTGGCAAAGAGAATATCTCCCGCAGGGAAGCTGTTACCATCAAATGTTTACCCTCATTAGACTCCCCTCTGGAAGCGCTTTCACTGCAAGCGGCAGATTCCCTCCTAACAGCAAGCTTTAGGATAGGGTACTGAATTGTAACTTAACTGCGGCTAATAAGGCGATTTAGGAAAAGAGAGTATATCCTGCAGGGAAGCTGCTACCATCAAATGTTTGCCCTCGTTAGACTCCCCTCTGGAAGCGCTTTCACTGCAAGCTGCAGATTCCCTCCTAACAGCAAGCTTTAGGATAGGGTACTGAATTGTATCTTACTTTCGCCTAAAAATGCGATTTTGGCAAAGAGACTATCTCCCGCAGGGAAGCTGCTACCATCAAATGTTTGCCCTCATTAGACTCCCCTCTGGAAGCGCTTTCACTGCAAGCTGCAGATTCCCTCCTAACAGCAAGCTTTAGGATAGGGTACTGAATTGTAACTTACTTTCGCCTAATAATGCGATTATGGCAAAGAGAGTATCTCCTGCAGGGAAGCTGCTACCATCAAATGTTTGCCCTCATTAGACTCCCCTCTGGAAGTGCTTTCACTGCAAGCTGCAGATTCCCTCCTAACAGCAAGCTTTAGGATAGGGTTCTGAATTGTAACTTACTTTCGCCTAATAATGCGATATTGGCAAAGAGAGTATCTCCCGCAGGGAAGCTGCTACCATCAAATGTTTGCCCTCATTAGACTCCCCTCTGGAAGCGCTTTCACTGCAAGCTGCAGATTCCCTCCTAACAGCAAGCTTTAGGAAAGGGTACTGAATTGTAACTTACTTTCGCCAATTAATGCGATTTTGGCAAAGAGAGTATCTCCCGCAGGGAAGCTGCTACCATCAAATGTTTGCCCTCATTAGACTCCCCTCTGGAAGCGCTTTCACTGCAAGCTGCAGATTCCCTCCTAACAGCAAGCTTTAGGATAGGGTACTGAATTGTAACTTAACTGCGGCTAATAAGGCGATTATGGCAATGAGAATATCTCCCGCAGGGAAGCTGCTACCATCAAATGTTTGCCCTCATTAGACTCCCCTCTGGAAGTGCTTTCACTGCAAGCTGCAGATTCCCTCCTAACAGCAAGCTTTAGGATAGTGTACTGAATTGTAACTTAACTGCGTCTAATAAGGCGATTTTGGCAAAGAGAATATCTCCCGCAGGGAAGATGCTACCATCAAATATTTGCCCTCATTAGACTCCCCTCTGGAAGCGCTTTCACTGCAAGCTGCAGATTCCCTCCTAACAGCAAGCTTTAGGATAGGGTACTGAATTGTAACTTAACTGCGGATAATAAGGCGATTTTGGCAATGTGAATATCTCCCGCAGGGAAGCTGCTACCATCAAATGTTTGCCCTCATTAGACTCCCCTCTGGAAGCGCTTTCACTGCAAGCTGCAGATTCCCTCCTAACAGCAAGCTTTAGGATAGGGTACTGAATTGTATCTTACTTTCGCCTAATACTGCGATTTTGGCAAAGAGAGTATCTCCCGCAGGGAAGCTGCTACCATCAAATGTTTGCCCTCATTAGACTCCCCTCTGGAAGTGCTTTCACTGCAAGCTGCAGATTCCCTCCTAACAGCAAGCTTTAGGATAGTGTACTGAATTGTAACTTAACTGCGTCTAATAAGGCGATTTTGGCAAAGAGAATATCTCCCGCAGGGAAGATGCTACCATCAAATATTTGCCCTCATTAGACTCCCCTCTGGAAGCGCTTTCACTGCAAGCTGCAGATTCCCTCCTAACAGCAAGCTTTAGGATAGGGTACTGAATTGTAACTTACTTTCGCCTAATAATGCGATTTTGGCAAAGAGAGTATCTCCCGCAGGGAAGATGCTACCATCAAATGTTTGCCCTCATTAGACTCCCCTCTGGAAGCGCTTTCACTGCAAGCTGCAGATTCCCTCCTAACAGCAAGCTTTAGGATAGGGTACTGCATTGTATCTTAGTTTCGCCTAATAAGGCGATATTGGCAAAGAGAATATCTCCCGCAGGGAAGCTGTTACCATCAAATGTTTACCCTCATTAGACTCCCCTCTGGAAGCGCTTTCACTGCAAGCGGCAGATTCCCTCCTAACAGCAAGCTTTAGGATAGGGTACTGAATTGTAACTTAACTGCGGCTAATAAGGCGATTTAGGAAAAGAGAGTATATCCTGCAGGGAAGCTGCTACCATCAAATGTTTGCCCTCGTTAGACTCCCCTCTGGAAGCGCTTTCACTGCAAGCTGCAGATTCCCTCCTAACAGCAAGCTTTAGGATAGGGTACTGAATTGTATCTTACTTTCGCCTAAAAATGCGATTTTGGCAAAGAGACTATCTCCCGCAGGGAAGCTGCTACCATCAAATGTTTGCCCTCATTAGACTCCCCTCTGGAAGCGCTTTCACTGCAAGCTGCAGATTCCCTCCTAACAGCAAGCTTTAGGATAGGGTACTGAATTGTAACTTACTTTCGCCTAATAATGCGATTATGGCAAAGAGAGTATCTCCTGCAGGGAAGCTGCTACCATCAAATGTTTGCCCTCATTAGACTCCCCTCTGGAAGTGCTTTCACTGCAAGCTGCAGATTCCCTCCTAACAGCAAGCTTTAGGATAGGGTTCTGAATTGTAACTTACTTTCGCCTAATAATGCGATATTGGCAAAGAGAGTATCTCCCGCAGGGAAGCTGCTACCATCAAATGTTTGCCCTCATTAGACTCCCCTCTGGAAGCGCTTTCACTGCAAGCTGCAGATTCCCTCCTAACAGCAAGCTTTAGGAAAGGGTACTGAATTGTAACTTACTTTCGCCTATTAATGCGATTTTGGCAAAGAGAGTATCTCCCGCAGGGAAGCTGCTACCATCAAATGTTTGCCCTCATTAGACTCCCCTCTGGAAGCGCTTTCACTGCAAGCTGCAGATTCCCTCCTAACAGCAAGCTTTAGGATAGGGTACTGAATTGTAACTTAACTGCGGCTAATAAGGCGATTATGGCAATGAGAATATCTCCCGCAGGGAAGCTGCTACCATCAAATGTTTGCCCTCATTAGACTCCCCTCTGGAAGCGCTTCCACTGCAAGCTGCAGATTCCCTCCTAACAGCAAGCTTTAGGATAGGGTACTGAATTGTAACTTACTTTCGCCTAATAATGCGATTTTGGCAAAGAGAATATCTCCCGCAGGGAAGCTGCTACCATCAAATGTTTGCCCTCGTTAGACTCCACTCTGGAAGCGCTTTCACTGCAAGCTGCAGATTCCCTCCTAACAGCAAGCTTTAGGATAGGGTACTGAATTGTAACTTACTTTTGCCTAAAAATGCGATTTTGGCAAAGGGAGTATCTCCCGCAGGGAAGCTGCTACCATCAAATGTTTGCCCTCATTAGACTCCCCTCTGGAAGCGCTTTCACTGCAAGCTGCAGATTCCCTCCTAACAGAAAGCTTTAGGAAAGGGTACTGAATTGTAACTTACTTTCGCCTGAAAATGCGATTTTGGCAAAGAGAGTATCTCCCGCAGGGAAGCTGCTACCATCAAATGTTTGCCCTCATTAGACTCCCCTCTGGAATCGATTTCACTGCAAGCTGCAGATTCCCTCCTAACAGAAACCTTTAGGATAGGGTACTGAATTGTAACTTAACTGCGGATAATAAGGTGATTTTAGCAAAGAGAATATCTCCCGCAGGGAAGCTGCTACCATCAAATGTTTGCCCTCATTAGACTCCCCTCTGGAAGCGCTTTCACTGCAAGCTGCAGATTCCCTCCTAACACCAAGCTTTAGGATAGCGTACTGAATTGTAACTTAACTGCGGATAATAAGGCGATTTTGGCAATGTGAATATCTCCCGCAGGGAAGCTGCTACCATCAAATGTTTGCCCTCATTAGACTCCCCTCTGGAAGCGCTTTCACTGCAAGCTGCAGATTCCCTCCTAACAGCAAGCTTTAGGATAGGGTACTGAATTGTATCTTACTTTCGCCTAATACTGCGATTTTGGCAAAGAGAGTATCTCCCGCAGGGAAGCTGCTACCATCAAATGTTTGCCCTCATTAGACTCCCCTCTGGAAGTGCTTTCACTGCAAGCTGCAGATTCCCTCCTAACAGCAATCTTTAGGATAGGGTACTGAATTGTAACTTAACTGCGTCTAATATGGCGATTTTGGCAAAGAGAATATCTCCCGCAGGGAAGATGCTACAATCAAATATTTGCCCTCATTAGACTCCCCTCTGGAAGCGCTTTCACTGCAAGCTGCAGATTCACTCCTAACAGCAAGCTTTAGGATAGGGTATTGAATTGTATCTTACTTTCGCCTAATAATGCGATTTGGCAAAGAGAGTATCTCCCGCAGGGAAGCTGCTACCATCAAATATTTGCCCTCATTAGACTCCCCTCTGGAAACGCTTTCACTGCAAGCTGCAGATTCCCTCCTAACAGCAAGCTTTAGGATAGGGTACTGAATTGTAACTTACTTTCGCCTAATAATGCGATTTTGGCAAAGAGAGTATCTCCCGCAGGGAAGCTGCTACCATCAAATGTTTGCCCTCATTAGACTCCCCTCTGGAAGCGCTTTCACTGCAAGCTGCAGATTCCCTCCTAACAGCAAGCTTTAGGATAGGGTACTGAACTGTAACTTAACTGCGGCTAATAAGGCGATTTTGGCAAAGAGAATATCTCCCGCAGGGAAGATGCTACCATCAAATATTTGCCCTCATTAGACTCCCCTCTGGAAGCGCTTTCACTGCAAGCTGCAGATTCCCTCCTAAAAGCAAGCTTTAGGATAGGGTACTGAATTGTAACTTAATTTCGCCTAATAATGCGATTTTGGCAAAGAGAGTATCTCCTGCAGGGAAGCTGCTACCATCAAATGTTTGCCCTCATTAGACTCCCCTCTGGAAGCGCTTTCACTGCAAGCTGCAGATTCCCTCCTAACAGTAAGCTGTAGGATTGGGTACTGAATTGTAACTTAACTGCGGCTAAGAATGCGATTTTGACAAAGAGAGTATCTCCCGCAGGGAAGCTGCTACCATCAAATGTTTGCCCTCATTAGACTCCCCTCTGGAAGCGCTTTCACTGCAAGCTGCAGATTCCCTCCTAACAGAAAGCTTTAGGAAAGGGTACTGAATTGTATCTTACTTTCGCCTAAAAATGCGATTTTGGCAAAGAGAGTATCTCCCGCAGGGAAGCTGCTACCATCAAATGTTTTCCCTCATTAGACTCCCCTCTGGAATATATTTCACTGCAAGCTGCAGATTCCCTCCTAACAGCAAGCTTTAGGATAGGGTACTGAATTGTAACTTAACTGCGGCTAATAAGGCGATTTTAGCAAAGAGAATATCTCCCGCAGGGAAGCTGCTACCATCAAATGTTTGCCCTCATTAGACTCCCCTCTGGAAGCGCTTTCACTGCAAGCTGCAGATTCCCTCCTAACAGCAAGCTTTAGGATAGGGTACTGAATTGTAACTTAACTGCGGCTAATAAGTCGATTTTAGCAATGTGAATATCTCCCGCAGGGAAGCTTCTACCATCAAATGTTTGCCCTCATTAGACTCCCCTCTGGAAGCGCTTTCACTGCAAGCTGCAGATTCCCTCCTAACAGCAAGCTTTAGGATAGGGAACTGAATTGTAACTTACTTTCGCCTAATAATGCGATTTTGGCAAAGAGAGTATCACCCGCAGGGAAGCTGCTACCATCAAATGTTTGCCCTCATTAGACTCCCCTCTGGAAGTGCTTTCACTGCAAGCTGCAGATTCCCTCCTAACAGCAAGCTTTAGGATAGGGTACTGAATTGTAACTTAACTGCGACTACTATGGCGATTTTGGCTAAGAGAATATCTCCCGCAGGGAAGATGCTACCATCAAATGTTTGCCCTCATTAGACTCCCCTCTGGAAGCGCTTTCACTGCAAGCTGCAGATTCCCTCCTAACAGCAAGCTTTAGGAAAGGGTACTGAATTGTAACTTACTTTCGCCTATTAATGCGATTTTGGCAAAGAGAGTATCTCCCGCAGGGAAGCTGCTACCATCAAATGTTTGCCCTCATTAGACTCCCCTCTGGAAGCGCTTTCACTGCAAGCTGCAGATTCCCTCCTAACAGCAAGCTTTAGGATAGGGTACTGAATTGTAACTTGAATGCGGCTAATAAGGCGATTATGGCAATGAGAATTATCTCCCGCAGGGAAGCTGCTACCATCAAATGTTTGCCCTCATTAGACTCCCCTCTGGAAGCGCTTTCACTGCAAGCTGCAGATTCCCTCCTAACAGCAAGCTTTAGGATAAGGTACTGAATTGTAACTTAACTGCGGCTAAAAAGGCGATTTTGGCAATGAGAATATCTCCCACAGGGAAGCTGCTACCATCAAATGTTTGCCCTCATTAGACTCCACTCTGGAAGCGCTTTCACTGCAAGCTGCAGATTCCCTCCTAACAGCAAGCTTTAGGATAGGGTACTGAATTGTAACTTAACTGCGGCTAATGAGGCGATTTTGGCAAAGAGAATATCTCCCGCAGGGAAGCTGCTACCATCAAATGTTTGCCCTCATTAGACTCCCCTCTGGAAGCGCTTCCACTGCAAGCTGCAGATTCCCTCCTAACAGCAAGCTTTAGGATAGGGTACTGAATTGTAACTCACTTTCGCCTAATAATGCGATTTTGGCAAAGAGAGAATCTCCTGCAGGAAAGCTGCTACCATCAAATGTTTTCCCTCATTAGACTCCCCTCTGGAAGCGCTTTCACTGCAAGCTGCAGATTCCCTCCTAACAGCAAGCTTTAGGATAGGGTACTGAATTGTAACTTACTTTCGCCTAATAATGCGATTTTGTCAAAGAGAGTATCTCCCGCAGGGAAGCTGCTACCATCAAATGTTTGCCCTCATTAGACTCCCCTCTGGAAGCGCTTTCACTGCAAGCTGCAGATTCCCTCCTAACAGCAATCTTTAGGATAGTGTACTGAATTGTAACTTAACTACGTCTAATATGGCGATTTTGGCTAAGAGAATATCTCCCGCAGGGAAGATGCTACCATCAAATATTTGCCCTCATTAGACTCCCCTCTGGAAGCGCTTTCACTGCAAGCTGCAGATTCACTCCTAACAGCAAGCTTTAGGATAGGGTACTGAATTGTAACTTACTTTCGCCTAATAATGCGATATGGCAAAGAGAGTATCTCCCGCAGGGAAGCTGCTACCATCAAATGTTTGCCCTCATTAGACTCCCCTCTGGAAGCGCTTTCACTGCAAGCTGCAGATTCCCTCCTAACACCAAGCTTTAGGATAGGGTACTGAATTGTAACTTAACTGCGGCTAACAAGGCGATTTTGGCAAAGAGAGTATCTCCCGCAGGGAAGCTGCTACCATCAAATGTTTGCCCTCATTAGACTCCCCTCTGGAAGCGCTTTCACTGCAAGCTGCAGATTCCCTCCTAACAGCAATCTTTAGGATAGTGTACTGAATTGTAACTTACTTTCGCCTAATAATGCGATTTTGGCAATGAGGATATCTCCCGCAGGGAAGCTGCTACCATCAAATGTTTGCACTCGTTAGACTCCACTCTGGAAGCGCTTTCACTGCAAGCTGCAGATTCCCTCCTAACAGCAAGCTTTAGGATAGGGTACTGAATTGTAACTTAACTGCGGCTAATGAGGCGATTTTGGCAAAGAGAATATCTCCCGCAGGGAAGATGCTACCATCAAATATTTGCCCTCATTAGACTCCCCTCTGGAATCGCTTTCACTGCAAGCTGCAGATTCCCTCCTAAAAGCAAGCTTTAGGATAGGGTACTGAATTGTAACTTACTTTCGGCTAATAATGCGATTTTGCAAAGAGAGTATCTCCTGCAGGGAAGCTGCTACCATCAAATATTTGCCCTCATTAGACTCCCCTCTGGAAGCGCTTTCACTGCAAGCTGCAGATTCCCTCCTAACAGCAAGCTTTAGGATAGGGTACTGAATTGTAACTTAACTGCGGCTAATAAGGCGATTTTGGCAAAGAGAGTATCTCCCGCAGGGAAGCTGCTACCATCAAATATTTGCCCTCGTTAGACTCCACTCTGGAAGCGCTTTCACTGCAAGCTGCAGATTCCCTCCTAACAGCAAGCTTTAGGATAGGGTACTGAATTGTAACTTAACTGCGGCTAATAAGGCGATTTTGGCAATGAGAATATCTCCCGCAGGGAAGCTGCTACCATCAAATATTTGCCCTCATTAGACTCCCCTCTGGAAGCGCTTTCACTGGAAGCTGCAGATTCCCTCCTAACAGCAAGCTTTAGGATAGTGTACTGAATTGTAACTTAACTAAGGCTAATAAGGCGATTTCGGAAAAGAGAGTATATCCTGCAGGGAAGCTGCTACCATCAAATGTTTGCCCTCGTTAGACTCCCCTCTGGAAGCGCTTTCACTGGAAGCTGCAGATTCCCTCCTAACAGCAAGCTTTAGGATAGGATACTGAATTGTATCTTAACTGCGGCTAATAAGGCGATTTCGGAAAAGAGAGTATATCCTGCAGGGAATCTGCTACCATCAAATGTTTGCCCTCGTTAGACTCCCCTCTGGAAGCGCTTCCTCTGCAAGCTGCAGATTCCCTCCTAACAGCAAGCTTTAGGATAGGGTACTGAATTGTAACTTAACTGCGGCTAATAAGGCGATTTTGGCAAAGAGAGTATCTCCCGCAGGGAAGCTGCTACCATCAAATGTTTGCCCTCATTAGACTCCCCTCTGGAAGTGCTTTCACTGCAAGCTGCAGATTCCCTCCTAACAGCAAGCTTTAGGATAGGGTACTGAATTGTAACTTACTTTCGCCTAATAATGCGATTTTGGCAATGAGAATATCTCCCGCAGGGAAGCTGCTACCATCAAATGTTTGCCCTCATTAGACTCCCCTCTGGAAGCGCTTTCACTGCAAGCTGCAGATTCCCTCCTAACAGCAAGCTGTAGGAAAGGGTTCTGAATTGCAACTTACTTTAGCCTAATAATGCGATTTTGGCAAAGAGAGTATCTCCCGCAGGGAAGCTGCTACCATCAAATGTTTGCCCTCATTAGACTCCCCTCTGGAAGCGCTTCCACTGCAAGCTGCAGATTCCCTCCTATCAGCAAGCTTTAGGATAGGGTAATGAATTGTAACTCACTTTCGCCTAATAATGCGATTTTGGCAAAGAGAGTATCTCCCGCAGGGAAGCTGCTACCATCAAATGTTTGCCCTCATTAGACTCCCCTCTGGAAGCGCTTTCACTGCAAGCTGCAGATTCCCTCCTAACAGCAAGCTTTAGGATAGGGTACTGAATTGTAACTTACTTTCGCCTAATAATGCGATTTTGGCAAAGAGAGTATCTCCCGCAGGGAAGCTGCTACCATCAAATGTTTGCCCTCATTAGACTCCCCTCTGGAAGCGCTTTCACTGCAAGCTGCAGATTCCCTCCTAACAGCAAGCTTTAGGATAGTGTACTGAATTGTAACTTAACTGCGCCTAATATGGCGATTTTAGCTAAGAGAATATCTCCCGCAGGGAAGCTGCTACCATCAAATATTTGCCCTCATTAGACTCCCCTCTGGAAGCGCTTTCACTGCAAGCTGCAGATTCCCTCCTAACAGCAAGCTTTAGGATAGGGTACTGAATTGTAACTTACTTTCGCCTAATAATGCGATTTTGGCAAAGAGACTATCTCCCGCAGGGAAGCTGCTACCATCAAATGTTTGCCCTCATTAGACTCCCCTCTGGAAGCGCTTTCACTGCAAGCTGCAGATTCCCTCCTAACAGCAAGCTTTAGGATAGGGTACTGAATTGTAACTTACTTTCGCCTAATAATGCGATTTTGGCAAAGAGACTATCTCCCGCAGGGAAGCTGCTACCATCAAATATTTGCACTCGTTATACTCCACTCTGGAAGCGCTTTCACTGCAAGCTGCAGATTCCCTCCTAACAGCAAGCTTTAGGATAGGGTACTGAATTGTAACTTAACTGCGGCTAAAAAGGCGATTTTGGCAAAGAGAGTATCTCCCACAGGGAAGCTGCTACCATCAAATGTTTGCCCTCGTTAGACTCCACTCTGGAAGCGCTTTCACTGCAAGCTGCAGATTCCCTCCTAACAGCAAGCTTTAGGATAGGGTACTGAATTGTAACTTACTTTCGCCTAAAAATTCGATTATGTCAAGGAGACTATCTCCCGCAGGGAAGCTTCTACCATCAAATGTTTTCCCTCATTAGACTCCCCTCTGGAAGCGCTTTCACTGCAAGCTGCAGATTCCCTCCTAACAGCAAGCTTTAGGATAGGGTACTGAATTGTAACTTAACTGCGGCTAATAAGGCGATTTCGGAAAAGAGAGTATATCCTGCAGGGAAGCTGCTACCATCAAATGTTTGCCCTCGTTAGACTCCCCTCTGGAAGCGCTTTCACTGGAAGCTGCAGATTCCCTCCTAACAGCAAGCTTTAGGATAGGATACTGAATTGTATCTTAACTGCGGCTAATGAGGCGATTTTGGCAAAGAGAATATCTCCCGCAGGGAAGCTGCTACCATCAAATGTTTGCCCTCATTAGACTCCCCTCTGGAAGCGCTTCCACTGCAAGCTGCAGATTCCCTCCTAACAGCAAGCTTTAGGATAGGGTAATGAATTGTAACTCACTTTCGCCTAATAATGCGATTTTGGCAAAGAGAGTATCTCCTGCAGGAAAGCTGCTACCATCAAATGTTTTCCCTCATTAGACTCCCCTCTGGAAGCGCTTTCACTGCAAGCTGCAGATTCCCTCCTAACAGCAAGCTTTAGGATAGGGTACTGAATTGTAACTTACTTTCGCCTAATAATGCGATTTTGGCAAAGAGAGTATCTCCCGCAGGGAAGCTGCTACCATCAAATGTTTGCCCTCATTAGACTCCCCTCTGGAAGCGCTTTCACTGCAAGCTGCAGATTCCCTCCTAACAGCAATCTTTAGGATAGTGTACTGAATTGTAACTTAACTGCGCCTAATATGGCGATTTTGGCTAAGAGAATATCTCCAGCAGGGAAGCTGCTACCATCAAATATTTGCCCTCATTAGACTCCCCTCTGGAAGCGCTTTCACTGCAAGCTGCAGATTCCCTCCTAACAGCAAGCTTTAGGATAGGGTACTGAATTGTAACTTACTTTCGCCTAATAATGCGATTTTGGCAAAGAGAGTATCTCCCGCAGGGAAGCTGCTACCATCAAATGTTTGCCCTCATTAGACTCCCCTCTGGAAGCGCTTTCACTGCAAGCTGCAGATTCCCTCCTAACAGCAAGCTTTAGGATAGGGTACTGAATTGTAACTTAACTGCGGCTAATAAGGCGATTTTGGCAAAGAGAGTATCTCCCGCAGGGAAGCTGCTACCATCAAATGTTTGCCCTCATTAGACTCCCCTCTGGAAGCGCTTTCACTGCAAGCTGCAGATTCCCTCCTAACAGCAAGCTTTAGGATAGTGTACTGAATTGTAACTTACTTTCGCCTAATAATGCGATTTTGGCAAAGAGAGTATCTCCCGCAGGGAAGCTGCTACCCTCAAATATTTGCACTCGTTATACTCCACTCTGGAAGCGCTTTCACTGCAAGCTGCAGATTCCCTCCTAACAGCAAGCTTTAGGATAGGGTACTGAATTGTAACTTAACTGCGGCTAATGAGGCGATTTTGGCAAAGAGAATATCTCCCGCAGGGAAGATGCTACCATCAAATATTTGCCCTCATTAGACTCCCCTCTGGAAGCGCTTTCACTGCAAGCTGCAGATTCCCTCCTAAAAGCAAGCTTTAGGATAGGGTACTGAATTGTAACTTACTTTCGCCTAATAATGCGATTTTGCAAAGAGAGTATCTCCTGCAGGGAAGCTGCTACCATCAAATATTTGCCCTCATTAGACTCCCCTCTGGAAGCGCTTTCACTGCAAGCTGCAGATTCCCTCCTAACAGCAAGCTTTAGGATAGGGTACTGAATTGGAACTTAACTGCGGCTAATAATTCGATTATGTCAAAGAGAGTATCTCCCGCAGGGAAGCTGCTACCATCAAATGTTTGCCCTCGTTAGACTCCACTCTGGAAGCGCTTTCACTGCAAGCTGCAGATTCCCTCCTAACAGCAAGCTTTAGGATAGGGTACTGAATTGTAACTTAACTGCGGCTAATAAGGCGATTTTGGGAAAGAGAATATCTCCCGCAGGGAAGCTGCTACCATCAAATATTTGCCCTCATTAGACTCCCCTCTGGAAGCGCTTTCACTGCAAGCTGCAGATTCCCTCCTAACAGCAAGCTTTAGGATAGGGTACTGAATTGTAACTTAACTGCGGCTAATAAGGCGATTTCGGAAAAGAGAGTATATCCTGCAGGGAAGCTGCTACCATCAAATGTTTGCCCTCGTTAGACTCCCCTCTGGAAGCGCTTTCACTGCAAGCTGCAGATTCCCTCCTAACAGCAAGCTTTAGGATAGGATACTGAATTGTATCTTAACTGCGGCTAATAAGGCGATTTCGGAAAAGAGAGTATATCCTGCAGGGAAGCTGCTACCATCAAATGTTTGCCCTCGTTAGACTCCCCTCTGGAAGCGCTTCCTCTGCAAGCTGCAGATTCCCTCCTAACAGCAAGCTTTAGGATAGGGTACTGAATTGTAACTTAACTGCGGCTAATAAGGCGATTTTGGCAAAGAGAGTATCTCCCGCAGGGAAGCTGCTACCATCAAATGTTTGCCCTCATTAGACTCCCCTCTGGAAGTGCTTTCACTGCAAGCTGCAGATTCCCTCCTAACAGCAATCTTTAGGATAGTGTACTGAATTGTAACTTACTTTCGCCTAATAATGCGATTTTGGCAATGAGAATATCTCCCGCAGGGAAGCTGCTACCATCAAATGTTTGCCCTCATTAGACTCCCCTCTGGAAGTGCTTTCACTGCAAGCTGCAGATTCCCTCCTAACAGCAAGCTGTAGGAAAGGGTTCTGAATTGTATCTTACTTTCGCCTAATAATGCGATTTTGGCAAAGAGAGTATCTCCCGCAGGGAAGCTGCTACCATGAAATGTTTGCCCTCATTAGACTCCCCTCTGGAAGCGCTTTCACTGCAAGCTGCAAATTCCCTCCTAACAGCAAGCTTTAGGATAGGGTACTGAATTGTAACTTAACTGCGGCTAATAAGGCGATTTTAGCAATGAGAATATCTCCCGCAGGGAAGCTGCTACCATCAAATGTTTGCCCTCATTAGACTCCCCTCTGGAAGCGCTTTCACTGCAAGCTGCAGATTCCCTCCTAACAGCAAGCTTTAGGATAGTGTACTGAATTGTAACTTACTTTCGCCTAAAAATGCGATTTTGGCAAAGAGAGTATCTCCCGCAGGGAAGCTGCTACCATCAAATGTTTGCCCTCATTAGACTCCCCTCTGGAAGCGCTTTCACTGCAAGCTGCAGATTCCCTCCTAACATCAAGCTTTAGGAAGGGGTACTGAATTGTAACTTACTTTCGCCTAATAATGCGATTTTGGCAAAGAGAGTATCTCCCGCAGGGAAGCTGCTACCATCAAATGTTTGCCCTCATTAGACTCCCCTCTGGAAGCGCTTTGTCTGCAAGCTGCAGATTCCCTCCTAACAGCAAGCTTTAGGATAGGGTACTGAATTGTAACTTACTTTCGCCTAATAATGCGATTTTGTCAAAGAGAGTATCTCCCGCAGGGAAGCTGCTACCATCAAATGTTTGCCCTCATTAGACTCCCCTCTGGAAGCGCTTTCACTGCAAGCTGCAGATTCCCTCCTAACAGCAAGCTTTAGGATAGGGTACTGAATTGTAACTTATCTGCGGCAAATAAGGCGATTTTGGGAAAGAGAATATCTCCCGCAGGGAAGCTGCTACCATCAAATGTTTGCCCTCATTAGACTCCCCTCTGGAAGCGCTTTCACTGCAAGCTGCAGATTCCCTCCTAACAGCAAGCTTTAGCATAGGGTACTGAATTGTAACTTAATTGCGGCTAATAATGATATTTTGGCAAAGAGAATATCTCCCGCAGGGAAGCTGCTACCATCAAATGTTTGCCCTCGTTAGACTACCCTCTGGAAGCGCTTTCACTGCAAGCTGCAGATTCCCTCCTAACAGCAAGCTTTAGGATAGGGTACTGAATTGTAACTTAACTGCGGCTAATAAAGCGATTTTGGGAAAGAGAATATCTCCCGCAGGGAAGCTGCTACTATCAAATGTTTGCCCTCATTAGACTCCCCTCTGGAAGCGCTTTCACTGCAAGCTGCAGATTCCCTCCTAATAGCAAGCTTTAGGATAGGGTACTGAATTGTAACTTACTTTCGCCTAATAATGCGATTTTGGCAAAGAGACTATCTCCCGCAGGGAAGCTGCTACCATCAAATGTTTGCCCTCATTAGACTCCCCTCTGGAAGTGCTTTCACTGCAAGCTGCAGATTCCCTCCTAACAGCAAGCTTTAGGATAGGGTACTGAATTGTAACTTAACTGCGTCTAATATGGCGATTTTGGCTAAGAGAATATCTCCCGCAGGGAAGATGCTACAATCAAATATTTGCCCTCATTAGACTCCCCTCTGGAAGCGCTTTCACTGCAAGCTGCAGATTCACTCCTAACAGCAAGCTTTAGGATAGGGTACTGAATTGTAACTTATTTTCGCCTAATAATGCGATTTGGCAAAGAGAGTATTTCCCGCAGGGAAGCTGCTACCATCAAATGTTTGCCCTCGTTAGACTCCACTCTGGAAGCGCTTTCACTGCAAGCTGCAGATTCCCTCCTAACAGCAAGCTTTAGGATAGGGTACTGAATTGTAACTTAACTGCGGCTCATAAGGCGATTTTGGCAAAGAGAGTATCTCCCGCAGGGAAGCTTCTACCATGAAATGTTTGCCCTCATTAGACTCCCCTCTGGAAGCGCTTTCACTGCAAGCTGCAGATTCCCTCCTAACAGCAAGCTTTAGGATAGGGTACTGAATTGTAACTTAACTGCGGCTAATAAGGCGATTTTGGCAAAGAGAGTATCTCCCGCAGGGAAGCTGCTACCATCAAATGTTTGCCCTCATTAGACTCCCCTCTGGAAGCGATTTCACTGCAAGCTGCAGATTCCCTCCTAACAGCAAGCTGTAGGATAGGGTACTGAATTGTATCTTACTTTCGCCTAAAATGCGATTTTGGCAAAGAGAGTATCTCCCGCAGGGAAGCTGCTACCATCAAATGTTTGCCCTCATTAGACTCCCCTCTGGAAGCGCTTTCACTTGCAAGCTGCAGATTCCCTCCTAACAGCAAGCTTTAGGATAGGGTACTGAATTGTATCTTACTTTCGCCTAATACTGCGATTTTGGCAAAGAGAGTATCTCCCGCAGGGAACCTGCTACCATCAAATGTTTGCCCTCGTTAGACTCCCCTCTGGAAGCGCTTTCACTGCAAGCTGCAGATTCCCTCCTAACAGCAAGCTTTAGGATAGCGTGCTGAATTGTAACTTACTTTCGCCTAATAATGCGATTTTGGAAAAGAGACTATCTCCCGCAGGGAAGCTGCTACCATCAAATGTTTGCCCTCATTAGACTCCCCTCTGGAAGCGCTTTCACTGCAAGCTGCAGATTCCCTCCTAACAGCAAGCTTTAGGACAGGGTACTGAATTGTAACTTACTTTCGCCTAATAATGCGGTTTTGGCAAAGAGAGTATCTCCCGCAGGGAAGCTGCTACCATCAAATGTTTGCCCTCATTAGACTCCCCTCTGGAAGTGCTTTCACTGCAATCTGCAGATTCCCTCCTAACAGCAATCTTTAGGATAGGGTACTGAATTGTAACTTAACTGCGTCTAATATGGCAATTTTGTCTAAGAGAATATCTCCCGCAGGGAAGATGCTACAATCAAATATTTGCCCTCATTAGACTCCCCTCTGGAAGCGCTTTCACTGCAAGCTGCAGATTCCCTCCTAACAGCAAGCTTTAGGATAGGGTACTGAATTGTAACTTACTTTCGCCTAATAATGCGATTTTGGCAAAGAGAGTATCTCCCGCAGGGAACCTGCTACCATCAAATGTTTGCCCTCATTAGACTCCCCTCTGGAAGCGCTTTCACTGCAAGCTGCAGATTCCCTCCTAACAGCAAGCTGTAGGATAGGGTACTGAATTGTAACTTACTTTCGCCTAATAATGCGATTTTGGAAAAGAGACTATCTCCCGCAGGGAAGCTGCTACAATCAAATGTTTGCCCTCATTAGACTCCCCTCTGGAAGTGCTTTCACTGCAAGCTGCAGATTCACTCCTAACAGCAAGCTTTAGGATAGGGTACTGAATTGTAACTTAACTGCGTCTAATATGGCGATTTTGGCTAAGAGAATATCTCCCGCAGGGAAGATGCTACAATCAAATATTTGCCCTCATTAGACTCCCCTCTGGAAGCGCTTTCACTGCAAGCTGCAGATTCACTCCTAACAGCAAGCTTTAGGATAGGGTACTGAATTGTAACTTATTTTCGCCTAATAATGCGATTTGGCAAAGAGAGTATCTCCCGCAGGGAAGCTGCTACCATCAAATGTTTGCCCTCGTTAGACTCCACTCTGGAAGCGCTTTCACTGCAAGCTGCAGATTCCCTCCTAACAGCAAGCTTTAGGATAGGGTACTGAATTGTAACTTAACTGCGGCTAATAAGGCGATTTTGGCAAAGAGAGTATCTCCCGCAGGGAAGCTTCTACCATGAAATGTTTGCCCTCATTAGACTCCCCTCTGGAAGCGCTTTCACTGCAAGCTGCAGATTCCCTCCTAACAGCAAGCTTTAGGATAGGGTACTGAATTGTAACTTAACTGCGGCTAATAAGGCGATTTTGGCAAAGAGAATATCTCCCGCAGGGAAGCTGCTACCATCAAATGTTTGCCCTCATTAGACTCCCCTCTGGAAGCGCTTTCACTGCAAGCTGCAGATTCCCTCCTAACAGCAAGCTTTAGGATAGGGTACTGAATTGTATCTTACTTTCGCCTATTAATGCGATTTTGGGAAAGAGAGTATCTCCCGCAGGGAAGCTGCTACCATCAAATGTTTGCCCTCATTAGACTCCCCTCTGGAAGTGCTTTCACTGCAAGCTGCAGATTCCCTCCTAACAGCAAGCTTTAGGATAGGGTACTGAATTGGAACTTAACTGCGGCTAATAATTCGATTATGGCAAAGAGACTATCTCCCGCAGGGAAGCTGCTACCATCAAATGTTTGCCCTCATTAGACTCCCCTCTGGAATCGATTTCACTGCAAGCTGCAGATTCCCTCCTAACAGCAAGCTTTAGGATAGGGTACTGAATTGTAACTTAACTGCGGCTAATAAGGCGATTTTGGCAAAGAGAATATCTCCCGCAGGGAAGCTGCTACCATCAAATGTTTGCCCTCATTAGACTCCCCTCTGGAAGCGCTTTCACTGCAAGCTGCAGATTCCCTCCTAACAGCAAGCTTTAGGATAGGGTACTGAATTGTAACTTAACTGCGGCTAATGAGGCGATTTTGGCAATGTGAATATCTCCCGCAGGGAAGCTGCTACCATCAAATGTTTGCCCTCATTAGACTCCCCTCTGGAAGCGCTTTCACTGCAAGCTGCAGATTCCCTCCTAACAGCAAGCTTTAGGATAGGGTACTGAATTGTAACTTACTTTCGCCTAATACTGCGATTTTGGCAAAGAGAGTATCTCCCGCAGGGAACCTGCTACCATCAAATGTTTGCCCTCATTAGACTCCCCTCTGGAAGCGCTTTCACTGCAAGCTGCAGATTCCCTCCTAACAGCAAGCTTTAGGATAGGGTACTGAATTGTAACTTACTTTCGCCTAATAATGCGATTTTGGAAAAGAGACTATCTCCCGCAGGGAAGCTGCTACCATCAAATGTTTGCCCTCATTAGACTCCCCTCTGGAAGCGTTTTCACTGCAAGCTGCAGATTCCCTCCTAACAGCAAGCTTTAGGATAGGGTACTGAATTGTATCTTACTTTCGCATAATAATGCGATTTTGGCAAAGAGAGTATCTCCCGCAGGGAAGATGCTACCATCAAATGTTTGCCCTCATTAGACTCCCCTCTGGAAGTGCTTTCACTGCAAGCTGCAGATTCCCTCCTAACAGCAAGCTTTAGGATAGGGTACTGAATTGTAACTTAACTGCGTCTAATATGGCAATTTTGTCTAAGAGAATATCTCCCGCAGGGAAGATGCTACAATCAAATATTTGCCCTCATTAGACTCCCCTCTGGAAGCGCTTTCACTGTAAGCTGCAGATTCACTCCTAACAGCAAGCTTTAGGATAGGGTAATGAATTGTATCTTACTTTCGCCTAATAATGCGATTTGGCAAAGAGAGTATCTCCCGCAGGGAAGCTGCTACCATCAAATATTTGCCCTCATTAGACTCCCCTCTGGAAGCGCTTTCACTGCAAGCTGCAGATTCCCTCCTAACAGCAAGCTTTAGGATAGGGTACTGAATTGTAACTTAACTGCGGCTAATAAGGCGATTTTGGCAAAGAGAGTATCTCCCTCAGGGAAGCTGCTACCATCAAATGTTTGCCCTCGTTAGACTCCACTCTGGAAGCGCTTTCACTGCAAGCTGCAGATTCCCTCCTAACAGCAAGCTTTAGGATAGGGTACTGAACTGTAACTTAACTGCGGCTAATAAGGCGATTTTGGCAAAGAGAATATCTCCCGCAGGGAAGATGCTACCATCAAATATTTGCCCTCATTAGACTCCCCTCTGGAAGCGCTTTCACTGCAAGCTGCAGATTCCCTCCTAAAAGCAAGCTTTAGGATAGGGTACTGAATTGTAACTTACTTTCGCCTAATAATGCGATTTTGGCAAAGAGAGTATCTCCTGCAGGGAAGCTGCTACCATCAAATGTTTGCCCTCATTAGACTCCCCTCTGGAAGCGCTTTCACTGCAAGCTGCAGATTCCCTCCTAACAGCAAGCTTTAGGATAGGGTACTGAATTGTAACTTAACTGCGGCTAATAAGGCGATTTTGGCAAAGAGAGTATCTCCCGCAGGGAAGCTGCTACCATCAAATATTTGCCCTCATTAGACTCCCCTCTGGAAGCGCTTTCACTGCAAGCTGCAGATTCCCTCCTAACAGCAAGCTTTAGGAAAGGGTACTGAATTGTAACTTAACTGCGGCTAATAAGGCGATTTAGGAAAAGAGAGTATATCCGGCAGGGAAGCTACTACCATCAAATGTTTGCCCTCGTTAGACTCCCCTCTGGAAGCGCTTTCACTGCAAGCTGCAGATTCCCTCCTAACAGCAAGCTTTAGGATAGGGTACTGAATTGTAACTTACTTTCGCCTAATGATGCGATTTTGGAAAAGAGACTATGTCCCGCAGGGAAGCTGCTACCATCAAATGTTTGCCCTCATTAGACTCCCCTCTGGAAGTGCTTTCACTGCAAGCTGCAGATTCCCTCCTAACAGCAAGCTTTAGGATAGTGTACTGAATTGTAACTTACTTTCGCCTAATAATGCGATTTTGGCAAAGAGAGTATCTCCTGCAGGGAAGCTGCTACCATCAAATGTTTGCCCTCATTAGACTCCCCTCTGGAAGCGCTTTCACTGCAAGCTGCAGATTCCCTCCTAACAGAAAGCTTTAGGAAAGGGTACTGAATTGTAACTTACTTTCGCCTAAAAATGCGATTTTGGAAAAGAGACTATCTCACGCAGGGAAGCTGCTACCATCAAATGTTTTCCCTCATTAGACTCCCCTCTGGAAGCGCTTTCACTGCAAGCTGCAGATTCCCTCCTAACAGCAAGCTTTAGGATAGGGTACTGAATTGTAACTTAAGTGCGGCTAATAAGGCGATTTTAGCAAAGAGAATATCTCCCGCAGGGAAGCTGCTACCATCAAATGTTTGCCCTCATTAGACTCCCCTCTGGAAGCGCTTTCACTGCAAGCTGCAGATTCCCTCCTAACAGCAAGCTTTAGGATAGGGTACTGAATTGTAACTTAACTGCGTCTAATATGGCGATTTTGGCTAAGAGACTATCTCCCGCAGGGAAGCTGCTACCATCAAATGTTTGCCCTCATTAGACTCCCCTCTGGAAGCGCTTTCACTGCAAGCTGCAGATTCCCTCCTAACAGCAAGCTTTAGGATAGGGTACTGAATTGTAACTTACTTTCGCCTAAAAATGCGATTTTGGCAAAGAGAGTATCTCCCGCAGGGAAGCTGCTACCATCAAATGTTTGCCCTCATTAGACTCCCCTCTGGAAGCGCTTTCACTGCAAGCTGCAGATTCCCTCCTAACAGCAAGCTGTAGGACACTGTACTGAATTGTAACTTAACTGCGTCTAATAAGGCGATTTTGGCAAAGAGAATATCTCCCGCAGGGAAGTTGTTACCATCAAATGTTTGCCCTCATTAGACTCCCCTCTGGAAGTGCTTTCACTGCAAGCTGCAGATTCCCTCCTAACAGCAAGCTTTAGGATAGGGTACTGAATTGTGTCTTAGTTTCGCCTAATACTGCGATTTTGGCAAAGAGAGTATCTCCCGCAGGGAACCTGCTACCATCAAATGTTTGCCCTCATTAGACTCCCCTCTGGAAGCGCTTTCACTGCAAGCTGCAGATTCCCTCCTAACAGCAAGCTTTAGGATAGGGTACTGAATTGTAACTTACTTTCGCCTAATAATGCGATTTTGGAAAAGAGACTATGTCCCGCAGGGAAGCTGCTACCATCAAATGTTTGCCCTCATTAGACTCCCCTCTGGAAGCGCTTTCACTGCAAGCTGCAGATTCCCTCCTAACAGCAAGCTTTAGGATAGGGTACTGAATTGTAACTTACTTTCGACTAATAATGATGCGATTTTGGCAAAGAGACTATCTCCCGCAGGGAAGCTGCTACCATCAAATGTTTGCCCTCATTAGACTCCCCTCTGGAAGCGCTTTCACTGCAAGCTGCAGATACCCTCCTAACAGCAAGCTTTAGGATAGGGTACTAAATTGTAACTTAACTGCGGCTAATAAGGCGATTTTATCAAAGAGAATATCTCCCGCAGGGAAGCTGCTACCATCAAATGTTTGCCCTCATTAGACTCCCCTCTGGAAGCGCTTTCACTGCAAGCTGCAGATTCCCTCCTAACAGCAAGCTTTAGGATAGGGTACTGAATTGTAACTTAACTGCGGCTAATAAGGCGATTTTAGCAATGTGAATATCTCCCGCACGGAAGCTTCTACCATCAAATGTTTGCCCTCATTAGACTCCCCTCTGGAAGCGCTTTCACTGCAAGCTGCAGATTCCCTCCTAACAGCAAGCTTTAGGATAGGGTACTGAATTGTAACTTACTTTCGCCTAAAAATGCGATTTTGGCAAAGAGATTATCTCCCGCAGGGAAGCTGCTACCATCAAATGTTTGCCCTCATTAGACTCCACTCTGGAAGCGCTTTCACTGCAAGCTGCAGATTCCCTCCTAACAGTAAGCTGTAGGACACTGTACTGAATTGTAACTTAACTGCGTCTAATAAGGCGATTTTGGCAAAGAGAATATCTCCCGCAGGGAAGTTGTTACCATCAAATGTTTGCCCTCATTAGACTCCCCTCTGGAAGTGCTTTCACTGCAAGCTGCAGATTCCCTCCTAACAGCAAGCTTTAGGATAGGGTACTGAATTGTATCTTACTTTCGCCTAATACTGCGATTTTGGCAAAGAGAGTATCTCCCGCAGGGAACCTGCTACCATCAAATGTTTGCCCTCATTAGACTCCCCTCTGGAAGCGCTTTCACTGCAAGCTGCAGATTCCCTCCTAACAGCAAGCTTTAGGATAGGGTACTGAATTGTAACTTACTTTCGCCTAATTATGCGATTTTGGAAAAGAGACTATATCCCGCAGGGAAGCTGCTACCATCAAATGTTTGCCCTCATTAGACTCCCCTCTGGAAGCGCTTTCACTGCAAGCTGCAGATTCCCTCCTAACAGCAAGCTTTAGGATAGGGTACTGAATTGTAACTTACTTTCGCCTAATAATGCGATTTTGGCAAAGAGACTATCTCCCGCAGGGAAGATGCTACCATCAAATGTTTGCCCACATTAGACTCCCCTCTGGAAGCGCTTTCACTGCAAGCTGCAGATTCCCTCCTAACAGCAAGCTTTAGGATAGGGTACTGAATTGTAACTTACTTTCGCCTAATAATGCGGTTTTGGCAAAGAGGGTATCACCCGCAGGGAAGCTGCTACCATCAGATGTTTGCCCTCATTAGACTCCCCTCTGGAAGTGCTTTCACTGCAATCTGCAGATTCCCTCCTAACAGCAATCTTTAGGTTAGGGTACTGAATTGTATCTTAACTGCGCCTACTACGGCGATTTTGGCTAAGAGAATATCTCCCGCAGGGAAGATGCTACAATCAAATATTTGCCCTCATTAGACTCCCCTCTGGAAGCGCTTTCACTGCAAGCTGCAGATTCCCTCCTAACAGCAAGCTTTAGGATAGGGTACTGAATTGTAACTTACTTTCGCCTAATAATGCGATTTTGGCAAAGAGAGTATCTCCCGCAGGGAAGATGCTACCATCAAATGTTTGCCCTCATTAGACTCCCCTCTGGAAGCGCTTTCACTGCAAGCTGCAGATTCCCTCCTAACAGCAAGCTTTAGGATAGGGTACTGAATTGTAACTTAACTGCGGCTAAGAAGGCGATTTTGGCAAAGAGAGTATCTCCCGCAGGGAAGCTGCTACCATCAAATATTTGCCCTCATTAGACTCCCCTCTGGAAGCGCTTTCACTGCAAGCTGCAGATTCCCTCCTAACAGCAAGCTTTAGGAAAGGGTACTGAATTGTAACTTACTTTCGCCTAATAATGCGATTTTGGAAAAGAGACTATCTCCCGCAGGGAAGCTGCTACCATCAAATGTTTGCCCTCATTAGACTCCCCTCTGGAAGTGCTTTCACTGCAAGCTGCAGATTCCCTCCTAACAGCAAGCTTTAGGATAGGGTACTGAATTGTAACTTACTTTCACCTAATAATGCGATTTTGGCAAAGAGAGTATCTCCCGCAGGGAAGCTGCTACCATCAAATGTTTGCCCACATTAGACTCCCCTCTGGAACCGTTTTCACTTGCAAGCTGCAGATTCCCTCCTAACGGCAACCTTTAGGATAGGGTACTGCATTGTATCTTGCTTTCGCCTAATAAGGCGATATTGGCAAAGAGAATATCTCCCGCAGGGAAGCTGTTACCATCAAATGTTTGCCCTCATTAGACTCCCCTCTGGAAGCGCTTTCACTGCAAGCGGCAGATTCCCTCCTAACAGCAATCTTTAGGATAGGGTACTGAATTGTAACTTAACTGCGGCTAATGAGGCGATTTTGGCAATGAGAATATCTCCCGCAGGGAAGGTGCTACCATCAAATATTTGCCCTCATTAGACTCCCCTCTGGAAGCGCTTTCACTGCAAGCTGCAGATTCCCTCCTAAAAGCAAGCTTTAGGATAGGGTACTGAATTGTAACTTACTTTCGCCTAATAAGGCGATTTTGCAAAGAGAGTATCTCCCGCAGGGAAGCTGCTACCATCAAATGTTTGCCCTCATTAGACTCCCCTCTGGAAGCGCTTTCACTGCAAGCTGCAGATTCCCTCCTAACAGCAAGCTTTAGGATAGGGTACTGAATTGTATCTTACTTTCGCCTAATAATGCGATTTTGGCAAAGAGAGAATCTCCCGCAGGGAAGCTGCTACCATCAAATGTTTGCCCTCATTAGACTCCACTCTGGAAGTGATTTCACTGCAAGCTGCAGATTCCCTCCTAACAGCAAGCTTTAGGATAGTGTACTGAATTCTAACTTAACTGCGGCTAATAAGGCGATTTTGGCAAAGAGAATATCTCCCGCAGGGAAGATGCTACCATCAAATGTATGCCCTCATTAGACTCCCCTCTGGAAGCGCTTTCACTGCAAGCTGCAGATTCCCTCCTAACAGCAAGCTTTAGGATAGGGTACTGCATTGTATCTTAGTTTCGCCTAATAAGGCGATATTGGCAAAGAGAGTATCTCCCGCAGGGAAGCTGTTACCATCAAATGTTTGCCCTCATTAGACTCCCCTCTGGAAGCGTTTTCACTGCAAGCGGCAGATTCCCTCCTAACAGCAAGCTTTAGGATAGGGTACTGAATTGTAACTTAACTGCGGCTAAGAATGCGATTTAGGAAAAGAGAGTATATCCTGCAGGGAAGCTGCTACCATCAAATGTTTGCCCTCGTTAGACTCCCCTCTGGAAGCGCTTTCACTGCAAGCTGCAGATTCCCTCCTAACAGCAAGCTTTAGGATAGGGTACTGAATTGTATCTTACTTTCGCCTAAAAATGCGATTTTGGCAAAGAGAGTATCTCCCGCAGGGAAGCTGCTACCATCAAATGTTTTCCCTCATTAGACTCCCCTCTGGAAGCGCTTTCACTGCAAGCTGCAGATTCCCTCCTAACAGCAAGCTTTAGGATAGGGTACTGAATTGTAACTTACTTTCGCCTAATAATGCGATTGTGGCAAAGAGAGTATCTCCTGCAGGGAAGCTGCTACCATCAAATGTTTGCCCTCATTAGACTCCCCTCTGGAAGCGCTTTCACTGCAAGCTGCAGATTCCCTCCTAACAGCAAGCTTTAGGATAGTGTACTGAATTGTAACTTACTTTCCCCTAATAATGCGATTTTGGCAAAGAGAGTATCTCCCGCAGGGAAGCTGCTACCATCAAATGTTTGCCCTCAGACTCCCCTCTGGAAGCGCTTTCACTGCAAGCTGCAGATTCCCTCCTAACAGCAAGCTTTAGGAAAGGGTACTGAATTGTAACTTACTTTCGACTATTAAAGCGATTATGGCAAAGAGAGTATCTCCCGCAGGGAAGCTGCTACCATCAAATGTTTGCCCTCATTAGACTCCCCTCTGGAAGCGCTTTCACTGCAAGCTGCAGATTCCCTCCTAACAGCAAGCTGTAGGACACTGTACTGAATTGTAACTTAACTGCGGCTAATAAGGCGATTTTGGCAAAGAGACTATCTCCCGCAGGGAAGCTGCTACCATCAAATGTTTGCCCTCATTAGACTCCCCTCTGGAAGCGCTTTTACTGCAAGCTGCAGATTCCCTCCTAACAGCAAGCTTTAGGATAGGGTACTGAATTGTATCTTAACTGCGGCTAATAAGGCGATTTTGGCAAAGAGAGTATCTCCCGCAGGGAACCTGCTACCATCAAATGTTTGCCCTCATTAGACTCCCCTCTGGAAGCGCTTCCACTGCAAGCTGCAGATTCCCTCCTAACAGCAAGCTTTAGGATAGGGTACTGAATTGTAACTTACTTTCGCCTAATAATGCGATTATGGCAAAGAGAGTATCTCCCGCAGGGAAGCTGCTACCATCAAATGTTTGCCCTCGTTAGACTCCACTCTGGAAGCGCTTTCACTGCAAGCTGCAGATTCCCTCCTAACAGCAAGCTTTAGGATAGGGTACTGAATTGGATCTTAACTGCGGCTAATGAGGCGATTTTGGCAAAGAGAATATCTCCCGCAGGGAAGATGCTACCATCAAATATTTGCCCTCATTAGACTCCCCTCTGGAAGCGCTTTCACTGCAAGCTGCAGATTCCCTCCTAACAGCAAGCTTTAGGATAGGGTACTGAATTGTAACTTACTTTCGCCTAATAATGCGATTTGGCAAAGAGAGTATCTCCCGCAGGGAAGCTGCTACCATCAAATATTTGCCCTCATTAGACTCCACTCTGGAAGCGCTTTCACTGCAAGCTGCAGATTCCCTCCTAACAGCAAGCTTTAGGATAGGGTACTGAATTGTAACTTACTTTCGCCTATTAATGCGATTTTGGCAAAGAGAGTATCTCCCGCAGGGAAGCTGCTACCATCAAATGTTTGCCCTCATTAGACTCCCCTCTGGAAGCGCTTTCACTGCAAGCTGCAGATTCCCTCCTAAAAGCAAGCTTTAGGATAGGGTACTGAATTGTAACTTACTTTCGCCTAATAATGCGATGTTGGCAAAGAGAGTATCTCCTGCAGGGAAGCTGCTACCATCAAATGTTTGCCCTCATTATACTCCCCTCTGGAAGCGCTTTCACTGCAAGCTGCAGATTCCCTCCTAACAGCAAGCTTTAGGATAGGGTACTGAATTGTAACTTAACTGCGGCTAATAAGGCGATTTAGGAAAAGAGAGTATATCCTGCAGGGAAGCTGCTACCGTCAAATGTTTGCCCTCGTTAGACTCCCCTCTGGAAGCGCTTTCACTGCAAGCTGCAGATTCCCTCCTAACAGCAAGCTTTAGGAAAGGGTTCTGAATTGTAACTTACTTTCGCCTAAAAATGCGATTTTGGCAAAGAGAGTATCTCCCGCAGGGAAGCTGCTACCATCAAATGTTTGCCCTCATTAGACTCCCCTCTGGAAACGCTTTCACTGCAAGCTGCAGATTCCCTCCTAACAGCAAGCTTTAGGATAGGGTACTGAATTATAACTTAACTGCGGCTAAAGAGGCGATTTTGGCAAAGAGCATATCTCCCGCAGGGAAGATGCTACCATCAAATATTTGCCCTCATTAGACTCCCCTCTGGAAGCGCTTTCACTGCAAGCTGCAGATTCCCTCCTAACAGCAAGCTTTAGGATAGGGTACTGAATTGTAACTTACTTTCGCCTAATAATACGATTTTGGCAAAGAGACTATCTCCTGCAGGGAAGCTGCTACCATCAAATGTTTTCCCTCATTAGACTCCCCTCTGGAAGCGCTTTCACTGCAAGCTGCAGATTCCCTCCTAACAGCAAGCTTTAGGATAGGGTACTGAATTGTAACTTACTTTCGCCTAATAATGCGATTCTGGAAAAGAGACTATCTCCCGCAGGGAAGCTGCTACCATCAAATGTTTGCCCTCATTAGACTCCCCTCTGGAAACGCTTTCACTGCAAGCTGCAGATTCCCTCCTAACAGCAAGCTTTAGGAAAGGGTTCTGAATTGTAACTTACTTTCGCCTAATAATGCGATTTTGGCAAAGAGAGTATCTCCCGCAGGGAAGCTGCTACCATCAAATGTTTGCACTCGTTAGACTCCACTCTGGAAGCGCTTTCACTGCAAGCTGCAGATTCCCTCCTAACAGCAAGCTTTAGGATAGGGTACTGAATTGTAACTTAACTGCGGCTAATGAGGCGATTTTGGCAAAGAGAATATCTCCCGCAGGGAAGATGCTACCATCAAATATTTGCCCTCATTAGACTCCCCTCTGGAAGTGCTTTCACTGCAAGCTGCAGATTCCCTCCTAAAAGCAAGCTTTAGGATAGGGTACTGAATTGTAACTTACTTTCGCCTAATAATGCGATTTTGCAAAGAGAGTATCTCCTGCAGGGAAGCTGCTACCATCAAATGTTTGCCCTCATTAGACTCCCCTCTGGAAGCGCTTTCACTGCAAGCTGCAGATTCCCTCCTAACAGCAAGCTTTAGGATAGGGTACTGAATTGTAACTTAACTGCGGCTAATAAGGCGATTTTGGCAAAGAGAATATCTCCCGCAGGGAAGCTGCTACCATCAAATGTTTGCCCTCATTAGACTCCCCTCTGGAAGCGCTTTCACTGCAAGCTGCAGATTCCCTCCTAACAGCAAGCTTTAGGATAGGGTACTGAATTGTAACTTAACTGCGGCTAATAAGGCGATTTTGGCAAAGAGAGTATATCCGGCAGGGAAGCTGCTACCATCAAATGTTTGCCCTCGTTAGACTCCCCTCTGGAAGCGCTTTCACTGGAAGCTGCAGATTCCCTCCTAACAGCAATCTTTAGGATAGGATACTGAATTGTATCTTAAATGCGGCTAATAAGGCGATTTCGGAAAAGAGAGTATATCCTGCAGGGAAGCTGCTACCATCAAATGTTTGCCCTCGTTAGACTCCCCTCTGGAAGCGCTTCCTCTGCAAGCTGCAGATTCCCTCCTAACAGCAAGCTTTAGGATAGGGTACTGAATTGTAACTTACTTTCGCCTAAAAATGCGATTTTGGCAAAGAGAGTATCTCCCGCAGGGAAGCTGCTACCATCAAATGTTTGCCCTCATTAGACTCCCCTCTGGAAGCGCTTTCACTGCAAGCTGCAGATTCCCTCCTAACAGCAAGCTGTAGGACACTGTACTGAATTGTAACTTAACTGCGTCTAATAAGGCGATTTTGGCAAAGAGAATATCTCCCGCAGGGAAGTTGTTACCATCAAATGTTTGCCCTCATTAGACTCCCCTCTGGAAGTGCTTTCACTGCAAGCTGCAGATTCCCTCCTAACAGCAAGCTTTAGGATAGGGTACTGAATTGTGTCTTAGTTTCGCCTAATACTGCGATTTTGGCAAAGAGAGTATCTCCCGCAGGGAACCTGCTACCATCAAATGTTTGCCCTCATTAGACTCCCCTCTGGAAGCGCTTTCACTGCAAGCTGCAGATTCCCTCCTAACAGCAAGCTTTAGGATAGGGTACTGAATTGTAACTTACTTTCGCCTAATAATGCGATTTTGGAAAAGAGACTATGTCCCGCAGGGAAGCTGCTACCATCAAATGTTTGCCCTCATTAGACTCCCCTCTGGAAGCGCTTTCACTGCAAGCTGCAGATTCCCTCCTAACAGCAAGCTTTAGGATAGGGTACTGAATTGTAACTTACTTTCGACTAATAATGATGCGATTTTGGCAAAGAGACTATCTCCCGCAGGGAAGCTGCTACCATCAAATGTTTGCCCTCATTAGACTCCCCTCTGGAAGCGCTTTCACTGCAAGCTGCAGATTCCCTCCTAACAGAAAGCTTTAGGAAAGGGTACTGAATTGTAACTTACTTTCGCCTAAAAATGCGATTTTGGCAAAGAGAGTATCTCCCGCAGGGAAGCTGCTACCATCAAATGTTTTCCCTCATTAGACTCCCCTCTGGAATCGATTTCACTGCAAGCTGCAGATACCCTCCTAACAGCAAGCTTTAGGATAGGGTACTAAATTGTAACTTAACTGCGGCTAATAAGGCGATTTTAGCAAAGAGAATATCTCCCGCAGGGAAGCTGCTACCATCAAATGTTTGCCCTCATTAGACTCCCCTCTGGAAGCGCTTTCACTGCAAGCTGCAGATTCCCTCCTAACAGCAAGCTTTAGGATAGGGTACTGAATTGTAACTTAACTGCGGCTAATAAGGCGATTTTAGCAATGTGAATATCTCCCGCACGGAAGCTTCTACCATCAAATGTTTGCCCTCATTAGACTCCCCTCTGGAAGCGCTTTCACTGCAAGCTGCAGATTCCCTCCTAACAGCAAGCTTTAGGATAGGGTACTGAATTGTAACTTACTTTCGCCTAAAAATGCGATTTTGGCAAAGAGATTATCTCCCGCAGGGAAGCTGCTACCATCAAATGTTTGCCCTCATTAGACTCCACTCTGGAAGCGCTTTCACTGCAAGCTGCAGATTCCCTCCTAACAGTAAGCTGTAGGACACTGTACTGAATTGTAACTTAACTGCGTCTAATAAGGCGATTTTGGCAAAGAGAATATCTCCCGCAGGGAAGTTGTTACCATCAAATGTTTGCCCTCATTAGACTCCCCTCTGGAAGTGCTTTCACTGCAAGCTGCAGATTCCCTCCTAACAGCAAGCTTTAGGATAGGGTACTGAATTGTATCTTACTTTCGCCTAATACTGCGATTTTGGCAAAGAGAGTATCTCCCGCAGGGAACCTGCTACCATCAAATGTTTGCCCTCATTAGACTCCCCTCTGGAAGCGCTTTCACTGCAAGCTGCAGATTCCCTCCTAACAGCAAGCTTTAGGATAGGGTACTGAATTGTAACTTACTTTCGCCTAATTATGCGATTTTGGAAAAGAGACTATATCCCGCAGGGAAGCTGCTACCATCAAATGTTTGCCCTCATTAGACTCCCCTCTGGAAGCGCTTTCACTGCAAGCTGCAGATTCCCTCCTAACAGCAAGCTTTAGGATAGGGTACTGAATTGTAACTTACTTTCGCCTAATAATGCGATTTTGGCAAAGAGACTATCTCCCGCAGGGAAGATGCTACCATCAAATGTTTGCCCACATTAGACTCCCCTCTGGAAGCGCTTTCACTGCAAGCTGCAGATTCCCTCCTAACAGCAAGCTTTAGGATAGGGTACTGAATTGTAACTTACTTTCGCCTAATAATGCGGTTTTGGCAAAGAGGGTATCACCCGCAGGGAAGCTGCTACCATCAGATGTTTGCCCTCATTAGACTCCCCTCGGGAAGTGCTTTCACTGCAATCTGCAGATTCCCTCCTAACAGCAATCTTTAGGTTAGGGTACTGAATTGTATCTTAACTGCGCCTACTACGGCGATTTTGGCTAAGAGAATATCTCCCGCAGGGAAGATGCTACAATCAAATATTTGCCCTCATTAGACTCCCCTCTGGAAGCGCTTTCACTGCAAGCTGCAGATTCCCTCCTAACAGCAAGCTTTAGGATAGGGTACTGAATTGTAACTTACTTTCGCCTAATAATGCGATTTTGGCAAAGAGAGTATCTCCCGCAGGGAAGATGCTACCATCAAATGTTTGCCCTCATTAGACTCCCCTCTGGAAGCGCTTTCACTGCAAGCTGCAGATTCCCTCCTAACAGCAAGCTTTAGGATAGGGTACTGAATTGTAACTTAACTGCGGCTAAGAAGGCGATTTTGGCAAAGAGAGTATCTCCCGCAGGGAAGCTGCTACCATCAAATATTTGCCCTCATTAGACTCCCCTCTGGAAGCGCTTTCACTGCAAGCTGCAGATTCCCTCCTAACAGCAAGCTTTAGGATAGGGTACTGAATTGTAACTTACTTTCGCCTAATAATGCGATTTTGGAAAAGAGACTATCTCCCGCAGGGAAGCTGCTACCATCAAATGTTTGCCCTCATTAGACTCCCCTCTGGAAGTGCTTTCACTGCAAGCTGCAGATTCCCTCCTAACAGCAAGCTTTAGGATAGGGTACTGAATTGTAACTTACTTTCACCTAATAATGCGATTTTGGCAAAGAGAGTATCTCCCGCAGGGAAGCTGCTACCATCAAATGTTTGCCCACATTAGACTCCCCTCTGGAACCGTTTTCACTTGCAAGCTGCAGATTCCCTCCTAACGGCAACCTTTAGGATAGGGTACTGCATTGTATCTTACTTTCGCCTAATAAGGCGATATTGGCAAAGAGAATATCTCCCGCAGGGAAGCTGTTACCATCAAATGTTTGCCCTCATTAGACTCCCCTCTGGAAGCGCTTTCACTGCAAGCGGCAGATTCCCTCCTAACAGCAATCTTTAGGATAGGGTACTGAATTGTAACTTAACTGCGGCTAATGAGGCGATTTTGGCAATGAGAATATCTCCCGCAGGGAAGGTGCTACCATCAAATATTTGCCCTCATTAGACTCCCCTCTGGAAGCGCTTTCACTGCAAGCTGCAGATTCCCTCCTAAAAGCAAGCTTTAGGATAGGGTACTGAATTGTAACTTACTTTCGCCTAATAAGGCGATTTTGCAAAGAGAGTATCTCCCGCAGGGAAGCTGCTACCATCAAATGTTTGCCCTCATTAGACTCCCCTCTGGAAGCGCTTTCACTGCAAGCTGCAGATTCCCTCCTAACAGCAAGCTTTAGGATAGGGTACTGAATTGTATCTTACTTTCGCCTAATAATGCGATTTTGGCAAAGAGAGAATCTCCCGCAGGGAAGCTGCTACCATCAAATGTTTGCCCTCATTAGACTCCACTCTGGAAGTGATTTCACTGCAAGCTGCAGATTCCCTCCTAACAGCAAGCTTTAGGATAGTGTACTGAATTGTAACTTAACTGCGGCTAATAAGGCGATTTTGGCAAAGAGAATATCTCCCGCAGGGAAGATGCTACCATCAAATGTATGCCCTCATTAGACTCCCCTCTGGAAGCGCTTTCACTGCAAGCTGCAGATTCCCTCCTAACAGCAAGCTTTAGGATAGGGTACTGCATTGTATCTTAGTTTCGCCTAATAAGGCGATATTGGCAAAGAGAATATCTCCCGCAGGGAAGCTGTTACCATCAAATGTTTGCCCTCATTAGACTCCCCTCTGGAAGCGTTTTCACTGCAAGCGGCAGATTCCCTCCTAACAGCAAGCTTTAGGATAGGGTACTGAATTGTAACTTAACTGCGGCTAAGAATGCGATTTAGGAAAAGAGAGTATATCCTGCAGGGAAGCTGCTACCATCAAATGTTTGCCCTCGTTAGACTCCCCTCTGGAAGCGCTTTCACTGCAAGCTGCAGATTCCCTCCTAACAGCAAGCTTTAGGATAGGGTACTGAATTGTATCTTACTTTCGCCTAAAAATGCGATTTTGGCAAAGAGAGTATCTCCCGCAGGGAAGCTGCTACCATCAAATGTTTTCCCTCATTAGACTCCCCTCTGGAAGCGCTTTCACTGCAAGCTGCAGATTCCCTCCTAACAGCAAGCTTTAGGATAGGGTACTGAATTGTAACTTACTTTCGCCTAATAATGCGATTGTGGCAAAGAGAGTATCTCCTGCAGGGAAGCTGCTACCATCAAATGTTTGCCCTCATTAGACTCCCCTCTGGAAGCGCTTTCACTGCAAGCTGCAGATTCCCTCCTAACAGCAAGCTTTAGGATAGGGTACTGAATTGTAACTTACTTTCGCCTAATAATGCGATTTTGGCAAAGAGAGTATCTCCCGCAGGGAAGCTGCTACCATCAAATGTTTGCCCTCAGACTCCCCTCTGGAAGCGCTTTCACTGCAAGCTGCAGATTCCCTCCTAACAGCAAGCTTTAGGAAAGGGTACTGAATTGTAACTTACTTTCGCCTAATAATGCGATTTTGGCAAAGAGAGTATCTCCCGCAGGGAAGCTGCTACCATCAAATGTTTGCCTTCATTAGACTCCCCTCTGGAAGCGCTTTCACTGCAAGCTGCAGATTCCCTCCTAACAGCAAGCTGTAGGACACTGTACTGAATTGTAACTTAACTGCGGCTAATAAGGCGATTTTGGCAAAGAGACTATCTCCCGCAGGGAAGCTGCTACCATCAAATGTTTGCCCTCATTAGACTCCCCTCTGGAAGCGCTTTTACTGCAAGCTGCAGATTCCCTCCTAACAGCAAGCTTTAGGATAGGGTACTGAATTGTATCTTAACTGCGGCTAATAAGGCGATTTTGGCAAAGAGAGTATCTCCCGCAGGGAACCTGCTACCATCAAATGTTTGCCCTCATTAGACTCCCCTCTGGAAGCGCTTCCACTGCAAGCTGCAGATTCCCTCCTAACAGCAAGCTTTAGGATAGGGTACTGAATTGTAACTTACTTTCGCCTAATAATGCGATTATGGCAAAGAGAGTATCTCCCGCAGGGAAGCTGCTACCATCAAATGTTTGCCCTCGTTAGACTCCACTCTGGAAGCGCTTTCACTGCAAGCTGCAGATTCCCTCCTAACAGCAAGCTTTAGGATAGGGTACTGAATTGGATCTTAACTGCGGCTAATGAGGCGATTTTGGCAAAGAGAATATCTCCCGCAGGGAAGATGCTACCATCAAATATTTGCCCTCATTAGACTCCCCTCTGGAAGCGCTTTCACTGCAAGCTGCAGATTCCCTCCTAACAGCAAGCTTTAGGATAGGGTACTGAATTGTAACTTACTTTCGCCTAATAATGCGATTTTGGCAAAGAGAGTATCTCCTGCAGGGAAGCTGCTACCATCAAATGTTTGCCCTCATTAGACTCCCCTCTGGAAGCGCTTTCACTGCAAGCTGCAGATTCCCTCCTAACAGCAAGCTTTAGGATAGGGTACTGAATTGTAACTTAACTGCTGCTAAAAAGGCGATTTTGGCAAAGAGAGTATCTCCCGCAGGGAAGCTTATACCATCAAATGTTTGCCCTCGTTAGACTCAATTCTAGAAGCGCTTTCACTGCAAGCTGCAGATTCCCTCCTAACAGCAAGCTGTAGGATAGGGTACTGAATTGTAACTTAACTGCGGCTAATGAGGCGATTTTGGCAAAGAGAATATCTCCCGCAGGGAAGATGCTACCATCAAATATTTGCCCTCATTAGACTCCCCTCTGGAAGCGCTTTCACTGCAAGCTGCAGATTCCCTCCTAACAGCAAGCTTTAGGATAGGGTACTGAATTGTAACTTACTTTCGCCTAATAATGCGATTTGGCAAAGAGAGTATCTCCCGCAGGGAAGCTGCTACCATCAAATATTTGCCCTCATTAGACTCCCCTCTGGAAGCGCTTTCACTGCAAGCTGCAGATTCCCTCCTAACAGCAAGCTTTAGGATAGGGTACTGAATTGTAACTTACTTTCGCCTATTAATGCGATTTTGGCAAAGAGAGTATCTCCCGCAGGGAAGCTGCTACCATCAAATGTTTGCCCTCATTAGACTCCCCTCTGGAAGCGCTTTCACTGCAAGCTGCAGATTCCCTCCTAAAAGCAAGCTTTAGGATAGGGTACTGAATTGTAACTTACTTTCGCCTAATAATGCGATGTTGGCAAAGAGAGTATCTCCTGCAGGGAAGCTGCTACCATCAAATGTTTGCCCTCATTATACTCCCCTCTGGAAGCGCTTTCACTGCAAGCTGCAGATTCCCTCCTAACAGCAAGCTTTAGGATAGGGTACTGAATTGTAACTTAACTGCGGCTAATAAGGCGATTTAGGAAAAGAGAGTATATCCTGCAGGGAAGCTGCTACCATCAAATGTTTGCCCTCGTTAGACTCCCCTCTGGAAGCGCTTTCACTGCAAGCTGCAGATTCCCTCCTAACAGCAAGCTTTAGGAAAGGGTTCTGAATTGTAACTTACTTTCGCCTAAAAATGCGATTTTGGCAAAGAGAGTATCTCCCGCAGGGAAGCTGCTACCATCAAATGTTTGCCCTCATTAGACTCCCCTCTGGAAACGCTTTCACTGCAAGCTGCAGATTCCCTCCTAACAGCAAGCTTTAGGATAGGGTACTGAATTGTAACTTAACTGCGGCTAATAAGGCGATTTTGGCAAAGAGAATATCTCCCGCAGGGAAGCTGTTACCATCAAATGTTTGCCCTCATTAGACTCCCCTCTGGAAGCGCTTTCACTGCAAGCTGCAGATTCCCTCCTAACAGCAAGCTTTAGGAAAGGGTTCTGAATTGTAACTTACTTTCGCCTAATAATGCGATTTTGGCAAAGAGAGTATCTCCCGCAGGGAAGCTGCTACCATCAAATGTTTGCCCTCATTAGACTCCCCTCTGGAAGCGCTTTCACTGCAAGCTGCAGATTCCCTCCTAACAGCAAGCTTTAGGAAAGGGTACTGAATTGTAACTTACTTTCGCCTATTAATGCGATTTTGGCAAAGAGAGTATCTCCCGCAGGGAAGCTGCTACCATCAAATGTTTGCCCTCATTAGACTCCCCTCTGGAAGCGCTTTCACTGCAAGCTGCAGATTCCCTCCTAACAGCAAGCTTTAGGATAGGGTACTGAATTGTAACTTAACTGCGGCTAAAAAGGCAATTTTGGCAAAGAGAGTATCTCCCGCAGGGAAGCTGCTACCATCAAATGTTTGCCCTCGTTAGACTCCACTCTGGAAGCGCTTTCACTGCAAGCTGCAGATTCCCTCCTAACAGCAAGCTTTAGGATAGGGTACTGAATTATAACTTAACTGCGGCTAATGAGGCGATTTTGGCAAAGAGCATATCTCCCGCAGGGAAGATGCTACCATCAAATATTTGCCCTCATTAGACTCCCCTCTGGAAGCGCTTTCACTGCAAGCTGCAGATTCCCTCCTAACAGCAAGCTTTAGGATAGGGTACTGAATTGTAACTTACTTTCGCCTAATAATACGATTTTGGCAAAGAGACTATCTCCTGCAGGGAAGCTGCTACCATCAAATGTTTTCCCTCATTAGACTCCCCTCTGGAAGCGCTTTCACTGCAAGCTGCAGATTCCCTCCTAACAGCAAGCTTTAGGATAGGGTACTGAATTGTAACTTACTTTCGCCTAATAATGCGATTCTGGAAAAGAGACTATCTCCCGCAGGGAAGCTGCTACCATCAAATGTTTGCCCTCATTAGACTCCCCTCTGGAAACGCTTTCACTGCAAGCTGCAGATTCCCTCCTAACAGCAAGCTTTAGGATAGGGTACTGAATTGTAACTTAACTGCGGCTAATAATGCGATTTTGGCAAAGACAGTATCTCCCGCAGGGAAGCTGCTACCATCAAATGTTTGCCCTCATTAGACTCCCCTCTGGAAGTGCTTTCACTGCAAGCTGCAGATTCCCTCCTAACAGCAAGCTTTAGGAAAGGGTTCTGAATTGTAACTTACTTTCGCCTAATAATGCGATTTTGGCAAAGAGAGTATCTCCCGCAGGGAAGCTGCTACCATCAAATGTTTGCACTCGTTAGACTCCACTCTGGAAGCGCTTTCACTGCAAGCTGCAGATTCCCTCCTAACAGCAAGCTTTAGGATAGGGTACTGAATTGTAACTTAACTGCGGCTAATGAGGCGATTTTGGCAAAGAGAATATCTCCCGCAGGGAAGATGCTACCATCAAATATTTGCCCTCATTAGACTCCCCTCTGGAAGTGCTTTCACTGCAAGCTGCAGATTCCCTCCTAAAAGCAAGCTTTAGGATAGGGTACTGAATTGTAACTTACTTTCGCCTAATAATGCGATTTTGCAAAGAGAGTATCTCCTGCAGGGAAGCTGCTACCATCAAATGTTTGCCCTCATTAGACTCCCCTCTGGAAGCGCTTTCACTGCAAGCTGCAGATTCCCTCCTAACAGCAAGCTTTAGGATAGGGTACTGAATTGTAACTTAACTGCGGCTAATAAGGCGATTTTGGCAAAGAGAATATCTCCCGCAGGGAAGCTGCTACCATCAAATGTTTGCCCTCATTAGACTCCCCTCTGGAAGCGCTTTCACTGCAAGCTGCAGATTCCCTCCTAACAGCAAGCTTTAGGATAGGGTACTGAATTGTAACTTAACTGCGGCTAATAAGGCGATTTTGGCAAAGAGAGTATATCCGGCAGGGAAGCTGCTACCATCAAATGTTTGCCCTCGTTAGACTCCCCTCTGGAAGCGCTTTCACTGGAAGCTGCAGATTCCCTCCTAACAGCAAGCTTTAGGATAGGATACTGAATTGTATCTTAAATGCGGCTAATAAGGCGATTTCGGAAAAGAGAGTATATCCTGCAGGGAAGCTGCTACCATCAAATGTTTGCCCTCGTTAGACTCCCCTCTGGAAGCGCTTCCTCTGCAAGCTGCAGATTCCCTCCTAACAGCAAGCTTTAGGATAGGGTACTGAATTGTAACTTACTTTCGCCTAATAATGCGATTTTGGCAAAGAGAGTATCTCCCGCAGGGAAGCTGCTACCATCAAATGTTTGCCCTCATTAGACTCCCCTCTGGAAGCGCTTTCACTGCAAGCTGCAGATTCCCTCCTAACAGCAAGCTTTAGGATAGGGTACTGAATTGTATCTTAACTGCGGCTAATAAGGCGATTTTGGCAAAGAGAGTATCTCCCGCAGGGAAGCTGCTACCATCAAATGTTTGCCCTCATTAGACTCCCCTCTGGAAGTGCTTTCACTGCAAGCTGCAGATTCCCTCCTAACAGCAATCTTTAGGATAGTGTACTGAATTGTAACTTACTTTCGCCTAATAATGCGATTTTGGCAATGAGAATATCTCCCGCAGGGAAGCTGCTACCATCAAATGTTTGCCCTCATTAGACTCCCCTCTGGAAGCGCTTTCACTGCAAGCTGCAGATTCCCTCCTAACAGCAAGCTTTAGGAAAGGGTTCTGAATTGTAACTTACTTTCGCCTAATAATGCGATTTTGGCAAAGAGAGTATCTCCCGCAGGGAAGCTGCTACCATCAAATGTTTGCCCTCATTAGACTCCCCTCTGGAAGCGCTTTCACTGCAAGCTGCAGATTCCCTCCTAACAGCAAGCTTTAGGATAAGGTACTGAATTGTAACTTAACTGCGGCTCATAAGGCGATTTTGGCAAAGAGAATATCTCCCGCAGGGAAGCTGCTACCATCAAATATTTGCCCTCATTAGACAACCCTCTGGAAGCGCTTTCACTGCAAGCTGCAGATTCCCTCCTAACAGCAAGCTTTAGGATAGGGTACTGAATTGTAACTTAACTGCGGCTAAAGAGGCGATTTCGGGAAAGAGAGTATATCCTGCAGGGAAGCTGCTACCATCAAATGTTTGCCCTCGTTAGACTCCCCTCTGGAAGCGCTTTCACTGCAAGCTGCAGATTCCCTCCTAACAGCAAGCTTTAGGATAGGGTACTGAATTGTATCTTACTTTCGCCTAAAAATGCGATTTTAGCAAAGAGAGTATCTCCCGCAGGGAAGCTGCTACCATCAAATGTTTGCCCTCATTAGACTCCCCTCTGGAAGCGCTTTCACTGCAAGCTGCAGATTCCCTCCTAACAGCAAGCTTTAAGATAGGGTACTGAATTGTAACTTACTTTCGCCTAATAATGCGATTTTGTCAAAGAGACTATCTCCCGCAGGGAAGCTGCTACCATCAAATGTTTGCCCTCATTAGACTCCCCTCTGGAAGCGCTTTCACTGCAAGCTGCAGATTCACTCCTAACAGTAAGCTTTAGGATAGGGTACTGAATTGTAACTTACTTTCGCATAATAATGCGATTTTGGCAAAGAGAGTATCTCCCGCAGGGAAGCTGCTACCATCAAATGTTTGCCCTCATTAGACTCCCCTCTGGAAGCGCTTTCACTGCAAGCTGCAGATTCCCTCCTAACAGCAAGCTTTAGGATAGGGTACTGAATTGTATCTTAACTGAGGCTAATAAGGCGATTTTGGCAATGTGAGTATCTCCCGCAGGGAAGCTGCTACCATCAAATGTTTGCCCTCATTAGACTCCCCTCTGGAAGCGCTTTCACTGCAAGCTGCAGATTCCCTCCTAACAGCAAGCTTTAGGATAGTGTACTGAATTGTAACTTAACTGCGGCTAATAAGGCGATTTTGGCAATGAGAATATCTCCCGCAGGGAAGCTGCTACCATCAAATGTTTGCCCTCATTAGACTCCCCTCTGGAAGCGCTTTCACTGCAAGCTGCAGATTCCCTCCTAACAGCAAGCTTTAGGATAGGGTACTGAATTGTAACTTACTTTCGCCTAATAATGCGATTTTGGCAAAGAGAGTATCTCCCGCAGGGAAGCTGCTACCATCAAATGTTTGCCCTCATTAGACTCCCCTCTGGAAGCGCTTTCACTGCAAGCTGCAGATTCCCTCCTAACAGCAAGCTTTAGGATAGGGTACTGAATTGTAACTTAACTGCGTATAATAAGGCGATTTCGGAAAAGAGAGTATATCCTGCAGGGAAGCTGCTACCATCAAATGTTTGCCCTCATTGGACTCCCCTCTGGAAGCGCTTTCACTGCAAGCTGCAGATTCCCTCCTAACAGCAAGCTTTAGGATAGGGTACTGAATTGTAACTTACTTTCGCCTAATACTGCGATTTTGGCAAAGAGACTATCTCCCGCAGGGAAGCTGCTACCATCAAATGTTTGCCCTCATTAGACTACCCTCTGGAAGCGCTTTCACTGCAAGCTGCAGATTCCCTCCTAACAGCAAGCTTTAGGATAGGGTACTGAATTGTATCTTACTTTCGCCTAAAAATGCGATTTTAGCAAAGAGAGTATCTCCCGCAGGGAAGCTGCTACCATCAAATGTTTGCCCTCATTAGACTCCCCTCTGGAAGCGCTTTCACTGCAAGCTGCAGATTCCCTCCTAACAGCAAGCTTTAAGATAGGGTACTGAATTGTAACTTACTTTCGCCTAATAATGCGATTTTGTCAAAGAGACTATCTCCCGCAGGGAAGCTGCTACCATCAAATGTTTGCCCTCATTAGACTCCCCTCTGGAAGCGCTTTCACTGCAAGCTGCAGATTCACTCCTAACAGTAAGCTTTAGGATAGGGTACTGAATTGTAACTTACTTTCGCATAATAATGCGATTTTGGCAAAGAGAGTATCTCCCGCAGGGAAGCTGCTACCATCAAATGTTTGCCCTCATTAGACTCCCCTCTGGAAGCGCTTTCACTGCAAGCTGCAGATTCCCTCCTAACAGCAAGCTTTAGGATAGGGTACTGAATTGTATCTTAACTGAGGCTAAGAAGGCGATTTTGGCAATGTGAGTATCTCCCGCAGGGAAGCTGCTACCATCAAATGTTTGCCCTCATTAGACTCCCCTCTGGAAGCGCTTTCACTGCAAGCTGCAGATTCCCTCCTAACAGCAAGCTTTAGGATAGTGTACTGAATTGTAACTTAACTGCGGCTAATAAGGCGATTTTGGCAATGAGAATATCTCCCGCAGGGAAGCTGCTACCATCAAATGTTTGCCCTCATTAGACTCCCCTCTGGAAGCGCTTTCACTGCAAGCTGCAGATTCCCTCCTAACAGCAAGCTTTAGGATAGGGTACTGAATTGTAACTTACTTTCGCCTAATAATGCGATTTTGGCAAAGAGAGTATCTCCCGCAGGGAAGCTGCTACCATCAAATGTTTGCCCTCATTAGACTCCCCTCTGGAAGCGCTTTCACTGCAAGCTGCAGATTCCCTCCTAACAGCAAGCTTTAGGATAGGGTACTGAATTGTAACTTAACTGCGTATAATAAGGCGATTTCGGAAAAGAGAGTATATCCTGCAGGGAAGCTGCTACCATCAAATGTTTGCCCTCATTGGACTCCCCTCTGGAAGCGCTTTCACTGCAAGCTGCAGATTCCCTCCTAACAGCAAGCTTTAGGATAGGGTACTGAATTGTAACTTACTTTCGCCTAATACTGCGATTTTGGCAAAGAGACTATCTCCCGCAGGGAAGCTGCTACCATCAATTGTTTGCCCTCGTTAGACTCCCCTCTGGAAGCGCTTTCACTGCAAGCTGCAGATTCCCTCCTAACAGCAAGCTTTAGGATAGGGTACTGAATTGTAACTTAACTGCGGCTAATAAGGCGATTTTGGCAAAGAGAGTATCTCCCGCAGGGAAGCTGCTACCATCAAATGTTTGCCCTCATTAGACTACCCTCTGGAAGCGCTTTCACTGCAAGCTGCAGATTCCCTCCTAACAGCAAGCTTTAGGATAGGGTACTGAATTGTAACTTAACTGCGGCTAATAAGGCGATTTTGGCAAAGAGAGTATATCCGGCAGGGAAGCTGCTACCATCAAATGTTTGCCCTCGTTAGACTCCCCTCTGGAAGCGCTTTCACTGGAAGCTGCAGATTCCCTCCTAACAGCAAGCTTTAGGATAGGATACTGAATTGTATCTTAAATGCGGCTAATAAGGCGATTTCGGAAAAGAGAGTATATCCTGCAGGGAAGCTGCTACCATCAAATGTTTGCCCTCGTTAGACTCCCCTCTGGAAGCGCTTCCTCTGCAAGCTGCAGATTCCCTCCTAACAGCAAGCTTTAGGATAGGGTACTGAATTGTAACTTACTTTCGCCTAATAATGCGATTTTGGCAAAGAGAGTATCTCCCGCAGGGAAGCTGCTACCATCAAATGTTTGCCCTCATTAGACTCCCCTCTGGAAGCGCTTTCACTGCAAGCTGCAGATTCCCTCCTAACAGCAAGCTTTAGGATAGGGTACTGAATTGTATCTTAACTGCGGCTAATAAGGCGATTTTGGCAAAGAGAGTATCTCCCGCAGGGAAGCTGCTACCATCAAATGTTTGCCCTCATTAGACTCCCCTCTGGAAGTGCTTTCACTGCAAGCTGCAGATTCCCTCCTAACAGCAATCTTTAGGATAGTGTACTGAATTGTAACTTACTTTCGCCTAATAATGCGATTTTGGCAATGAGAATATCTCCCGCAGGGAAGCTGCTACCATCAAATGTTTGCCCTCATTAGACTCCCCTCTGGAAGCGCTTTCACTGCAAGCTGCAGATTCCCTCCTAACAGCAAGCTTTAGGAAAGGGTTCTGAATTGTAACTTACTTTCGCCTAATAATGCGATTTTGGCAAAGAGAGTATCTCCCGCAGGGAAGCTGCTACCATCAAATGTTTGCCCTCATTAGACTCCCCTCTGGAAGCGCTTTCACTGCAAGCTGCAGATTCCCTCCTAACAGCAAGCTTTAGGATAAGGTACTGAATTGTAACTTAACTGCGGCTCATAAGGCGATTTTGGCAAAGAGAATATCTCCCGCAGGGAAGCTGCTACCATCAAATATTTGCCCTCATTAGACAACCCTCTGGAAGCGCTTTCACTGCAAGCTGCAGATTCCCTCCTAACAGCAAGCTTTAGGATAGGGTACTGAATTGTAACTTAACTGCGGCTAAAGAGGCGATTTCGGGAAAGAGAGTATATCCTGCAGGGAAGCTGCTACCATCAAATGTTTGCCCTCGTTAGACTCCCCTCTGGAAGCGCTTTCACTGCAAGCTGCAGATTCCCTCCTAACAGCAAGCTTTAGGATAGGGTACTGAATTGTATCTTACTTTCGCCTAAAAATGCGATTTTAGCAAAGAGAGTATCTCCCGCAGGGAAGCTGCTACCATCAAATGTTTGCCCTCATTAGACTCCCCTCTGGAAGCGCTTTCACTGCAAGCTGCAGATTCCCTCCTAACAGCAAGCTTTAAGATAGGGTACTGAATTGTAACTTACTTTCGCCTAATAATGCGATTTTGTCAAAGAGACTATCTCCCGCAGGGAAGCTGCTACCATCAAATGTTTGCCCTCATTAGACTCCCCTCTGGAAGCGCTTTCACTGCAAGCTGCAGATTCACTCCTAACAGTAAGCTTTAGGATAGGGTACTGAATTGTAACTTACTTTCGCATAATAATGCGATTTTGGCAAAGAGAGTATCTCCCGCAGGGAAGCTGCTACCATCAAATGTTTGCCCTCATTAGACTCCCCTCTGGAAGCGCTTTCACTGCAAGCTGCAGATTCCCTCCTAACAGCAAGCTTTAGGATAGGGTACTGAATTGTATCTTAACTGAGGCTAAGAAGGCGATTTTGGCAATGTGAGTATCTCCCGCAGGGAAGCTGCTACCATCAAATGTTTGCCCTCATTAGACTCCCCTCTGGAAGCGCTTTCACTGCAAGCTGCAGATTCCCTCCTAACAGCAAGCTTTAGGATAGTGTACTGAATTGTAACTTAACTGCGGCTAATAAGGCGATTTTGGCAATGAGAATATCTCCCGCAGGGAAGCTGCTACCATCAAATGTTTGCCCTCATTAGACTCCCCTCTGGAAGCGCTTTCACTGCAAGCTGCAGATTCCCTCCTAACAGCAAGCTTTAGGATAGGGTACTGAATTGTAACTTACTTTCGCCTAATAATGCGATTTTGGCAAAGAGAGTATCTCCCGCAGGGAAGCTGCTACCATCAAATGTTTGCCCTCATTAGACTCCCCTCTGGAAGCGCTTTCACTGCAAGCTGCAGATTCCCTCCTAACAGCAAGCTTTAGGATAGGGTACTGAATTGTAACTTAACTGCGTATAATAAGGCGATTTCGGAAAAGAGAGTATATCCTGCAGGGAAGCTGCTACCATCAAATGTTTGCCCTCATTGGACTCCCCTCTGGAAGCGCTTTCACTGCAAGCTGCAGATTCCCTCCTAACAGCAAGCTTTAGGATAGGGTACTGAATTGTAACTTACTTTCGCCTAATACTGCGATTTTGGCAAAGAGACTATCTCCCGCAGGGAAGCTGCTACCATCAATTGTTTGCCCTCGTTAGACTCCCCTCTGGAAGCGCTTTCACTGCAAGCTGCAGATTCCCTCCTAACAGCAAGCTTTAGGATAGGGTACTGAATTGTAACTTAACTGCGGCTAATAAGGCGATTTTGGCAAAGAGAGTATCTCCCGCAGGGAAGCTGCTACCATCAAATGTTTGCCCTCATTAGACTACCCTCTGGAAGCGCTTTCACTGCAAGCTGCAGATTCCCTCCTAACAGCAAGCTTTAGGATAGGGTACTGAATTGTAACTTACTTTCGCCTAATAAGGCGATTTTTGCAAAGAGAGTATGGGAGAATATGGGACAATGGCAAAGAGGGGCGGACAAGGGCAAAGAGGGGAGGAAAATTGTGAAAGGGGCGGACAAGGGCAAAGAGGGTCGGACAAAGGCAAAGAGGGGCGGACAAGGGCAAAGAGGGGCAGACATTGGCAAAGAGGGGCGGACAAGGGCAAAGAGTGGCGGACAAGGGCAAAGAGAAGAGGACAAGTGCGGAGAATACGGGGCAAGTGGAAAGATGGTTGGACAAGGGCGGAGAATACGCGGCAAGGGCAATGAGGGGTGGACAAGTTCAAAGAGTGTTGGACAAGGGCAAAGAAGAGCGTACAAGTGTGAAAAATACGGGACAAGGGCAAAGAGGGGCGGACCACGGCAAAGAGAGGCGGAGAAGGGCAATGTGGGGCGGAGAAGTACGGAGAACACAGGACAAGTGCAAAGAGGGGTGGATAAGGGCAAAGAGGGGCGGACAAGGGCAAAGAGGGGCGTACAAGTGCGCAGAATACGGGACAAGTGCAAAGAGGGGCGGACAAGGGCGGACAACACCGGAAAAGGACAAAGAGGGGCGGACAAGAGCAAAGAAGGGCGGACAAAGGCAAAGAGGGGCGCAAAAGGACAAAGAGAGGCGGACAAGGGCCAAGACGGGCGGAGAAGTGCGGAGAATACGGGACAAAGGCCAAGAGGGGCGGACAAGTGCGGAGAATACGGGACAAGTGCAAGGAGGGATGGACAAGTGCGGAGAATACGGGACAAGGGTAAAGTGGGGTGGACAAGGGCAAGAGGGGCGGACAAGGACAAAGATGGGCAGACAAGGGCAAAGAGGGGCGGACAAGGACAAAGATGGGCAGAGAAGGGCAAAGAGGGGCGGACAAGTGCAAGGGGGGAGGACAAGGGCAAAGAGGAGCGGACAAGGGCAAAGATGGGCGGACAAGGGCAAAGAGGGGTTGACAATTGCGGAGAATAGGCGGTAAGTGCAAAGAGGGTCGGACAATGGTAAAGGGGGACGGAGAAGGGCAAAGATGTGCGCACAAGGGCAAAGAGGGGCATACAAGGGCAAAGAGAGGCGCACAAGGGCAGAGTATACGGGACAACTGCAAAGAGGGTCGGACAAATGTGGAGAATACGGGAGAAGGGCAAAGAGAGGCGGACAAGGGCGGAGAATACGCGACAAATGTAAGGAGGGGCGGACAAGGGCGGAGAATACGGGACAAGGGCAAAGAGGGGCGGACAAGGGCGGAGAATACGGGACAAGGGCAAAGAGGGGCGGACAAGGGCGGAGAATACGGGACAAGGGCAAAGAGGGGCGAAGAAGGGCAGAGTATACGGGACAACTGCAAAGAGGGTCGGACAAATGTGGAGAATACGGGAGAAGGGCAAAGAGAGGCGGACAAGGGCGGAGAATACGCGACAAATGTAAGGAGGGGCGGACAAGGGCGGAGAATACGCGACAAATGTAAGGAGGGGCGGACAAGGGCGGAGAATACGGGACAAGGGCAAAGAGGGGCGGACAAGGGCGGAGAATACGGGACAAGGGCAAAGAGGGGCGGACAAGGGCGGAGAACACGGGACAAGGGCAAAGACGGGAGGACAAGGGCGGAGAACACGGGACAAGGGCAAAGAGGGGCGAAGAAGGGCGGAGAACACGGGACAAGGGCAAAGACGGGAGGACAAGGGCGGAGAACACGGGACAAGGGCAAAGACGGGAGGACAAGGGCGGAGAACACGGGACAAGGGCAAAGAGGGGCGGACAAGGGCGGAGAACACGGGACAAGGGCAAAGAGGGGCGGACAAGGGCGGAGAACACGGGACAAGGGCAAAGAGGGGCGGACAAGGGCGGAGAACACGGGACAAGGGCAAAGAGGGGCGGACAAGGGCGGAGAACACGGGACAAGGGCAAAGAGGGGCGGACAAGGGCGGAGAACACGGGACAAGGGCAAAGAGGGGCGGACAAGGGCGGAGAACACGGGACAAGGGCAAAGAGGGGCGGACAAGGGCAAAGAGGGGCGGACAAGGGCAAAGAGGGGCGGACAAGGGCAAAGAGGGGCGGACAAGGGCAAAGAGGGGCGGACAAGGGCAAAGAGGGGCGGACAAGGGCAAAGAGGGGCGGACAAGGGCAAAGAGGGGCGGACAAGGGCAAAGAGGGGCGGACAAGGGCAAAGAGGGGCGGACAAGGGCAAAGAGGGGCGGACAAGGGCAAAGAGGGGCGGACAAGGGCAAAGAGGGGCGGACAAGGGCAAAGAGGGGCGGACAAGGGCAAAGAGGGGCGGACAAGGGCAAAGAGGGGCGGACAAGGGCAAAGAGGGGCGGACAAGGGCAAAGAGGGGCGGACAAGGGCAAAGAGGGGCGGACAAGGGCAAAGAGGGGCGGACAAGGGCAAAGAGGGGCGGACAAGGGCAAAGAGGGGCGGACAAGGGCAAAGAGGGGCGGACAAGGGCAAAGAGGGGCGGACAAGGGCAAAGAGGGGCGGACAAGGGCAAAGAGGGGCGGACAAGGGCAAAGAGGGGCGGACAAGGGCAAAGAGGGGCGGACAAGGGCAAAGAGGGGCGGACAAGGGCAAAGAGGGGCGGACAAGGGCAAAGAGGGGCGGACAAGGGCAAAGAGGGGCGGACAAGGGCAAAGAGGGGCGGACAAGGGCAAAGAGGGGCGGACAAGGGCAAAGAGGGGCGGACAAGGGCAAAGAGGGGCGGACAAGGGCAAAGAGGGGCGGACAAGGGCAAAGAGGGGCGGACAAGGGCAAAGAGGGGCGGACAAGGGCGGAGAACACGGGACAAGGGCAAAGACGGGCGAAGAAGGGCGGAGAACACGGGACAAGGGCAAAGACGGGAGGACAAGGGCGGAGAACACGGGACAAGGGCAAAGAGGGGCGGACAAGGGCGGAGAACACGGGACAAGGGCAAAGAGGGGCGGACAAGGGCGGAGAACACGGGACAAGGGCAAAGAGGGGCGGACAAGGGCGGAGAACACGGGACAAGGGCAAAGAGGGGCGGACAAGGGCAAAGAGGGGCGGACAAGGGCAAAGAGGGGCGGACAAGGGCAAAGAGGGGCGGACAAGGGCAAAGAGGGGCGGACAAGGGCAAAGAGGGGCGGACAAGGGCAAAGAGGGGCGGACAAGGGCAAAGAGGGGCGGACAAGGGCAAAGAGGGGCGGACAAGGGCAAAGAGGGGCGGACAAGGGCAAAGAGGGGCGGACAAGGGCAAAGAGGGGCGGACAAGGGCAAAGAGGGGCGGACAAGGGCAAAGAGGGGCGGACAAGGGCAAAGAGGGGCGGACAAGGGCAAAGAGGGGCGGACAAGGGCGGAGAACACGGGACAAGGGCAAAGAGGGGCGAAGAAGGGCGGAGAACACGGGACAAGGGCAAAGACGGGAGGACAAGGGCGGAGAACACGGGACAAGGGCAAAGAGGGGCGGACAAGGGCGGAGAACACGGGACAAGGGCAAAGAGGGGCGGACAAGGGCGGAGAACACGGGACAAGGGCAAAGAGGGGCGGACAAGGGCGGAGAACACGGGACAAGGGCAAAGAGGGGCGGACAAGGGCAAAGAGGGGCGGACAAGGGCAAAGAGGGGCGGACAAGGGCAAAGAGGGGCGGACAAGGGCAAAGAGGGGCGGACAAGGGCAAAGAGGGGCGGACAAGGGCAAAGAGGGGCGGACAAGGGCAAAGAGGGGCGGACAAGGGCAAAGAGGGGCGGACAAGGGCAAAGAGGGGCGGACAAGGGCAAAGAGGGGCGGACAAGGGCAAAGAGGGGCGGACAAGGGCAAAGAGGGGCGGACAAGGGCAAAGAGGGGCGGACAAGGGCAAAGAGGGGCGGACAAGGGCAAAGAGGGGCGGACAAGGGCAAAGAGGGGCGGACAAGGGCAAAGAGGGGCGGACAAGGGCAAAGAGGGGCGGACAAGGGCAAAGAGGGGCGGACAAGGGCAAAGAGGGGCGGACAAGGGCAAAGAGGGGCGGACAAGGGCAAAGAGGGGCGGACAAGGGCAAAGAGGGGCGGACAAGGGCAAAGAGGGGCGGACAAGGGCAAAGAGGGGCGGACAAGGGCAAAGAGGGGCGGACAAGGGCAAAGAGGGGCGGACAAGGGCAAAGAGGGGCGGACAAGGGCAAAGAGGGGCGGACAAGGGCAAAGAGGGGCGGACAAGGGCAAAGAGGGGCGGACAAGGGCAAAGAGGGGCGGACAAGGGCAAAGAGGGGCGGACAAGGGCAAAGAGGGGCGGACAAGGGCAAAGAGGGGCGGACAAGGGCAAAGAGGGGCGGACAAGGGCAAAGAGGGGCGGACAAGGGCAAAGAGGGGCGGACAAGGGCAAAGAGGGGCGGACAAGGGCAAAGAGGGGCGGACAAGGGCAAAGAGGGGCGGACAAGGGCAAAGAGGGGCGGACAAGGGCAAAGAGGGGCGGACAAGGGCAAAGAGGGGCGGACAAGGGCAAAGAGGGGCGGACAAGGGCAAAGAGGGGCGGACAAGGGCAAAGAGGGGCGGACAAGGGCAAAGAGGGGCGGACAAGGGCAAAGAGGGGCGGACAAGGGCAAAGAGGGGCGGACAAGGGCAAAGAGGGGCGGACAAGGGCAAAGAGGGGCGGACAAGGGCAAAGAGGGGCGGACAAGGGCAAAGAGGGGCGGACAAGGGCAAAGAGGGGCGGACAAGGGCAAAGAGGGGCGGACAAGGGCAAAGAGGGGCGGACAAGGGCAAAGAGGGGCGGACAAGGGCAAAGAGGGGCGGACAAGGGCAAAGAGGGGCGGACAAGGGCAAAGAGGGGCGGACAAGGGCAAAGTTGGGGAGGAGAAATGCGGAGAATACAGGACAAGGCCAAAGAGGGGCGGACAAGATCAAAAAAGGGAGGACAAATGCAAAGATGGGCAGAGAAGTGCAAAGAGGGGCAAACAATTGCGGAGAATAAGGGACAAGGGCAAAGAGGGTCTCAAAAGGGAAAAGACAGTCGGACAAGTGAGGAGAATGCGGGAAAAGGGCAAAGAGGGGCGCACAGGGGCAAAGAGGGGCGCACAGGGGCAAAGAGGGGCGGACAAGGGCAAAGAGGGGCGGACAAGGGCAAAGAGGGGCGGACAAGGGCAAAGAGGGGCGGACAAGGGCAAAGAGGGGCGGACAAGGGCAAAGAGGGGCGGACAAGGGCAAAGAGGGGCGGACAAGGGCAAAGAGGGGCGGACAAGGGCAAAGAGGGGCGGACAAGGGCAAAGAGGGGCGGACAAGGGCAAAGAGGGGCGGACAAGGGCAAAGAGGGGCGGACAAGGGCAAAGAGGGGCGGACAAGGGCAAAGAGGGGCGGACAAGGGCAAAGAGGGGCGGACAAGGGCAAAGAGGGGCGGACAAGGGCAAAGAGGGGCGGACAAGGGCAAAGAGGGGCGGACAAGGGCAAAGAGGGGCGGACAAGGGCAAAGAGGGGCGGACAAGGGCAAAGAGGGGCGGACAAGGGCAAAGAGGGGCGGACAAGGGCAAAGAGGGGCGGACAAGGGCAAAGAGGGGCGGACAAGGGCAAAGAGGGGCGGACAAGGGCAAAGAGGGGCGGACAAGGGCAAAGAGGGGCGGACAAGGGCAAAGAGGGGCGGACAAGGGCAAAGAGGGGCGGACAAGGGCAAAGAGGGGCGGACAAGGGCAAAGAGGGAAGGAGAAGTGTGGAGAATATGGGACAAGAGCAAAGAGGGCTGGACAAATGCAAAGAGGGGCAGACAAGGCCAAAGACGGGAGGACAAGTGCAAAGACGGACAGACAAGGGCAAAGCAGGTCGGACAAGGGCAAAGAGGGGCGGAAAAGTGTGGAGATTAGCAGACAAGGGCAAAGAGGGGCGGACAACGGGAAAGACGGGCAAACAAGGTCATAGAGGGGCGGACCAGGGCAAAGAGGGGCGGACCAGGGCAAAGAGGGGCGGACCAGGGCAAAGAGGGGCGGACCAGGGCAAAGAGGGGCGGACCAGGGCAAAGAGGGGCGGACCAGGGCAAAGAGGGGCGGACCAGGGCAAAGAGGGGCGGACCAGGGCAAAGAGGGGCGGACCAGGGCAAAGAGGGGCGGACCAGGGCAAAGAGGGGCGGACCAGGGCAAAGAGGGGCGGACCAGGGCAAAGAGGGGCGGACCAGGGCAAAGAGGGGCGGACCAGGGCAAAGAGGGGCGGACCAGGGCAAAGAGGGGCGGACCAGGGCAAAGAGGCGCGGACAAGTGCGGAGAATAGGGGACAAGGGCAAAGAGTGGCGGACAAGGGCAAAGAGAGGCGCACAAGGGGAAAGAGGGGAGGAGAAGTGCGGAGAATACGGGACAAGGGCAAAGAGATTCGGACAAAGGCAAAGAGGGGCGGAGAAGTTCGAGAATATGGGACAAGAGCAAAGAGGGGTAGACAAGGGCAAAGAGGGGCTGACAACGGCGGAGAATATGGGGCAAGGGGAAAGAGGGGCTGACAAGGTCGGAGAATACGTGACAAGTGCAAAGAGATGCGGAGAAGGGTGGAGAACACGGGAAAAGTGCAAAGAGGGGTGGACAAGTGCATAGAGGGGCAGCCAAGTGCAAAGAGGAGCTGACAAGGGCAAAGAGGGGCAGAGAAGAGCAAAGAGGGGCGGAGAATACGGGACAAGGGAAAAGAGGGACGGACAAGGGCAAAGAGGGGAGGAAAAGTGTGGAGACTCTGGGACAAGGGCAAAGAGGGGCGGACAAGGGCAAAGAGGGGCGGACAAGGGCAAAGAGGGGCGGACAAGGGCAAAGAGGGGCGGACAAGGGCAAAGAGGGGCGGACAAGGGCAAAGAGGGGCGGACAAGGGCAAAGAGGGGCGGACAAGGGCAAAGAGGGGCGGACAAGGGCAAAGAGGGGCGGACAAGGGCAAAGAGGGGCGGACAAGGGCAAAGAGGGGCGGACAAGGGCAAAGAGGGGCGGACAAGGGCAAAGAGGGGCGGACAAGGGCAAAGAGGGGCGGACAAGGGCAAAGAGGGGCGGACAAGGGCAAAGAGGGGCGGACAAGGGCAAAGAGGGGCGGACAAGGGCAAAGAGGGGCGGACAAGGGCAAAGAGGGGCGGACAAGGGCAAAGAGGGGCGGACAAGGGCAAAGAGGGGCGGACAAGGGCAAAGAGGGGCGGACAAGGGCAAAGAGGGGCGGACAAGGGCAAAGAGGGGCGGACAAGGGCAAAGAGGGGCGGACAAGGGCAAAGAGGGGCGGACAAGGGCAAAGAGGGGCGGACAAGGGCAAAGAGGGGCGGACAAGGGCAAAGAGGGGCGGACAAGGGCAAAGAGGGGCGGACAAGGGCAAAGAGGGGCGGACAAGGGCAAAGAGGGGCGGACAAGGGCAAAGAGGGGCGGACAAGGGCAAAGAGGGGCGGACAAGGGCAAAGAGGGGCGGACAAGGGCAAAGTTGGGGAGGAGAAATGCGGAGAATACAGGACAAGGCCAAAGAGGGGCGGACAAGATCAAAAAAGGGAGGACAAATGCAAAGATGGGCAGAGAAGTGCAAAGAGGGGCAAACAATTGCGGAGAATAAGGGACAAGGGCAAAGAGGGTCTCAAAAGGGAAAAGACAGTCGGACAAGTGAGGAGAATGCGGGAAAAGGGCAAAGAGGGGCGCACAGGGGCAAAGAGGGGCGCACAGGGGCAAAGAGGGGCGGACAAGGGCAAAGAGGGGCGGACAAGGGCAAAGAGGGGCGGACAAGGGCAAAGAGGGGCGGACAAGGGCAAAGAGGGGCGGACAAGGGCAAAGAGGGGCGGACAAGGGCAAAGAGGGGCGGACAAGGGCAAAGAGGGGCGGACAAGGGCAAAGAGGGGCGGACAAGGGCAAAGAGGGGCGGACAAGGGCAAAGAGGGGCGGACAAGGGCAAAGAGGGGCGGACAAGGGCAAAGAGGGGCGGACAAGGGCAAAGAGGGGCGGACAAGGGCAAAGAGGGGCGGACAAGGGCAAAGAGGGGCGGACAAGGGCAAAGAGGGGCGGACAAGGGCAAAGAGGGGCGGACAAGGGCAAAGAGGGGCGGACAAGGGCAAAGAGGGGCGGACAAGGGCAAAGAGGGAAGGAGAAGTGTGGAGAATATGGGACAAGAGCAAAGAGGGCTGGACAAATGCAAAGAGGGGCAGACAAGGCCAAAGACGGGAGGACAAGTGCAAAGACGGACAGACAAGGGCAAAGCAGGTCGGACAAGGGCAAAGAGGGGCGGAAAAGTGTGGAGATTAGCAGACAAGGGCAAAGAGGGGCGGACAACGGGAAAGACGGGCAAACAAGGTCATAGAGGGGCGGACCAGGGCAAAGAGGGGCGGACCAGGGCAAAGAGGGGCGGACCAGGGCAAAGAGGGGCGGACCAGGGCAAAGAGGGGCGGACCAGGGCAAAGAGGGGCGGACCAGGGCAAAGAGGGGCGGACCAGGGCAAAGAGGGGCGGACCAGGGCAAAGAGGGGCGGACCAGGGCAAAGAGGGGCGGACCAGGGCAAAGAGGGGCGGACCAGGGCAAAGAGGGGCGGACCAGGGCAAAGAGGGGCGGACCAGGGCAAAGAGGGGCGGACCAGGGCAAAGAGGGGCGGACCAGGGCAAAGAGGGGCGGACCAGGGCAAAGAGGGGCGGACCAGGGCAAAGAGGCGCGGACCAGGGCAAAGAGGCGCGGACAAGTGCGGAGAATAGGGGACAAGGGCAAAGAGTGGCGGACAAGGGCAAAGAGAGGCGCACAAGGGGAAAGAGGGGAGGAGAAGTGCGGAGAATACGGGACAAGGGCAAAGAGATTCGGACAAAGGCAAAGAGGGGCGGAGAAGTTCGAGAATATGGGACAAGAGCAAAGAGGGGTAGACAAGGGCAAAGAGGGGCTGACAACGGCGGAGAATATGGGGCAAGGGGAAAGAGGGGCTGACAAGGTCGGAGAATACGTGACAAGTGCAAAGAGATGCGGAGAAGGGTGGAGAACACGGGAAAAGTGCAAAGAGGGGTGGACAAGTGCATAGAGGGGCAGCCAAGTGCAAAGAGGAGCTGACAAGGGCAAAGAGGGGCAGAGAAGAGCAAAGAGGGGCGGAGAATACGGGACAAGGGAAAAGAGGGACGGACAAGGGCAAAGAGGGGAGGAAAAGTGTGGAGACTCTGGGACAAGGGCAAAGAGGTGCGGACAAGGGCAAAGAGGTGCGGACAAGGGCAAAGAGGTGCGGACAAGGGCAAAGAGGTGCGGACAAGGGCAAAGAGGTGCGGACAAGGGCAAAGAGGTGCGGACAAGGGCAAAGAGGTGCGGACAAGGGCAAAGAGGTGCGGACAAGGGCAAAGAGGTGCGGACAAGGGCAAAGAGGTGCGGACAAGGCGAAAGAGGGGCGGACAAGGCCAAAGAGGGGCGGACAAGGCCAAAGAGGGGCGGACAAGGCCAAAGAGGGGCGGACAAGGCCAAAGAGGGGCGGACAAGGCCAAAGAGGGGCGGACAAGGCCAAAGGGGGGCGGACAAGGCCAAAGGGGGGCGGACAAGTGCGGAGAATATGTGACAATTGGAAAGAGGGTCGGACAAGTACAAAGAGGGGCGGACAAGTGCGGAGAACACGGGACAAGGGCAAAGAGGTGCGGAGAATGGTGGAGAATATGGGACAAGGGCAAAGAGGGTCGGACAAGTGGATAGAGGGGCAGACAAATGCAAAGAGGGGCGGACAAGGGAAAAGAGGGGCGGAGAATTGCGGAGAATATGGACAAGTGGAAAGAGGGGCGGACAAGGGCAAAGAGGGGCGGACAAGTGCAGAGAATACAGGACAAGGGCAAAGAGGGGCGCACAAGGGCAAAGAGGGGCGCACAAGGGCAAAGAGGGGCGCACAAGGGCAAAGAGGGGCGCACAAGGGCAAAGAGGGGCGCACAAGGGCAAAGAGGGGCGCACAAGGGCAAAGAGGGGCGGAGAAGTGCAAAGAAGGCGAACAAGGGGAAGAGGGTCGGACAAGGGCAAAGAGGGGCGGACAAGGGGAAAGAGAGTTGGACAAGGTCAAAGAGGGGTGGACAAGAGCAAAGAAGAGGCGGAGAATTGCGGAGAATACGGGAGAAGGGCAAAGAGGGGCGGACAAGGGCAAAGAGGGGCGGACAAGGGCAAAGAGGGGCGGACAAGGGCAAAGAGGGGCGGACAAGGGCAAAGAGGGGCGGACAAGGGCAAAGAGGGGCGGACAAGGGCAAAGAGGGGCGGACAAGGGCAAAGAGGGGCGGACAAGGGCAAAGAGGGGCGGACAAGGGCAAAGAGGGGCGGACAAGGGCAAAGAGGGGCGGACAAGGGCAAAGAGGGGCGGACAAGGGCAAAGAGGGGCGGACAAGGGCAAAGAGGGGCGGACAAGGGCAAAGAGGGGCGGACAAGGGCAAAGAGGGGCGGACAAGGGCAAAGAGGGGCGGACAAGGGCAAAGAGGGGCGGACAAGGGCAAAGAGGGGCGGACAAGGGCAAAGAGGGGCGGACAAGGGCAAAGAGGGGCGGACAAGGGCAAAGAGGGGCGGACAAGTTCGGAGAATAAGGGACAAGGGCAAAGAGGGGCGGACAAGTTCGGAGAATAAGGGACAAGGGCAAAGAGGGGCGGACAAGGGCAAAGAGGGGCGGACAAGGGCAAAGAGGGGCGGACAAGGGCAAAGAGGGGCGGACAAGGGCAAAGAGGGGCGGACAAGGGCAAAGAGGGGCGGACAAGGGCAAAGAGGGGCGGACAAGGGCAAAGAGGGGCGGACAAGGGCAAAGAGGGGCGGACAAGGGCAAAGAGGGGCGGACAAGGGCAAAGAGGGGCGGACAAGGGCAAAGAGGGGCGGACAAGGGCAAAGAGGGGCGGACAAGGGCAAAGAGGGGCGGACAAGGGCAAAGAGGGGCGGACAAGGGCAAAGAGGGGCGGACAAGGGCAAAGAGGGGCGGACAAGGGCAAAGAGGGGCGGACAAGGGCAAAGAGGGGCGGACAAGGGCAAAGAGGGGCGGACAAGGGCAAAGAGGGGCGGACAAGGGCAAAGAGGGGCGGACAAGGGCAAAGAGGGGCGGACAAGGGCAAAGAGGGGCGGACAAGGGCAAAGAGGGGCGGACAAGGGCAAAGAGGGGCGGACAAGGGCAAAGAGGGGCGGACAAGGGCAAAGAGGGGCGGACAAGGGCAAAGAGGGGCGGACAAGGGCAAAGAGGGGCGTAGAAGGGCAAAGAGGGGCGGACAAGGGCAAAGAGGGGCGGACAAGGGCAAAGAGGGGCGTAGAAGGGCAAAGAGGTGTGGACAAGTTCGGAGAATAAGGGACAAGAGCAAAGAGGGGCGGACAAGGGCAAAGAGGGGCGGACAAGGGCAAAGAGGGGCGGACAAGGGCAAAGAGGGGCGGACAAGGGCAAAGAGGGGCGGACAAGGGCAAAGAGGGGCGGACAAGGGCAAAGAGGGGCAGAGAAGTGCGGAGAATACTGGACAAGTGCAAAGAGGTGCGGACAAGGGCAAAGGGGGTCGGACAAGGGCAAAGAGGGGCAGACATGGGCGAAGAGGTGCGCAGAAGTGCAAATAGGGGAGCACAAGGGCAAAGAGGGTCGGACAAGATCGGAGAACACGGGACAAGAGCAAAGAGGAGCGAACAAGTACGGAGAATACGGGACAAGTACAAAGAGGAGCGGAAAAGGGCAAAGAGGGGCGGACAAGGGCAAAGAGGGGCGGACAAGGGCAAAGAGGGGCGGACAAGGGCAAAGAGGGGCGGACAAGGGCAAAGAGGGGCGGACAAGGGCAAAGAGGGGCGGACAAGGGCAAAGAGGGGCGGACAAGGGCAAAGAGGGGCGGACAAGGGCAAAGAGGGGCGGACAAGGGCAAAGAGGGGCGGACAAGGGCAAAGAGGGGCGGACAAGGGCAAAGAGGGGCGGACAAGGGCAAAGAGGGGCGGACAAGGGCAAAGAGGGGCGGACAAGGGCAAAGAGGGGCGGACAAGGGCAAAGAGGGGCGGACAAGGGCAAAGAGGGGCGGACAAGGGCAAAGAGGGGCGGACAAGGGCAAAGAGGGGCGGACAAGGGCAAAGAGGGGCGGACAAGGGCAAAGAGGGGCGGACAAGGGCAAAGAGGGGCGGACAAGGGCAAAGAGGGGCGGACAAGGGCAAAGAGGGGCGGACAAGGGCAAAGAGGGGCGGACAAGGGCAAAGAGGGGCGGACAAGGGCAAAGAGGGGCGGACAAGGGCAAAGAGGGGCGGACAAGGGCAAAGAGGGGCGGACAAGGGCAAAGAGGGGCGGACAAGGGCAAAGAGGGGCGGACAAGGGCAAAGAGGGGCGGACAAGGGCAAAGAGGGGTTGACAAATGCGGAGAATACGGAAGGAGGGCAAAGAGGGTCGGACAAGGGCAAAGAGGGGCGGACAATCGCGGAGAATACGGGACAAGGGCAAAGAGGGGCGGACAATCGCGGAGAATACGGGACAAGGGCAAAGAGGGGCCCACAAGGGCAAAGAGGGGCCCACAAGGGCAAAGAGGGGCCCACAAGGGCAAAGAGGGGCCCACAAGGGCAAAGAGGGGCGGAGAAGTTCGGAGAATACGGGACAAGGGCAAAGAGGGGCAGACAAGTGCAAAGACGGGCGGACAAATGCAAAGACGGGCGGACAAGGGAAAGACGGGCGGACAAGGGAAAGACGGGCGGAGATGTGCGGAGAATAAGGGACAAGGGCAAAGAAGTGCGGACGAGGGCAAAGAGTGTCGGACTAGGGGAAAGAGGGGCAGAATAGGCAAAGACGTGCGGACAAGGGCAAAGAGGAGCGGACAGGTGCGGAGAATTAGGGACAAGGGCAAAGAAGGGCGGACAAGGGCAAAGAGATGGGGACAAGTGCAAAGAGATGGGGACAAGGGGAATGATGGGGTAGACAAGGGCAAAGAGGGGCGGACAAGTGCGGAGACTAGGGGACAAGGCCAAAGAGGGGCGGACAAGTGCGGAGACTAGGGGACAAGGCCAAAGAGGGGCGCACAAGGGCAAAGAAGGGCGCACAAGGGCAAAGAAGGGCGCACAAGGGCAAAGAAGGGCGCACAAGGGCAAAGAAGGGCGCACAAGGGCAAAGAAGGGCGCACAAGGGCAAAGAAGGGCGCACAAGGGCAAAGAAGGGCGCACAAGGGCAAAGAAGGGCGCACAAGGGCAAAGAAGGGCGCACAAGGGCAAAGAAGGGCGCACAAGTGCGGAGAATATGGGACAAGGGCAAAGAGGGGCGGACAATGGCAAAGAGGGTCGGAGAAATGCAGAGAATACGGGACAAGGGCAAAAAGGGGCGGACAAAGGCAAAGAGGGGCGAACAAGTGCAAAGTGGGGCGGACAAGGGCTAAGAAGGGCAGACAAGTGCGGAAAATATGGCACAAAGGCAAAGAGGGGCGGAGAAGGGCAAAGGGGGCGGACAAGTGCGGAGAATAGGGGACAAGTGCAAAGAGTGGTGGACAAGGTCAAAGAGGGGCGGACAAGGGCAAACAGGGGCGGACAAGTGTGGAGAATACAGGACAAGGGCAAAGATGGGCGGACAAGGGAGGAGAATACGGAACAAGGGTAAAGAGGGGCGGACAAGGGCAAAGAGGTGCGGACAATTGCGGAGAATACGGAACAAGGGTAAAGAGGGGCGGACAAGGGCATAAAGGTGCGGACAAGTGCGGAGAATACGGAACAAGGGTAAAGAGGGGCGGACAAGGGCATAAAGGTGCGGACAAGTGCGGAGAATAAGGGACAAAGGAAAGAGGGGCGGACAAGGGCAAACAGGGGCGGACAAGGGCAAACAGGGGCGGACAAGGGCAAAGAGGGGCGGACAAGGGCAAAGAGGGGCGGACAAGGGCAAAGAGGGGCGGACAAGGGCAAAGAGGGGCGGACAAGGGCAAAGAGGGGCGGACAAGGGCAAAGAGGGGCGGACAAGGGCAAAGAGGGGCGGACAAGGGCAAAGAGGGGCGGACAAGGGCAAAGAGGGGCGGACAAGGGCAAAGAGGGGCGGACAAGGGCAAAGAGGGGCGGACAAGGGCAAAGAGGGGCGGAGAAGTGCGGAGAATACGGGACAAGGGCAAAGAGGGGCGGACAAGTGCAAAGACGGGCGGACAAATGCAAAGACGGGCGGACAAGGGAAAGAGGGTCGGAGATGTGCGGAGAATAAGGGACAAGGGCAAAGAAGTGCGGACGAGGGCAAAGAGTGTCGGACTAGGGGAAAGAGGGGCAGAATAGGCAAAGACGTGCAGACAAGGGCAAAGAGGAGCGGACAGGTGCGGAGAATTAGGGACAAGAGCAAAGAAGGGCGGACAAGGGCAAAGAAGGGCGGACAAGGGCAAAGAGATGGGGACAAGGGCAAAGAGATGGGGACAAGGGCAAAGAGATGGGGACAAGTGCAAAGAGATGGGGACAAGTGCAAAGAGATGGGGACAAGTGCAAAGAGATGGGGACAAGGGGAATGATGGGGTAGACAAGGGCAAAGAGGGGCGGACAAGTGCGGAGACTAGGGGACAAGGGCAAAGAAGGGCGCACAAGGGCAAAGAAGGGCGCACAAGGGCAAAGAAGGGCGCACAAGGGCAAAGAAGGGCGCACAAGGGCAAAGAAGGGCGCACAAGGGCAAAGAAGGGCGCACAAGGGCAAAGAAGGGCGCACAAGGGCAAAGAAGGGCGCACAAGGGCAAAGAAGGGCGCACAAGGGCAAAGAAGGGCGCACAAGGGCAAAGAAGGGCGCACAAGTGCGGAGAATATGGGACAAGGGAAAAGAGGGGCGGACAATGGCAAAGAGGGTCGGAGAAATGCAGAGAATACGGGACAAGGGCAAAAAGGGGCGGACAAAGGCAAAGAGGGGCGAACAAGTGCAAAGTGGGGCGGACAAGGGCTAAGAAGGGCGGACAAGTGCGGAAAATATGGCACAAAGGCAAAGAGGGGCGGAGAAGGGCAAAGGGGGCGGACAAGTGCGGAGAATAGGGGACAAGTGCAAAGAGTGGTGGACAAGGGCAAAGAGGGGCGGACAAGTGTGGAGAATACAGGACAAGGGCAAAGATGGGCGGACAAGGGAGGAGAATACGGAACAAGGGTAAAGAGGGGCGGACAAGGGCAAAGAGGGGCGGACAATTGCGGAGAATACGGAACAAGGGTAAAGAGGGGCGGACAAGGGCATAAAGGTGCGGACAAGTGCGGAGAATAAGGGACAAAGGAAAGAGGGGCGGACAAGGGCAAAGAGGGGCGGACAAGGGCAAAGAGGGGCGGACAAGGGCAAAGAGGGGCGGACAAGGGCAAAGAGGGGCGGACAAGGGCAAAGAGGGGCGGACAAGGGCAAAGAGGGGCGGACAAGGGCAAAGAGGGGCGGACAAGGGCAAAGAGGGGCGGACAAGTGCGGAGGATACGGGACAAGGGCAAAGGGGGTCGGACAAGGGCAAAGGGGGTCGGACAAGGGCAAAGGGGGTCGGACAAGGGCAAAGGGGGTCGGACAAGGGCAAAGGGGGTCGGACAAGTTCGGAGAATACAGGAAAAGTGCAAAGAGGGGCTGAAAAATACAAAGAGGGGCGGACAAGGGCGGAGAATACGGGACAAGGGCAAAGAGGGGCGGACAAGGGCGGAGAATACGGGACAAGGGCAAAGAGGGGCGGACAAGGGCGGAGAATACGGGACAAGGGCAAAGAGGGGCGGACAAGGGCGGAGAATACGGGACAAGGGCAAAGAGGGGCGGACAAGGGCAAAGAGGGGCGGACAAGGGCAAAGAGGGGCGGACAAGGGCAAAGAGGGGCGGACAAGGGCAAAGAGGGGCGGACAAGGGCAAAGAGGGGCGGACAAGGGCAAAGAGGGGCGGACAAGGGCAAAGAGGGGCGGACAAGGGCAAAGAGGGGCGGACAAGGGCAAAGAGGGGCGGACAAGGGCAAAGAGGGGCGGACAAGGGCAAAGAGGGGCGGACAAGGGCAAAGAGGGGCGGACAAGGGCAAAGAGGGGCGGACAAGGGCAAAGAGGGGCGGACAAGGGCAAAGAGGGGCGGACAAGGGCAAAGAGGGGCGGACAAGGGCAAAGAGGGGCGGACAAGGGCAAAGAGGGGCGGACAAGGGCAAAGAGGGGCGGACAAGGGCAAAGAGGGGCGGACAAGGGCAAAGAGGGGCGGACAAGGGCAAAGAGGGGCGGACAAGGGCAAAGAGGGGCGGACAAGGGCAAAGAGGGGCGGACAAGGGCAAAGAGGGGCGGACAAGGGCAAAGAGGGGCGGACAAGGGCAAAGAGGGGCGGACAAGGGCGGAGAATACGGGACCAGGGCAAAGAGGGGCGGACAAGGGCGGAGAATACGGGACCAGGGCAAAGAGGGGCGGACAAGGGCGGAGAATACGGGACCAGGGCAAAGAGGGGCGGACCAGGGCGGAGAATACGGGACCAGGGCAAAGAGGGGCGGACCAGGGCGGAGAATACGGGACCAGGGCAAAGAGGGGCGGACCAGGGCGGAGAATACGGGACCAGGGCAAAGAGGGGCGGACCAGGGCGGAGAATACGGGACCAGGGCAAAGAGGGGCGGACCAGGGCGGAGAATACGGGACCAGGGCAAAGAGGGGCGGACCAGGGCGGAGAATACGGGACCAGGGCGGAGAATACGGGACCAGGGCAAAGAGGGGCGGACCAGGGCAAAGAGGGGCGGACCAGGGCACAGAGGGGCGGACCAGGGCACAGAGGGGCGGACCAGGGCACAGAGGGGCGGACCAGGGCACAGAGGGGCGGACCAGGGCACAGAGGGGCGGACCAGGGCACAGAGGGGCGGACCAGGGCACAGAGGGGCGGACCAGGGCACAGAGGGGCGGACCAGGGCACAGAGGGGCGGACCAGGGCACAGAGGGGCGGACCAGGGCACAGAGGGGCGGACCAGGGCACAGAGGGGCGGACCAGGGCACAGAGGGGCGGACCAGGGCACAGAGGGGCGGACCAGGGCACAGAGGGGCGGACCAGGGCACAGAGGGGCGGACCAGGGCACAGAGGGGCGGACCAGGGCGGAGAATACGGGACCAGGGCAAAGAGGGGCGGACCAGGGCGGAGAATACGGGACCAGGGCAAAGAGGGGCGGACCAGGGCGGAGAATACGGGACCAGGGCAAAGAGGGGCGGACCAGGGCGGAGAATACGGGACCAGGGCAAAGAGGGGCGGACCAGGGCGGAGAATACGGGACCAGGGCAAAGAGGGGCGGACCAGGGCAAAGAGGGGCGGACCAGGGCGGAGAATACGGGACCAGGGCAAAGAGGGGCGGACCAGGGCAAAGAGGGGCGGACCAGGGCAAAGAGGGGCGGACCAGGGCAAAGAGGGGCGGACCAGGGCAAAGAGGGGCGGACCAGGGCAAAGAGGGGCGGACCAGGGCAAAGAGGGGCGGACCAGGGCAAAGAGGGGCGGACCAGGGCAAAGAGGGGCGGACCAGGGCAAAGAGGGGCGGACCAGGGCAAAGAGGGGCGGACCAGGGCAAAGAGGGGCGGACCAGGGCAAAGAGGGGCGGACCAGGGCAAAGAGGGGCGGACCAGGGCAAAGAGGGGCGGACCAGGGCAAAGAGGGGCGGACCAGGGCAAAGAGGGGCGGACCAGGGCAAAGAGGGGCGGACCAGGGCAAAGAGGGGCGGACCAGGGCAAAGAGGGGCGGACCAGGGCAAAGAGGGGCGGACCAGGGCAAAGAGGGGCGGACCAGGGCAAAGAGGGGCGGACCAGGGCAAAGAGGGGCGGACCAGGGCAAAGAGGGGCGGACCAGGGCAAAGAGGGGCGGACCAGGGCAAAGAGGGGCGGACCAGGGCAAAGAGGGGCGGACCAGGGCAAAGAGGGGCGGACCAGGGCAAAGAGGGGCGGACCAGGGCGGAGAATACGGGACCAGGGCAAAGAGGGGCGGACCAGGGCGGAGAATACGGGACCAGGGCAAAGAGGGGCGGACCAGGGCGGAGAATACGGGACCAGGGCAAAGAGGGGCGGACCAGGGCGGAGAATACGGGACCAGGGCAAAGAGGGGCGGACCAGGGCGGAGAATACGGGACCAGGGCAAAGAGGGGCGGACCAGGGCGGAGAATACGGGACCAGGGCAAAGAGGGGCGGACCAGGGCGGAGAATACGGGACCAGGGCAAAGAGGGGCGGACCAGGGCGGAGAATACGGGACCAGGGCAAAGAGGGGCGGACCAGGGCGGAGAATACGGGACCAGGGCAAAGAGGGGCGGACCAGGGCGGAGAATACGGGACCAGGGCAAAGAGGGGCGGACCAGGGCAAAGAGGGGCGGACCAGGGCAAAGAGGGGCGGACCAGGGCAAAGAGGGGCGGACCAGGGCAAAGAGGGGCGGACCAGGGCAAAGAGGGGCGGACCAGGGCAAAGAGGGGCGGACCAGGGCAAAGAGGGGCGGACCAGGGCAAAGAGGGGCGGACCAGGGCAAAGAGGGGCGGACCAGGGCAAAGAGGGGCGGACCAGGGCAAAGAGGGGCGGACCAGGGCAAAGAGGGGCGGACCAGGGCAAAGAGGGGCGGACCAGGGCAAAGAGGGGCGGACCAGGGCAAAGAGGGGCGGACCAGGGCAAAGAGGGGCGGACCAGGGCAAAGAGGGGCGGACCAGGGCAAAGAGGGGCGGACCAGGGCGGAGAATACGGGACCAGGGCAAAGAGGGGCGGACCAGGGCGGAGAATACGGGACCAGGGCAAAGAGGGGCGGACCAGGGCGGAGAATACGGGACCAGGGCAAAGAGGGGCGGACCAGGGCGGAGAATACGGGACCAGGGCAAAGAGGGGCGGACCAGGGCGGAGAATACGGGACCAGGGCAAAGAGGGGCGGACCAGGGCGGAGAATACGGGACCAGGGCAAAGAGGGGCGGACCAGGGCGGAGAATACGGGACCAGGGCAAAGAGGGGCGGACCAGGGCGGAGAATACGGGACCAGGGCAAAGAGGGGCGGACCAGGGCGGAGAATACGGGACCAGGGCAAAGAGGGGCGGACCAGGGCGGAGAATACGGGACCAGGGCAAAGAGGGGCGGACCAGGGCGGAGAATACGGGACCAGGGCAAAGAGGGGCGGACCAGGGCAAAGAGGGGCGGACCAGGGCAAAGAGGGGCGGACCAGGGCAAAGAGGGGCGGACCAGGGCAAAGAGGGGCGGACCAGGGCAAAGAGGGGCGGACCAGGGCAAAGAGGGGCGGACCAGGGCAAAGAGGGGCGGACCAGGGCAAAGAGGGGCGGACCAGGGCAAAGAGGGGCGGACCAGGGCAAAGAGGGGCGGACCAGGGCAAAGAGGGGCGGACCAGGGCAAAGAGGGGCGGACCAGGGCAAAGAGGGGCGGACCAGGGCAAAGCGGGGCGGACCAGGGCAAAGCGGGGCGGACCAGGGCAAAGCGGGGCGGACCAGGGCAAAGCGGGGCGGACCAGGGCGGAGAATACGGGACAAGGGCAAAGAGGGGCGCACAAGGGCGGAGAATACGGGACAAGGGCAAAGAGGGGCGCACAAGGGCGGAGAATACGGGACCAGGGCAAAGAGGGGCGGACCAGGGCGGAGAATACGGGACCAGGGCAAAGAGGGGCGGACCAGGGCGGAGAATACGGGACCAGGGCAAAGAGGGGCGGACCAGGGCGGAGAATACGGGACCAGGGCAAAGAGGGGCGGACCAGGGCAAAGAGGGGCGGACCAGGGCAAAGAGGGGCGGACCAGGGCAAAGAGGGGCGGACCAGGGCAAAGAGGGGCGGACCAGGGCAAAGAGGGGCGGACCAGGGCAAAGAGGGGCGGACCAGGGCAAAGAGGGGCGGACCAGGGCAAAGAGGGGCGGACCAGGGCAAAGAGGGGCGGACCAGGGCAAAGAGGGGCGGACCAGGGCAAAGAGGGGCGGACCAGGGCAAAGAGGGGCGGACCAGGGCAAAGAGGGGCGGACCAGGGCAAAGAGGGGCGGACCAGGGCAAAGAGGGGCGGACCAGGGCAAAGAGGGGCGGACCAGGGCAAAGAGGGGCGGACCAGGGCAAAGAGGGGCGGACCAGGGCAAAGAGGGGCGGACCAGGGCAAAGAGGGGCGGACCAGGGCAAAGAGGGGCGGACCAGGGCAAAGAGGGGCGGACCAGGGCAAAGAGGGGCGGACCAGGGCAAAGAGGGGCGGACCAGGGCAAAGAGGGGCGGACCAGGGCAAAGAGGGGCGGACCAGGGCAAAGAGGGGCGGACCAGGGCAAAGAGGGGCGGACCAGGGCAAAGAGGGGCGGACCAGGGCAAAGAGGGGCGGACCAGGGCAAAGAGGGGCGGACCAGGGCAAAGAGGGGCGGACCAGGGCAAAGAGGGGCGGACCAGGGCAAAGAGGGGCGGACCAGGGCAAAGAGGGGCGGACCAGGGCGGAGAATACGGGACAAGGGCAAAGAGGGGCGGACCAGGGCGGAGAATACGGGACAAGGGCAAAGAGGGGCGGACCAGGGCGGAGAATACGGGACAAGGGCAAAGAGGGGCGGACAAGGGCAAAGGGGGGCGCACAAGGGCAAAGGGGGGCGCACAAGGGCAAAGGGGGGCGCACAAGGGCAAAGGGGGGCGCACAAGGGCAAAGGGGGGCGCACAAGGGCAAAGGGGGGCGCACAAGGGCAAAGGGGGGCGCACAAGGGCAAAGGGGGGCGCACAAGGGAGGAGAATACGGGACAAGGGCAAAGAGTTTCGGACAAGGGTACAGAGGGGCGGACAGGTGCGGAGAATACGGGACAAGGGCAAAGAGGGGCGCACAATGGCAAAGAGGGGCAGAAAAGGCCAAAGAGTTACGGTCAACTGCGGAGAATACGGGGCAAGGGCAAAGAGGGGCGGGCAGGGGCAAAGAGGGGCGGGCAGGGGCAAAGAGGGGCGGGCAGGGGCAAAGAGGGGCGGGCAGGGGCAAAGAGGGGCGGGCAGGGGCAAAGACGGGCGGGCAAGTGCGGGGAATACCGGAAAAGGGCAAACACGGGCAGACAAGTGCGGGGAATACCGGAAAAGGGCAAACACGGGCGGACAACTGCGGGGAATACCGAAAAAGGGCGAAGACGGGCGGACAAGGGCAAAGAGGGCCCGACAAGGGCAAAGAGGGCCCGACAAGGGCAAAGAGGGCCCGACAAGGGCAAAGAGGGCCCGACAAGTTCGGAGAATACGGGACAAGGGCAAAGAGGGGCGGACAAGGTCCCAGAGGGGCAGACAATTTCGGAGAATACGGGACAAGGGCCCACAGGGGCGGACAAGGGCCCACAGGGGCGGACAAGGGCCCACAGGGGCGGACAAGGGCCCACAGGGGCGGACAAGGGCCCACAGGGGCGGACAAGTTCGGAGAATACGGGACAAGGGCCCACAGGGGCGGACAAGGGCCCGGAGAATACGGGACAAGGGCCCGGAGAATACGGGACAAGGGCCCGGAGAATACGGGACACGGGCCCGGAGAATACGGGACACGGGCCCGGAGAATACGGGACACGGGCCCGGAGGGGCGGACAAGTTCGGAGAATACGGGACAAGGGCCCAGAGGGTCGGACACGGGCCCAGAGGGGCGGACAAGTGCGGATAATACGGTACAAGGCCACAGAGGGGCGGACACGGGCCCAGAGGGGCGGACAATACGGGACAAGGCCACAGAGTGGCGGACAATGGCAGAGAACACGGGACAAGGCCACAGAGTGGCGGACAAGGGCGGAGAACACGGGACAAGGCCACAGAGGGGCGGACAAGGGCGGAGAACACGGGACAAGGCCACAGAGGGGCGGACAAGGGCGGAGAACACGGGACAAGGCCACAGAGGGGCGGACAAGGGCGGAGAACACGGGACAAGGCCACAGAGGGGCGGACAAGGGCGGAGAACACGGGACAAGGGCCCAAGTCGGGCCGGGAGGGGCCCAAGTCGGGCCAGGCAAGTGCGGAAAATACCGGACAAGGGTAAGAGCAGGGCCGCAGGGGGTAAGAGCAGGGCCGCAGGGGGTAAGAGCAGGGCCGCAGGGGGTAAGAGCAGGGCCGCAGGGGGTAAGAGCAGGGCCGCAGGGGGTAAGAGCAGGGCCGCAGGGGGTAAGAGCAGGGCCGCAGGGGGTAAGAGCAGGGCCGCAGGGGGTAAGAGCAGGGCCGCAGGGGGTAAGAGCAGGGCCGCAGGGGGTGGAGGTGCAGTTCAGTCTCAACTCAGTACCTTATATTAAACGTTCTGTTAGTCGAGCTTAACCAGCTTGAAGTGAAAGCACTTCCGGAGAAGACTCTACTGAGAGCCAGCATTTGATTGTAGCAGATTCCCCGCAGTCCTTGTGCTGAACGGTATGAAATTTCAAAGTGACACTTTCACCGCCATTCTGATGTTACTGTACACAAGCCGAGACTGAACATTCTACAAGCCTTGCTTTGCACTGAAAGCACTCTAAGAGAAGACATTCAGAAACATCAGCATTCCATGCTAGCATCTTCCCTGCGGGAGACACTCTCTTTTCCCAAATCGCCTTATTAGGCGAAAGTAAGTCACAATTCAGTACCCTATACTAAACCATTCTGTTAGACATTCTTCTGCAGCTTGCAGTGAAGGCGCTTCCAGAGAAGACTCTAACAAAAGCCAGAATTTGATCATAGCAGCTTCCCTACAGTACTTCTCTGCATCCCCTCCATGGTTTCAGAGACTAGCAGAAACTACCACACTTAGGGCTGCTAGCTCTCCAAAGTAATGGATGCCCCTAGACTGCATGGTCTAGTCACATTAAAACATTAAGATAAGAACCGGGCCGCTATACCTTGGCTGACTCTTATCACCTCCTCCATGCACCAGGCAGAGCAGCTTGAACTGGACACAAATACACACGGAACACTAACACACAAGACCGATGTCGTGAACCGAGGACAAAAGAAGATTTGCAGCAACATGGAGGACTCTTGGACCACGCTTGCCAATGGGCAAGGCAATGGACAGGGCTCTGAGGAAGAACCTACGGTAGCCCTGGAAAAGCAAAGATGGTTCCAAAGAGATGTGGCTGCAACTGGCCAGATGAACGGGCAAGAAACCCTTTTAAAGTCCTAAAGATGCAGAGGATGGATGGAACAAGTCCCAGAACAGGGATCCAACAAAACGGAAGACTAACTATCCTGGATAATAAGGCCGGCTGCAAGGCTGCAGCAGAAGACAACTGACCGGATGCTTCCAAAACACAAGAGCGATCCACGCTTTAAAAATGTGAAGAAAGAAAAGCAGTGCCCCATCGACACTGCTTTGATCAGTACGAGCATTTGGGACCCTAGACATGGTGCCCAAGGCACATCCGGCATGCCTCGAGTACAAAAGAGGACATCAAGACCTGCAGAAAATTTCAGACACAGCACAGTGACTACACAAACTAGATAACAACAGATACAGGCTGGAACTGCCCTGCCCATGCAGGGTTTGGGCTGAGAAGTAGACCCCTCTGCCTTCACCTGCCCAAAGACAACTCTCCCTGCACAGCCTAGGCTACCTTCAAAACCCCTCCCTGCTATCCCCAACCCGCCTCCCACTTCCCAAATCTGGTCCCTCAACTTAGCTTTCAGAGGGCCACGAATGAAGCTGTCCTTGGCCAAAGCAGCTCAAATCACATCAGCTAACAGAAATAATCCTGCAGTCACTGGGTTCCTCTTCAGCATCTGCAAGGAAAACAAGGAGAAAAACACAGTGCCAAAACACGAGAACGATCCCGGCTTTAGGAGCACGATGCAAGAAAAGCAGTGCCCAATCGACAGTGCATTGATGGGTACAAGCATTCAGGACCCTAGATATGGTGCTCGAGGCATGTCCAGCATGCTGTAAAGGATCCCTCATTACAATGGTATGTGGCCAAGACTGGGATGATGTACGTGAGAGGATCACCTTTTAAATGTCTAAAGACACAAGATGCATGGAAGAAGTCTTAGGCCTACAGGGATCCTTGAAAATATAAGACTAGCGATTGTGGCCACCAACACAGTCTGCAAGGTCACAGGAAAAGATGGCTGACTAGAAACTTTGAAAATGTGAAGCCAATCCACACTTAGGTTATGATGCAAGAAGAACAGTGCCTAATTGGCATTGTACCCATGAGTACAGGCATTCAAGACCCTCGAGACGCTGCTCAAGTCATATGCTGCATTCCTTTAAAGCAAAGGGGACATCAAGGCTTAAGAAACATGAAAGAGAAACAGAATATAAAGCACACAGCACAGACAAGCTGGAACGGCCCTACCTGGAACATGCTAGCTTTGGGCTGAGAAGTAACACCCTCCAGCTCTCCATGCCCAAAGGGGACATTTCCTGCACAGCCCTCTCCCCTAGGCTACTTTTAAAACTCCACCCTGCCATCCCCAGCCTTCTCCCCTCTGTCACACCCCACCCCTGCCCCCGTCCCTCAACTTAGCTTTCAGACCACCAGGAGGCTTCCTCAGCAGAAAAAACTCCAAGAGCATCAGCTCCCTGGGATGATCCTACAGTTGCCAGGTTCCACTTGGCCATCTGTAAGAAAACTAATGAGAAAACTAAAATAGTGCCAACAGCCAGCATTGCACTGATCAATGTCAGCACCTTACATGACAACTTGCTCTGCCTAACTGCCATGTTCTTCCACTCACTTGCTCCACAGCAGTTCTTATGTCAGATGCTGCAGCTGTTATCACCCAGGGTAATTAAATTAAGAGAATTACTCACACCTGTGAGAAGTCTGCCCCATGCTCCTTCTCCCTACTACCCAGCTCATCTCAAATGCTCTTCCCATTCCCAAGGTGGCCCACACAGTGCCTGCCAAACCAAAAGTAAATACTATGTTGCCAAAGAACACTTTGCTCTTCTAGACATACTCAACTTCCTCCTCACCATCAGCCCCACAATGATGAGAAAAAGCCTGACTACCTCACCGGCACCCCAAAATTCTCTGCTGTCTGCTTGCTTCTCCTCTCCTCCTCACCACTTAAGTTGTAGGACCAGTAGTGGTGATACCCAGGACAAAAGAAAGATGAGCCATGGAGATCCTAATTCTAGGAAGTTACCAGACTTTAGTCACAGGAGTAAACAAGAAGAACTTGAAAAAGAATATTCTTATCAAAACCCAGTAAAGATTATTAACACAGAAGACATAAAAACACAGGACACTCACCACACAGCAATGGAGACTGGAATTACAGAGGCAGTCAGCCAATAAAAAACTCGCAACAGTGGGATTTGACTGCTCTAAGACCTAAATTGGAAACTCAATGACCGTAAAAAAACACCATGGATAACAGGGACAAGGTAACAACCGCTGTAAGCAATAACAAAGCAAACCTCACTGGTAAGTTCAGGAAAAATCCAAAACTCTACTAAATAAGGGAGGCTTGTGTGCCCACAGACCAGATGAAAAAGAGTTGCTCAGCTGCTAACTGTTACAAGCCAAAACAATATCCAATCTCTTCCCTGAGAAATGCAAGGGAAACAAGCAGCAGAATCCTGCACTGTAGATAGGCAGTGAGTCCATATGTTTAAGTAGCAAGGTGTCTGATATTCATAGGATCACCCGGTTGGAAAAGACCCATTGGATCATTGAGTCCAACCATTCCTATCAATCACTAAACCACGTCCCTCAGCACTTCGGCCACCCGTCCTTTAAACACCTCCAGGGAAGGTGACTCTACCACCTCCTTGGGCAGCCTTTGCCCATCCCTAATAACCCTTTCAGTGAAATATTTTTTCCTGATGTACAGCCTGAACCTTCCCTGGCAGAGCTTGAGGCTATTCCCTCTTGTCCTGTCCCCTGTCACTTTGGAGAGGTGGCCAGCTCCCTTATCTCCACAACCTCCTTTCAGCAATGAGGTCTCCCCTCAGCCTCCTCTTCTCCAGGCTAAACACCCCCAGCCCTCTCAGCCACTCCTCATAAGGCTTATTCACCAGCCCCCTCACCAGCTACAGTACTCTTCTCTGGACATTCAGATGGATGGAGACAGGATGGATGCAAAGAAGTTGGTTGAGGAACACAATAAGTAGAAAGTATAAGGGAGCAGAGATCTCACAGCCCTAGAGATTACATTTCTTAGGGTAACTAATGCTTTTCAACTTGTGTCTCAACCTCATCGTTACCTCGTTGGCTACAGAGAGACTAGAACAACAGACACCTGAACGGCACTTGCATCTGACCACCAAACTGACCCAAGAAAGACTGATGAACCCATCTCCCTTTCCCCAAACCATTAAAGCCCTTTTCTACCCCTGAAGTATCAGAGAAGGAACCCTGCTCCTTCTTAACAGAACCTGTCCTATATTTTAACCCCACTGACCCTTCTGTGTTGCTGTTCCTTGGGAGCTGGGCTCCTGAGCCCTTCCCAAGGCTCCCCTGGTCCCTTCTATCTTCCACCAACCCACAGACTCAACTTCCTACCACAGGCCAACAAGGCTCATTCCAGGTTATTATCACCCACAAGACGCCCATTACAAACTGCAGAGCCCCTAGGGCCAATACATCATGCCACACAGAATGAGGAACAACAACAAATCATCCCGTAACTAAAAACTCGAGGCAAAGCACCCAGAAAAAAAACAAAGAAGGAAAACAAACCATTAAAACATCTTGCCCCCTCCAACACCCAATCAAAAATTACTGACAAAAAAGCCCCATAGTTACAGCTGTATGTGCTGCTTTGCCTGGACTCTTCCAAAGCTCATACCTCCTCCAACAGATGCCTCTGCTTCTTTAGAGGATCAGAAAAAAAAAAAAATCAAAAAAAAAAGCCAAAAAACACCACTTACCCAACAAGCCTAAAATATATAATGAATTGAAACAGCAGCAAAACTCTAATCTCAAGGATAAACCACAACCTAAATGACCTCCAGAGGCAAGGCCTGTAGCTTATATACCCCCTGGCCCTTCTCACCCACCACCTGTGACTGGGGTGTGGTGAAGCCCTCACAGGTATAAAGAGTGCCTGGGGAGCAGCTGTGTTTTATTAACTCTGCCTTACATTCTCAGCTAGAACAACACTACTATGTGTCTGAAAGCATCCTTACAAGAAATAACAGTATGCGTGTTGTCACTGCAACATTGCTAGTTGTGACAGTGATGGAACTAGGTAACGAACATTTTAGACCTGGACTTTTTTGTTCCTTTCATTTATCGTGCTGCTACAATTACTGTTCCCAGGTATCCCTATACCCCTACTCTTTAATTTTTCTGTGCTCTTTTCTCTCTCTTTTTTCCCCCAGTCTTCAGTATCAGTTCTCTGTCCATACTTTTTTTCTCCTTTTCCATCTTTCTACCAATTTGCGTTCCTCATTCTGTTGATACTCCCCTTTGCTCCTCTTGCTGTTTCTGAATCTTTGTGCTAGTCCCTCCCCTTTTTATAATCCTCTGTCTGTCTGTAGTGCTCCTAGTTCCTCTCAAAAAAGTCAGCGCTTATTTATGTACACACATGGCCTTATGAGAAACAGCTGAGAGGACTGGGGTTGTTTAGTCTGGAGAAAAGGAGGCTGAGGGGAGACTTCATTGCTCTCTACAATTACCTGAAAGGAGATTGTAGAGAGGAGGATGATGGCCATTTCTCCCAAGTGACAGGGGACAGGACAAGAGGGAATGGCCTCAAGCTCCACCAGGGGAATCTGCAGCTTGCAGTGAAAGCGCTTCCAGAGGGAAGTCTAAAGAGGGCAAACACTTGATGGTAGCAGCTTCCCTGCGGGAGATACTCTCTTTTCCAAAATCACTTTATTAGGCGAAAGTAAGTTACAATTCAGTACCCTATCCTAAAGCTTGCTGTTAGGAGGGAATCTGCAGCTTGCAGTGAAAGTGCTTCAAGAGAGGACTCTAACGAGAGCCAGCATTTGATGGTAGCACATTCCCTGCGGGAGATACTCTCTTTGCCAAAATCGCATTCTAAGCCGCAGTAAAGTTACAATTCAGTACCCTATCCTAAAGCTTGCTGTTAGGAGGGAGTCTGCAGCTTGCAGTGAAAGCGCTTCCAGAGGGGAGTCTAATGAGGGCAAACATTTGATGGTAGCAGCTTCCCTGCGGGAGATACTCTCTTTGCCAAAATCGCATTATTAGGCGAAAGTAAGTTACAATTCAGTACCCTATCCTAAAGCTTGCTGTTAGGAGGGAATCTGCACCTTGCAGTGAAAGCGCTTCCAGAGGGGAGTCTAATGAGGGCAAACATTTGATGGTAGCAGCTTCCCTGCGGGAGATAATCTCTTTGCCAAAATCGCATTATTATGCGAAAGTAAGATACAATTCAGTACCCTATCCTAAAGCTTGCTGTTAGGATGGAATCTGCACCTTGCAGTGAAAGCGCTTCCAGAGATGAGTCTAACGAGGGCAAACATTTGATGGTAGCAGCTTCCCTGCGGGAGATACTCCCTTTTCCAAAATCGCATTCTAAGCCGCAGTAAAGTTACAATTCAGTACCCTATCCTAAAGCTTGCTGTTAGGATGGAATCTGCAGCTTGCAGTGAAAGCGCTTCCAGAGGGGAGTCTAATGAGGGCAAACACTTGATTGTAGCAGCTTCCCTGCAGGAGATACTCTCTTTTACAAAATCACATTTTTAGGCGAAAGTAAGATACAATTCAGTACCCTATCCTAAAGCTTGGTGTTAGGAGGGAATCTGCAGCTTACAGTGAAAGCGCTTCCAGAGGGGAGTCTAATGAGGGCAAACATTTGATGTTAGCAGCTTTCCTGCGGGAGATACTCTCTTTTCCATAATCGCATTATTAGCCGCATTAAAGATACAATTCAGTACACTGTCCTACAGCTTGCTGTTAGGAGGGAATCTGCACCTTGCAGTGAAAGCGCTTCCAGAGATGAGTCTAACGAGGGCAAACATTTGATGGTAGCAGCTTCCCTGCGGGAGATACTCTCTTTGACAAAATCGCATTATTAGGCGAAAGTAAGTTACAATTCAGTACCCTATCCTAAAGCTTGCTGTTAGGAGGGAATCTGCAGCTTGCTTCCCGCAGGGAAGCTGCTACCATCAAATGTTTGCCCTCGTTAGACTCCCCTCTGGAAGCGCTTTCTCTGCAAGCTGCAGATTCCCTCCTAACAGCAAGCTTTAGGATAGGGTACTGAATTGTAACTTAACTGCGGCTAATAAGGCGATTATGGAAAAGAGAGTATCTCCCGCAGGGAAGCTGCTACCATCAAATGTTTGCCCTCATTAGACTCCCCTCTGGAAGCGCTTTCACTGCAAGCTGCAGATTCCCTCCTAACAGCAAGCTTTAGGATAGGGCACTGAATTGTAACTTAACTGCAGCTAAAAAGGCGATTATGGAAAAGAGAGTATCTCCCGCAGGGAAGCTGCTACCATCAAATGTTTGCCCTCATTAGACTCCCCTCCGGAAGCGCTTTCACTGCAAGCTGCAGATTCCCTCCTAACAGCAAGCTTTAGGATAGGGTACTGAATTGTAACTTACTTTCGCCTAATAATGCGATTTTGGAAAAGAGACTATCTCCCGCAGGGAAGCTGCTACCATCAAGTGTTTGCCCTCATTACACTCCCCTCTGGAAGCGCTTTCAGTGCAAGCTGCAGATTCCCTCCTAACAGCAAGCTTTAGGATAGGGTACTGAATTGTAAGTTAACTGCGGCTAATAAGGCGATTTTGGCAAAGAGACTATCTCCCGCAGGGAAGCTGCTACCATCAAATGCTGGCTCTCGTTAGATTCCTCTCTTGAAACACTTTCACTGCAAGCTGCAGATTCCCTCATAACTGCTAGCTTTAGGATAGGGTACTGAATTGTATCTTAACTGCGGATAATAAGGTGATGGTGTAAAAGAGAGTATCTCCCGCAGGGAAGCTGCTACCATCAAATGCTGGCTCTCGTTAGATTCCTCTCTTGAAGCACTTTCACTGCAAGCTGCAGATTCCCTCCTAACAGCAAGATTTAGGATAGGGTACTGAATTGTAACTTAACTGCGGCTTATAAGGTGATTTTGGCAAGGAGACTATGTCCTGCAGGAAAGCTGCTACCATCAAATGTTTGCCCTCATTAGACTCCCCTCCGGAAGCGCTTTCACTGCAAGCTGCAGATTCCCTCCTAACAGCAAGCTTTAGGATAGGGTACTGAATTGTAACTTACTTTCGCCTAATAATGCGATTTTGGAAAAGAGACTATCTCCCGCAGGAAAGCTGCTACCATCAAATGTTTCCCTCATTAGACTCCCCTCTGGAAGCGCTTTCACTGCAAGCTGCAGATTCCCTCCTAACAGCAAGCTTTAGGATAGGGTACTGAATTGTAACTTAAATGCGGCTAATAATGCGATTTTGGCAAAGAGAGTATCTCCCGCAGGGAAGCTGCTACCATCAAATGTTTGCCCTCGTTAGACTCCCCTCTGGAAGTGCTTTCACTGCAAGCTGCAGATTCCCTCCTAACAGCAAGCTTTAGGATATGGTACTGAATTGTAACTTACTTTCGCCTAATAATGCGATTATGGCAAAGAGAGTACCTCCCGCAGGGAAGCTGCTACCATCAAATGTTTGCCCTCATTAGACTCCCCTCTGGAGGCGCTTTCACTGCAAGCTGCAGATTCCCTCCTAACAGCAAGCTTTAGGATAGGGTACAGAATTGTAACTTACTTTCGCCTAATAAAGCGATTATGGCAAGGAGAGTATCTCCCGCAGGGAAGCGGCTACCATCAAATGTTTGCCCTCGTTAGACTCCCCTCTGGAAGCGCTTTCTCTGCAAGCTGCAGATTCCCTCCTAACAGCCAGCTTTAGGATAGGGCACTGAATTGTAACTTACTTTCGCCTAATAATGCGATTTTGGCAAAGAGACTATCTCCCGCAGGGAAGCTGCTACCATCAAATATTTGCCCTCATTAGACTCCCCTCTGGAAGCGCTTTCACTGCAAGCTGCAGATACCCTCCTAACAGCAAGTTTAGGATAGGGTACTGAATTGTATCTTAACTGCGGCTAATAAGGCGATTTTGGCAAAGAGAGTATCTCCCGCAGGGAAGCTGCTACCATGAAATGCTGGCTCTCGTTAGATTCCTCTCTTGAAGCACTTTCACTGCAAGCTGCAGATTCCCTCATAACTGCTAGCTTTAGGATAGGGTACTGAATTGTATCTTAACTGCGGATAATAAGGTGATGGTGTAAAAGAGAGTATCTCCCGCAGGGAAGCTGCTACCATCAAATGCTGGCTCTCGTTAGATTCCTCTCTTGAAGCACTTTCACTGCAAGCTGCAGATTCCCTCCTAACAGCAAGATTTAGGATAGGGTACTGAATTGTAACTTAACTGCGGCTTATAAGGTGATTTTGGCAAAGAGACTATGTCCTGCAGGAAAGCTGCTACCATCAAATGTTTGCCCTCATTAGACTCCCCTCCGGAAGCGCTTTCACTGCAAGCTGCAGATTCCCTCCTAACAGCAAGTTTATGATAGGGTACTGAATTGTAACTTACTTTCGCCTAATAAGGCGATTTTCGAAAAGAGTATCTCACGCAGAGAAGCTGCTACTATCAAATGTTTGCCCTCATTAGACTCCCCTCTGGAAGCGCTTTCACTGCAAGCTGCAGATTCCCTCCTAACAGCAAGCTTTAGGATAGGGTACTGAATTGTAACTTACTTTCGCCTAATAATGCGATTTTGGCAAAGAGACTATCTCCCGCAGGGAAGCTGCTACCATCAAATGTTTGCCCTCATTAGACTCCCCTCTGGAAGCGCTTTCACTGCAAGCTGCAGATTCCCTCCTAACAGCAAGCTTTAGGATAGGGTACTGAATTGTATCTTACTTTCGCCTAATAATGCGTTTTTATCAAAGAGAGTATCTCCCGCAGGGAAGCTGCTACCATCAAATATTTGCCCTCATTAGACTCCCCTCTGGAAGCGCTTTCACTGCAGGCTGCAGATTCCCTCCTAACAGCAAGCTTTAGGATAGGGTACTGAATTGTAACTTAACTGCGGCTAATAATGCGATTTTCGAAAAGAGACTATCTCCCGCAGGGAAGCTGCTACCATCAAATGTTTGCCCTCATTAGACTCCCCTCTGGAAGCGCTTTCACTGCAAGCTGCAGATTCCCTCCTAACAGCAAGCTTTAGGATAGGGTACCGAATTGTAACTTACTTTCGCCTAATAATGCGATTTTGGCAAAGAGACTATCTCCCGCAGGGAAGCTGCTACCATCAAATGTTTGCCCTCATTAGACTCCCCTCTGGAAGCGCTTTCACTGCAAGCTGCAGATTCCCTCCTAACAGCAAGCTTTAGGATAGGGTACTGAATTGTATCTTACTTTCGCCTAATAATGCGTTTTTATCAAAGAGAGTATCTCCCGCAGGGAAGCTGCTACCATCAAATATTTGCCCTCATTAGACTCCCCTCTGGAAGCGCTTTCACTGCAGGCTGCAGATTCCCTCCTAACAGCAAGCTTTAGGATAGGGTACTGAATTGTAACTTAACTGCGGCTAATAATGCGATTTTCGAAAAGAGACTATCTCCCGCAGGGAAGCTGCTACCATCAAATGTTTGCCCTCATTAGACTCCCCTCTGGAAGCGCTTTCACTGCAAGCTGCAGATTCCCTCCTAACAGCAAGCTTTAGGATAGGGTACCGAATTGTAACTTACTTTCGCCTAATAATGCGATTTTGGCAAAGAGACTATCTCCCGCAGGGAAGCTGCTACCATCAAATGTTTGCCCTCATTAGACTCCCCTCTGGAAGCGCTTTCACTGCAAGCTGCAGATTCCCTCCTAACAGCAAGCTTTAGGATAGGGTACTGAATTGTAACTTACTTTCGCCTAATAATGCGATTTTGGAAAAGAGACTATCTCCCGCAGGGAAGCTGCTACCATCAAATGTTTGCCCTCATTAGACTCCCCTATGGAAGCGCTTTCACTGCAAGCTGCAGATTCCCTCCTAACAGCAAGCTTTAGGATAGGGTACTGAATTGTAACTTACTTTCGCCTAATAATGCGATTTTGGCAAAGAGACTATCTCCCGCAGGAAAGCTGCTACCATCAAATGTTTGCCCTCATTAGACTCCCCTCTGGAAGCGCTTTCACTGCAAGCTGCAGATTCGCTCTTAACAGCAAGCTTTAGGATAGGGTACTGAATTGTATCTTCCTTTCGCCTAATAACGCGATTTTGGCAAAGAGAGTATCTCCCGCAGGGAAGCTGCTACCATCAAATATTTGCCCTTGTTAGACTCCCCTCTGGAAGCGCTTTCACTGTAAGCTGCAGATTCCCTCCTAACAGCAAGCTTTAGGATAGGGTACTGAATTGTAACTTACTTTCGCCTAATAATGCGATTTTGGCAAAGAGAGTATCTCCCGCAGGGAAGCTGCTACCATCAAATCTTTGCCCTCATTAGACTCCCCTCTGGAAGCGCTTTCACTGCAAGCTGCAGATTCCCTCCTAACAGCAAGCTTTAGGATAGGGTACTGAATTGTAACTTACTTTCGCCTAATAATGCGATTTTGGCAAAGAGAGTATCTCCCGCAGGGAAGCTGCTACTATCAAATGTTTGCCCTCATTAGACTCCCCTCTGGACGCGCTTTCACTGCAAGCTGCAGATTCCCTCCTAACAGCAAGCTTTAGGATAGGGTACTGAATTGTAACTTACTTTCGCCAAATAATGCGATTTTCGCGAAGAGAGTATCTCCCACAGGGAAGCTGCTACCATCAAATCTCTGCCCTCATTAGACTCCCCTCTGGAAGCGCTTTCACTGCAAGCTGCAGATTCCCTCCTAACAGCAAGCTTTAGGATAGGGTACTGAATTGTAACTTACTTTCGCCTAATAATGCGATTTTGGAAAAGAGACTATCTCCCGCAGGGAAGCTGCTACCATCAAATCTTTGCCCTCGATAGACTCCCCTCTGGAAGCGCTTTCACTGCAAGCTGCAGATTCCCTCCTAACAGCAAGCTTTAGGATAGGGTACTGAATTGTAACTTACTTTCGCCTAATAATGCGATTTTGGCAAAGAGACTATCTCCCGCAGGGAAGCTGCTACCATCAAATGTTTGCCCTCATTAGACTCCCCTCTGGAAGCGCTTTCACTGCAAGCTGCAGATTCCCTCCTAACAGCAAGCTTTAGGAAAGGGTACTGAATTGCAACTTACTTTCGCCTAATAATGCGATTTTGGCAATGAGAGTATCTCCCGCAGGGAAGCTGCTACCATCAAATGTTTTCCCTCATTAGACTCCCCTCTGGAAGCGCTTTCACTGCAAGCTGCAGATTCCCTCCTAACAGCAAGCTTTAGGATAGGGTACTGAATTGTAACTTACTTTCGCCTAATAATGCGATTTTGGCAAAGAGAGTATCTCCTGCAGGGAAGCTGCTACCATCAAATGTTTGCCCTCATTAGACTCCCCTCTGGAAGCGCTTTCACTGCAAGCTGCAGATTCCCTCCTAACAGCAAGCTTTAGGATAGGGTACTGAATTGTAACTTACTTTCGCCTAATAATGCGATTTTGGCAATGAGAGTATCTCCCGCAGGGAAGCTGCTACCATCAAATGTTTGCCCTCATTAGACTCCCCTCTGGAAGCGCTTTCACTGCAAGCTGCAGATTCCCTCCTAACAGCAAGCTTTAGGATAGGGTACTGAATTGTAACTTACTTTCGCCTAATAATGCGATTTTGGCAAAGAGACTATCTCCTGCAAGGAAGCTGCTACCAGCAAATGTTTGCCCTCATTAGACTCCCCTCTGGAAGCGCTTTCACTGCAAGCTGCAGATTCCCTCCTAACAGCAAGCTTTAGGATAGGGTACTGAATTGTAACTTACTTTCGCCTAATAATGCGATTTTGGCAATGAGAGTATCTCCCGCAGGGAAGCTGCTACCATCAAATGTTTGCCCTCATTAGACTCCCCTCTGGACGCGCTTTCACTGCAAGCTGCAGATTCCCTCCTAACAGCAAGCTTTAGGATAGGGTACTGAATTGTAACTTACTTTCGCCTAATAATGCGATTTTGGCAAAGAGAGTATCTCCTGCAAGGAAGCTGCTACCAGCAAATGTTTGCCCTCATTAGACTCCCCTCTGGAAGCGCTTTCACTGCAAGCTGCAGATTCCCTCCTAACAGCAAGCTTTAGGATAGGGTACTGAATTGTAACTTACTTTCGCCTAATAATGCGATTTTGGCAAAGAGACTGTCTCCCGCAGGGAAGCTGCTACCATCAAATGTTTGCCCTCATTAGACTCCCCTCTGGAAGCGCTTTCACTGCAAGCTGCAGATTCCCTCCTAACAGCAAGCCTTAGGATAGGGTACTGAATTGTAACTTACTTTCGCCTAATAATGCGATTTTGGCAAAGAGAGTATCTCCCGCAGGGAAGCTGCTACCATCAAATATTTGCCCTTGTTAGACTCCCCTCTGGAAGCGCTTTCACTGCAAGCTGCAGATTCCCTCCTAACAGCAAGCTTTAGGATAGGGTACTGAATTGTAACTTACTTTCGCCTAATAATGCGATTTTGGCAAAGAGAGTATCTCCCGCAGGGAAGCTGCTACCATCAAATCTTTGCCCTCATTAGACTCCCCTCTGGACGCGCTTTCACTGCAAGCTGCAGATTCCCTCCTAACAGCAAGCTTTAGGATAGGGTACTGAATTGTAACTTACTTTCGCCTAATAATGCGATTTTGGCAAAGAGACTATCTCCCGCAGGGAAGCTGCTACCATCAAATCTTTGCCCTCATTAGACTCCCCTCTGGAAGCGCTTTCACTGCAAGCTTGCAGATTCCCTCCTAACAGCAAGCTTTAGGATAGGGTACTGAATTGTTACTTACTTTCGCCTAATAATGCGATTTTGGCAAAGAGACTATCTCCCGCAGGGACGCTGCTACCATCAAATGTTTGCCCTCATTAGACTCCCCTCTGGAAGCGCTTTCACTGCAAGCTGCAGATTCCCTCCTAACAGCAAGCTTTAGGATAGGGTACTGAATTGTAACTTACTTTCGCCTAATAATGCGATTTTGGCAAAGAGACTATCTCCCGCAGGGAAGCTGCTACCATCAAATGTTTGCCCTCGATAGACTCCCCTCTGGAAGCGCTTTCACTGCAAGCTGCAGATTCCCTCCTAACAGCAAGCTTTAGGATAGGGTACTGAATTGTAACTTACTTTCGCCTAAAAATCCGATTTTTGCAAAGAGAATATCTCCCGCAGGGAAGCTGCTACCATCAAATGTTTGCCCTCATTAGACTCCCCTCTGGAAGCGCTTTCACTGCAAGCTGCAGATTCCCTCCTAACAGCAAGCTTTAGGATAGGGTACTGAATTGTAACTTACTTTCGCCTAATAATGCGATTTTGGCAAAGAGAGTATCTCCCGCAGGGAAGCTGCTACCATCAAATGTTTGCCCTCGTTAGACTCCCCTCTGGAAGCGCTTTCACTGCAAGCTGCAGATTCCCTCCTAACAGCAAGCTTTAGGATAGGGTACTGAATTGTAACTTACTTTCGCCTAATAATGCGATTTTGGCAAAGAGAGTATCTCCCGCAGGGAAGCTGCTACCATCAAATCTTTGCCCTCATTAGACTCCCCTCTGGAAGCGCTTTCACTGCAAGCTGCAGATTCCCTCCTAACAGCAAGCTTTAGGATAGGGTACTGAATTGTAATTTACTTTCGCCTAATAATGCGATTTTGGCAAAGAGACTATCTCCCGCAGGGAAGCTGCTACCATCAAATGTTTGCCCTCATTAGACTCCCCTCTGGAAGCGCTTTCACTGCAAGCTGCAGATTCCCTCCTAACAGCAAGCTTTAGGATAGGGTACTGAATTGTAACTTACTTTCGCCTAATAATGCGATTTTGGCAAAGAGACTATCTCCCGCAGGGAAGCTGCTACCATCAAATGTTTGCCCTCATTAGACTCCCCTCTGGAAGCGCTTTCACTGCAAGCTGCAGATTCCCTCCTAACAGCAAGCTTTAGGATAGGGTACTGAATTGTAACTTACTTCCGCCTAATAATGCGATTTGGCAAAGAGATTATCTCCCGCAGGGAAGCTGCTACCATCAAATGTTTGCCCTCATTAGACTCCCCTCTGGAAGCGCTTTCACTGCAAGCTGCAGATTCCCTCCTAACAGCAAGCTGTAGGACAGTGTACTGAATTGTAACTTAACTGCGGCTACTAAGGCGATTATGCAAAGAGAGTATCTCCCGCAGGGAAGCTGCTACCATCAAATGTTTGCCCTCATTAGACTCCCCTCTGGAAGCGCTTTCACTGCAAGCTGCAGATTCCCTCCTAACAGCAAGCTTTAGGATAGGGTAGTGAATTGTAACTTACTTTCGCCTAATAAGGCGATTTTGGCAAAGAGACTATCTCCCGCAGGGAAGCTGCTACCATCAAATATTTGCCCTCATTAGACTCCCCTCTGGAAGCGCTTTCACTGCAAGCTGCAGATTCCCTCCTAACAGCAAGCTTTAGGATAGGGTACTGAATTGTAACTTACTTTCGCCTAATAATGCGATTTTGGCAAAGAGAGTATCTCCCGCAGGGAAGCTGCTACCATCAAATGTTTGCCCTCATTACACTCCCCTCTGGAAGCGCTTTCACTGCAAGCTGCAGATTCCCTCCTAACAGCAAGCTTTAGGATAGGGTACTGAATTGTAACTTACTTTCGCCTAAAAATGCGATTTTGGCAAAGAGACTATCTCCCGCAGGGAAGCTGCTACCATCAAATGTTTGCCCTCATTACACTCCCCTCTGGAAGCGCTTTCACTGCAAGCTGCAGATTCCCTCCTAACAGCAAGCTTTAGGATAGGGTACTGAATTGTAATTTACTTTCGCCTAATAATGCGATTTTGGCAAAGAGACTATCTCCCGCAGGGAAGCTGCTACCATCAAATGTTTGCCCTCATTACATTCCCCTCTGGAAGCGCTTTCACTGCAAGCTGCAGATTCCCTCCTAACAGCAAGCTTTAGGATAGGGTACTGAATTGTAACTTACTTTCGCCTAATAATGCGATATGGCAAAGAGATTATCTCCTGCAGGGAAGCTGCTACCATCAAATCTTTGCCCTCGATAGACTCCCCTCTGGAAGCGCTTTCACTGCAAGCTGCAGATTCCCTCCTAACAGCAAGCTGTAGGACAGTGTACTGAATTGTAACTTAACTGCGGCTACTAAGGCGATTATGGCAAAGAGAGTATCTCCCGCAGGGAAGCTGCTACCATCAAATGTTTGCCCTCATTAGACTCCCCTCTGGAAGCGCTTTCACTGCAAGCTGCAGATTCCCTCCTAACAGCAAGCTTTAGGATAGGGTACTGAATTGTAACTTACTTTCACCTAAAAATGCGATTTTGGCAATGAGAGTATCTCCCGCAGGGAAGCTGCTACCATCAAATGTTTGCCCTCATTAGACTCCCCTCTGGAAGCGCTTTCACTGTAAGCTGCAGATTCCCTCCTAACAGCAAGCTTTAGGATAGGGTACTGAATTGTAACTTACTTTCGCCTAATAATGCGATTTTGGCAAAGAGACTATCTCCCGCAGGGAAGCTGCTACCATCAAATGTTTGCCCTCATTAGACTCCCCTCTGGAAGCGCTTTCACTGCAAGCTGCAGATTCCCTCCTAACAGCAAGCTTTAGGATAGGGTACTGAATTGTAACTTACTTTCGCCTAATAATGCGATTTTGGCAATGAGAGTATCTCCCGCAGGGAAGCTGCTACCATCAAATGTTTGCCCTCATTAGACTCCCCTCTGGAAGCGCTTTCACTGCAAGCTGCAGATTCCCTCCTAACAGCAAGCTTTAGGATAGGGTACTGAATTGTAACTTACTTTCGCCTAATAATGCGATTTTGGCAAAGAGACTATCTCCCGCAGGGACGCTGCTACCATCAAATGTTTGCCCTCGTTAGACTCCCCTCTGGAAGCGCTTTCACTGCAAGCTGCAGATTCCCTCCTAACAGCAAGCTTTAGGATAGGGTACTGAATTGTAACTTACTTTCGCCTAATAATGCGATTTTGGCAAAGAGACTATCTCCCGCAGGGAAGCTGCTACCATCAAATGTTTGCCCTCGTTAGACTCCCCTCTGGAAGCGCTTTCACTGCAAGCTGCAGATTCCCTCCTAACAGCAAGCTTTAGGATAGGGTACTGAATTGTAACTTACTTTCGCCTAATAATGCGATTTTGGCAAAGAGACTATCTCCCGCAGGGAAGCTGCTACCATCAAATGTTTGCCCTCATTAGACTCCCCTCTGGACGCGCTTTCACTGCAAGCTGCAGATTCCCTCCTAACAGCAAGCTTTAGGATAGGGTACTGAATTGTAACTTACTTTCGCCTAATAATGCGATTTTGACAAAGAGAGTATCTCCTGCAAGGAAGCTGCTACCAGCAAATGTTTGCCCTCATTAGACTCCCCTCTGGAAGCGCTTTCACTGCAAGCTGCAGATTCCCTCCTAACAGCAAGCTTTAGGATAGGGTACTGAATTGTAACTTACTTTCGCCTAATAATGCGATTTTGGCAAAGAGACTGTCTCCCGCAGGGAAGCTGCTACCATCAAATGTTTGCCCTCATTAGACTCCCCTCTGGAAGCGCTTTCACTGCAAGCTGCAGATTCCCTCCTAACAGCAAGCTTTAGGATAGGGTACTGAATTGTAACTTACTTTCGCCTAATAATGCGATTTTGGCAAAGAGACTATCTCCCGCAGGGACGCTGCTACCATCAAATGTTTGCCCTCGTTAGACTCCCCTCTGGAAGCGCTTTCACTGCAAGCTGCAGATTCCCTCCTAACAGCAAGCTTTAGGATAGGGTACTGAATTGTAACTTACTTTCGCCTAATAATGCGATTTTGCCAAAGAGAGTATCTCCCGCAGGGAAGCTGCTACCATCAAATGTTTGCCCTCGTTATACTCCCCTCTGGAAGCGCTTTCACTGCAAGCTGCAGATTCCCTCCTAACAGCAAGCTTTAGGATAGGGTAGTGAATTGTAACTTACTTTCGCCTAATAATGCGATTTTGGAAAAGAGACTATCTCCCGCAGGGAAGCTGCTACCATCAAATGTTTGCCCTCATTAGACTCCCCTCTGGAAGCGCTTTCACTGCAAGCTGCAGATTCCCTCCTAACAGCAAGCTTTAGGATAGGGTACTGAATTGTAACTTACTTTCGCCTAATAATGCGATTTTGGCAATGAGAGTATCTCCCGCAGGGAAGCTGCTACCATCAAATGTTTGCCCTCATTAGACTCCCCTCTGGAAGCGCTTTCACTGCAAGCTGCAGATTCCCTCCTAACAGCAAGCTTTAGGATAGGGTACTGAATTGTAACTTACTTTCGCCTAATAATGCGATTTTGGCAAAGAGACTATCTCCCGCAGGGACGCTGCTACCATCAAATGTTTGCCCTCGTTAGACTCCCCTCTGGAAGCGCTTTCACTGCAAGCTGCAGATTCCCTCCTAACAGCAAGCTTTAGGATAGGGTACTGAATTGTAACTTACTTTCGCCTAATAATGCGATTTTGGCAAAGAGACTATCTCCCGCAGGGAAGCTGCTACCATCAAATGTTTGCCCTCGTTAGACTCCCCTCTGGAAGCGCTTTCACTGCAAGCTGCAGATTCCCTCCTAACAGCAAGCTTTAGGATAGGGTACTGAATTGTAACTTACTTTCGCCTAATAATGCGATTTTGGCAAAGAGAGTATCTCCCGCAGGGAAGCTGCTACCATCAAATGTTTGCCCTCATTAGACTCCCCTCTGGAAGCGCTTTCACTGCAAGCTGCAGATTCCCTCCTAACAGCAAGCTTTAGGATAGGGTACTGAATTGTAACTTACTTTCGCCTAATAATGCGATTTTGACAAAGAGAGTATCTCCTGCAAGGAAGCTGCTACCAGCAAATGTTTGCCCTCATTAGACTCCCCTCTGGAAGCGCTTTCACTGCAAGCTGCAGATTCCCTCCTAACAGCAAGCTTTAGGATAGGGTACTGAATTGTAACTTACTTTCGCCTAATAATGCGATTTTGGCAAAGAGACTGTCTCCCGCAGGGAAGCTGCTACCATCAAATGTTTGCCCTCATTAGACTCCCCTCTGGAAGCGCTTTCACTGCAAGCTGCAGATTCCCTCCTAACAGCAAGCTTTAGGATAGGGTACTGAATTGTAACTTACTTTCGCCTAATAATGCGATTTTGGCAAAGAGACTATCTCCCGCAGGGACGCTGCTACCATCAAATGTTTGCCCTCGTTAGACTCCCCTCTGGAAGCGCTTTCACTGCAAGCTGCAGATTCCCTCCTAACAGCAAGCTTTAGGATAGGGTACTGAATTGTAACTTACTTTCGCCTAATAATGCGATTTTGCCAAAGAGAGTATCTCCCGCAGGGAAGCTGCTACCATCAAATGTTTGCCCTCGTTATACTCCCCTCTGGAAGCGCTTTCACTGCAAGCTGCAGATTCCCTCCTAACAGCAAGCTTTAGGATAGGGTAGTGAATTGTAACTTACTTTCGCCTAATAATGCGATTTTGGAAAAGAGACTATCTCCCGCAGGGAAGCTGCTACCATCAAATGTTTGCCCTCATTAGACTCCCCTCTGGAAGCGCTTTCACTGCAAGCTGCAGATTCCCTCCTAACAGCAAGCTTTAGGATAGGGTACTGAATTGTAACTTACTTTCGCCTAATAATGCGATTTTGGCAAAGAGACTATCTCCCGCAGGGAAGCTGCTACCATCAAATGTTTGCCCTCATTAGACTCCCCTCTGGAAGCGCTTTCACTGCAAGCTGCAGATTCCCTCCTAACAGCAAGCTTTAGGATAGGGTACTGAATTGTAACTTACTTTCGCCTAATAATGCGATTTTGGCAATGAGAGTATCTCCCGCAGGGAAGCTGCTACCATCAAATGTTTGCCCTCATTAGACTCCCCTCTGGAAGCGCTTTCACTGCAAGCTGCAGATTCCCTCCTAACAGCAAGCTTTAGGATAGGGTACTGAATTGTAACTTACTTTCGCCTAATAATGCGATTTGGCAAAGAGATTATCTCCTGCAGGGAAGCTGCTACCATCAAATCTTTGCCCTCGATAGACTCCCCTCTGGAAGCGCTTTCACTGCAAGCTGCAGATTCCCTCCTAACAGCAAGCTGTAGGACAGTGTACTGAATTGTAACTTAACTGCGGCTACTAAGGCGATTATGGCAAAGAGAGTATCTCCCGCGGGGAAGCTGCTACCATCAAATGTTTGCCCTCATTAGACTCCCCTCTGGAAGCGCTTTCACTGCAAGCTGCAGATTCCCTCCTAACAGCAAGCTTTAGGATAGGGTACTGAATTGTAACTTACTTTCGCCTAATAAGGCGATTTTGGAAAAGAGACTATGTCCCGCAGGGAAGCTGCTACCATCAAATGTTTTCCCTCATTAGACTCCCCTCTGGAAGCGAATTCACTGCAAGCTGCAGATTCCCTCCTAACAGCAAGCTTTAGGATAGGGTACTGAATTGTAACTTACTTTCGCTTAATAATGCGATTTTGGCAAAGAGAGTATCTCCCGCAGGGAAGCTGCTACCATCAAATGTTTGCCCTCCTTAGACTCCCCTCTGGAAGCGCTTTCACTGCAAGCTGCAGATTCCCTCCTAACAGCAAGCTTTAGGATAGGGTACTGAATTGTAACTTACTTTCGCCTAATAATGCGATTTTGGCAAAGAGAGTATCTCCCGCAGGGAAGCTGCTACCATCAAATATTTGCCCTCATTACACTCCCCTCTGGAAGCGCTTTCACTGCAAGCTGCAGATTCCCTCCTAACAGCAAGCTTTAGGATAGGGTACTGAATTGTAACTTACTTTCGCCTAATAATGCGATTTTGGAAAAGAGACTATCTCCCGCAGGGAAGCTGCTACCATCAAATGTTTGCCCTCGTTAGACTCCCCTCTGGAAGCGCTTTCACTGCAAGCTGCAGATTCCCTCCTAACAGCAAGCTTTAGGATAGGGTACTGAATTGTAACTTACTTTCGCCTAATAATGCGATTTTGGCAATGAGAGTATCTCCCGCAGGGAAGCTGCTACCATCAAATGTTTGCCCTCATTAGACTCCCCTCTGGACGCGCTTTCACTGCAAGCTGCAGATTCCCTCCTAACAGCAAGCTTTAGGATAGGGTACTGAATTGTAACTTACTTTCGCCTAATAATGCGATTTTGGCAAAGAGAGTATCTCCTGCAAGGAAGCTGCTACCAGCAAATGTTTGCCCTCATTAGACTCCCCTCTGGAAGCGCTTTCACTGCAAGCTGCAGATTCCCTCCTAACAGCAAGCTTTAGGATAGGGTACTGAATTGTAACTTACTTTCGCCTAATAATGCGATTTTGGCAAAGAGACTGTCTCCCGCAGGGAAGCTGCTACCATCAAATGTTTGCCCTCATTAGACTCCCCTCTGGAAGCGCTTTCACTGCAAGCTGCAGATTCCCTCCTAACAGCAAGCCTTAGGATAGGGTACTGAATTGTAACTTACTTTCGCCTAATAATGCGATTTTGGCAAAGAGAGTATCTCCCGCAGGGAAGCTGCTACCATCAAATATTTGCCCTTGTTAGACTCCCCTCTGGAAGCGCTTTCACTGTAAGCTGCAGATTCCCTCCTAACAGCAAGCTTTAGGATAGGGTACTGAATTGTAACTTACTTTCGCCTAATAATGCGATTTTGGCAAAGAGAGTATCTCCCGCAGGGAAGCTGCTACCATCAAATCTTTGCCCTCATTAGACTCCCCTCTGGAAGCGCTTTCACTGCAAGCTGCAGATTCCCTCCTAACAGCAAGCTTTAGGATAGGGTACTGAATTGTAACTTACTTTCGCCTAATAATGCGATTTTGGCAAAGAGAGTATCTCCCGCAGGGAAGCTGCTACTATCAAATGTTTGCCCTCATTAGACTCCCCTCTGGACGCGCTTTCACTGCAAGCTGCAGATTCCCTCCTAACAGCAAGCTTTAGGATAGGGTACTGAATTGTAACTTACTTTCGCCAAATAATGCGATTTTCGCGAAGAGAGTATCTCCCACAGGGAAGCTGCTACCATCAAATCTCTGCCCTCATTAGACTCCCCTCTGGAAGCGCTTTCACTGCAAGCTGCAGATTCCCTCCTAACAGCAAGCTTTAGGATAGGGTACTGAATTGTAACTTACTTTCGCCTAATAATGCGATTTTGGAAAAGAGACTATCTCCCGCAGGGAAGCTGCTACCATCAAATCTTTGCCCTCGATAGACTCCCCTCTGGAAGCGCTTTCACTGCAAGCTGCAGATTCCCTCCTAACAGCAAGCTTTAGGATAGGGTACTGAATTGTAACTTACTTTCGCCTAATAATGCGATTTTGGCAAAGAGACTATCTCCCGCAGGGAAGCTGCTACCATCAAATGTTTGCCCTCATTAGACTCCCCTCTGGAAGCGCTTTCACTGCAAGCTGCAGATTCCCTCCTAACAGCAAGCTTTAGGAAAGGGTACTGAATTGCAACTTACTTTCGCCTAATAATGCGATTTTGGCAATGAGAGTATCTCCCGCAGGGAAGCTGCTACCATCAAATGTTTTCCCTCATTAGACTCCCCTCTGGAAGCGCTTTCACTGCAAGCTGCAGATTCCCTCCTAACAGCAAGCTTTAGGATAGGGTACTGAATTGTAACTTACTTTCGCCTAATAATGCGATTTTGGCAAAGAGAGTATCTCCTGCAGGGAAGCTGCTACCATCAAATGTTTGCCCTCATTAGACTCCCCTCTGGAAGCGCTTTCACTGCAAGCTGCAGATTCCCTCCTAACAGCAAGCTTTAGGATAGGGTACTGAATTGTAACTTACTTTCGCCTAATAATGCGATTTTGGCAATGAGAGTATCTCCCGCAGGGAAGCTGCTACCATCAAATGTTTGCCCTCATTAGACTCCCCTCTGGAAGCGCTTTCACTGCAAGCTGCAGATTCCCTCCTAACAGCAAGCTTTAGGATAGGGTACTGAATTGTAACTTACTTTCGCCTAATAATGCGATTTTGGCAAAGAGACTATCTCCTGCAAGGAAGCTGCTACCAGCAAATGTTTGCCCTCATTAGACTCCCCTCTGGAAGCGCTTTCACTGCAAGCTGCAGATTCCCTCCTAACAGCAAGCTTTAGGATAGGGTACTGAATTGTAACTTACTTTCGCCTAATAATGCGATTTTGGCAATGAGAGTATCTCCCGCAGGGAAGCTGCTACCATCAAATGTTTGCCCTCATTAGACTCCCCTCTGGACGCGCTTTCACTGCAAGCTGCAGATTCCCTCCTAACAGCAAGCTTTAGGATAGGGTACTGAATTGTAACTTACTTTCGCCTAATAATGCGATTTTGGCAAAGAGAGTATCTCCTGCAAGGAAGCTGCTACCAGCAAATGTTTGCCCTCATTAGACTCCCCTCTGGAAGCGCTTTCACTGCAAGCTGCAGATTCCCTCCTAACAGCAAGCTTTAGGATAGGGTACTGAATTGTAACTTACTTTCGCCTAATAATGCGATTTTGGCAAAGAGACTGTCTCCCGCAGGGAAGCTGCTACCATCAAATGTTTGCCCTCATTAGACTCCCCTCTGGAAGCGCTTTCACTGCAAGCTGCAGATTCCCTCCTAACAGCAAGCCTTAGGATAGGGTACTGAATTGTAACTTACTTTCGCCTAATAATGCGATTTTGGCAAAGAGAGTATCTCCCGCAGGGAAGCTGCTACCATCAAATATTTGCCCTTGTTAGACTCCCCTCTGGAAGCGCTTTCACTGCAAGCTGCAGATTCCCTCCTAACAGCAAGCTTTAGGATAGGGTACTGAATTGTAACTTACTTTCGCCTAATAATGCGATTTTGGCAAAGAGAGTATCTCCCGCAGGGAAGCTGCTACCATCAAATCTTTGCCCTCATTAGACTCCCCTCTGGACGCGCTTTCACTGCAAGCTGCAGATTCCCTCCTAACAGCAAGCTTTAGGATAGGGTACTGAATTGTAACTTACTTTCGCCTAATAATGCGATTTTGGCAAAGAGACTATCTCCCGCAGGGAAGCTGCTACCATCAAATCTTTGCCCTCATTAGACTCCCCTCTGGAAGCGCTTTCACTGCAAGCTTGCAGATTCCCTCCTAACAGCAAGCTTTAGGATAGGGTACTGAATTGTTACTTACTTTCGCCTAATAATGCGATTTTGGCAAAGAGACTATCTCCCGCAGGGACGCTGCTACCATCAAATGTTTGCCCTCATTAGACTCCCCTCTGGAAGCGCTTTCACTGCAAGCTGCAGATTCCCTCCTAACAGCAAGCTTTAGGATAGGGTACTGAATTGTAACTTACTTTCGCCTAATAATGCGATTTTGGCAAAGAGACTATCTCCCGCAGGGAAGCTGCTACCATCAAATGTTTGCCCTCGATAGACTCCCCTCTGGAAGCGCTTTCACTGCAAGCTGCAGATTCCCTCCTAACAGCAAGCTTTAGGATAGGGTACTGAATTGTAACTTACTTTCGCCTAAAAATCCGATTTTTGCAAAGAGAATATCTCCCGCAGGGAAGCTGCTACCATCAAATGTTTGCCCTCATTAGACTCCCCTCTGGAAGCGCTTTCACTGCAAGCTGCAGATTCCCTCCTAACAGCAAGCTTTAGGATAGGGTACTGAATTGTAACTTACTTTCGCCTAATAATGCGATTTTGGCAAAGAGAGTATCTCCCGCAGGGAAGCTGCTACCATCAAATGTTTGCCCTCGTTAGACTCCCCTCTGGAAGCGCTTTCACTGCAAGCTGCAGATTCCCTCCTAACAGCAAGCTTTAGGATAGGGTACTGAATTGTAACTTACTTTCGCCTAATAATGCGATTTTGGCAAAGAGAGTATCTCCCGCAGGGAAGCTGCTACCATCAAATCTTTGCCCTCATTAGACTCCCCTCTGGAAGCGCTTTCACTGCAAGCTGCAGATTCCCTCCTAACAGCAAGCTTTAGGATAGGGTACTGAATTGTAACTTACTTTCGCCAAATAATGCGATTTTCGCGAAGAGAGTATCTCCCACAGGGAAGCTGCTACCATCAAATCTCTGCCCTCATTAGACTCCCCTCTGGAAGCGCTTTCACTGCAAGCTGCAGATTCCCTCCTAACAGCAAGCTTTAGGATAGGGTACTGAATTGTAACTTACTTTCGCCTAATAATGCGATTTTGGCAAAGAGACTATCTCCCGCAGGGAAGCTGCTACCATCAAATCTTTGCCCTCGATAGACTCCCCTCTGGAAGCGCTTTCACTGCAAGCTGCAGATTCCCTCCTAACAGCAAGCTTTAGGATAGGGTACTGAATTGTAACTTACTTTCGCCTAATTATGCGATTTTGGCAAAGAGACTATCTCCCGCAGGGAAGCTGCTACCATCAAATGTTTGCCCTCATTAGACTCCCCTCTGGAAGCGCTTTCACTGCAAGCTGCAGATTCCCTCCTAACAGCAAGCTTTAGGAAAGGGTACTGAATTGCAACTTACTTTCGCCTAATAATGCGATTTTGGCAATGAGAGTATCTCCCGCAGGGAAGCTGCTACCATCAAATGTTTTCCCTCATTAGACTCCCCTCTGGAAGCGCTTTCACTGCAAGCTGCAGATTCCCTCCTAACAGCAAGCTTTAGGATAGGGTACTGAATTGTAACTTACTTTCGCCTAATAATGCGATTTTGGCAAAGAGAGTATCTCCTGCAGGGAAGCTGCTACCATCAAATGTTTGCCCTCATTAGACTCCCCTCTGGAAGCGCTTTCACTGCAAGCTGCAGATTCCCTCCTAACAGCAAGCTTTAGGATAGGGTACTGAATTGTAACTTACTTTCGCCTAATAATGCGATTTTGGCAATGAGAGTATCTCCCGCAGGGAAGCTGCTACCATCAAATCTTTGCCCTCATTAGACTCCCCTCTGGAAGCGCTTTCACTGCAAGCTGCAGATTCCCTCCTAACAGCAAGCTTTAGGATAGGGTACTGAATTGTAACTTACTTTCGCCTAATAATGCGATTTTGGCAAAGAGACTATCTCCTGCAAGGAAGCTGCTACCAGCAAATGTTTGCCCTCATTAGACTCCCCTCTGGAAGCGCTTTCACTGCAAGCTGCAGATTCCCTCCTAACAGCAAGCTTTAGGATAGGGTACTGAATTGTAACTTACTTTCGCCTAATAATGCGATTTTGGCAAAGAGACTGTCTCCCGCAGGGAAGCTGCTACCATCAAATGTTTGCCCTCATTAGACTCCCCTCTGGTAGCGCTTTCACTGCAAGCTGCAGATTCCCTCCTAACAGCAAGCCTTAGGATAGGGTACTGAATTGTAACTTACTTTCGCCTAATAATGCGATTTTGGCAAAGAGAGTATCTCCCGCAGGGAAGCTGCTACCATCAAATATTTGCCCTTGTTAGACTCCCCTCTGGAAGCGCTTTCACTGCAAGCTGCAGATTCCCTCCTAACAGCAAGCTTTAGGGTAGGGTACTGAATTGTAACTTACTTTCGCCTAATAATGCGATTTTGGCAAAGAGAGTATCTCCCGCAGGGAAGCTGCTACCATCAAATGTTTGCCCTCATTAGACTCCCCTCTGGAAGCGCTTTCACTGCAAGCTGCAGATTCCCTCCTAACAGCAAGCTTTAGGATGGGGTACTGAATTGTAACTTACTTTCGCCTAATAATGCGATTTTGGCAATGAGAGTATCTCCTATAGGGAAGCTGCTACCATCAAATGTTTGCCCTCATTAGACTCCCCTCTGGAAGCGCTTTCACTGCAAGCTGCAGATTCCCTCCTAACAGCAAGCTTTAGGATAGGGTCCTGAATTGTAACTTACTTTCGCCTAATAATGCGATTTTGGCAATGAGAGTATCTCCCGCAGGGAAGCTGCTACCATCAAATGTTTGCCCTCATTAGACTCCCTTCTGGAAGCGCTTTCACTGCAAGCTGCAGATTCCCTCCTAACAGCAAGCTTTAGGATAGGGTACTGAATTGTAACTTACTTTCGCCTAATAATGCGATTTTGGCAAAGAGACTATCTCCCGCAGGGAAGCTGCTACCATCAAATGTTTGCCCTCATTAGACTCCCCTCTGGAAGCGCTTTCACTGCAAGCTGCAGATTCCCTCCTAACAGCAAGCTTTAGGATAGGGTACTGAATTGTAACTTACTTTCGCCTAATAATGCGATTTTGGCAAAGAGAGTATCTCCTGCAAGGAAGCTGCTACCAGCAGATGTTTGCCCTCATTAGACTCCCCTCTGGAAGCGCTTTCACTGCAAGCTGCAGATTCCCTCCTAACAGCAAGCTTTAGGATAGGGTACTGAATTGTAACTTACTTTCGCCTAATAATGCGATTTTGGCAAAGAGACTATCTCCCGCAGGGAAGCTGCTACCATCAAATGTTTGCCCTCATTAGACTCCCCTCTGGAAGCGCTTTCACTGCAAGCTGCAGATTCCCTCCTAACAGCAAGCCTTAGGATAGGGTACTGAATTGTAACTTACTTTCGCCTAATAATGCGATTTTGGCAAAGAGAGTATCTCCCGCAGGGAAGCTGCTACCATCAAATGTTTGCCCTCATTAGACTCCCCTCTGGAAGCGCTTTCACTGCAATCTGCAGATTCCCTCCTAACAGCAAGCTTTAGGATAGGGTACTGAATTGTAACTTACTTTCGCCTAATAATGCGATTTTGGCAAAGAGACTATCTCCCGCAGGGAAGCTGCTACCATCAAATCTTTGCCCTCATTAGACTCCCCTCTGGAAGCGCTTTCACTGCAAGCTGCAGATTCCCTCCTAACAGCAAGCTTTGGATAGGGTACTGAATTGTAACTTACTTTTGCCAAATAATTCGATTATGGCGAAGAGAGTATCTCCCGCAGGGAAGCTGCTACCATCAAATCTTTGCCCTCGATAGACTCCCCTCTGGAAGCGCTTTCACTGCAAGCTGCAGATTCCCTCCTAACAGCAAGCTTTAGGATAAGGTACTGAATTGTAACTTACTTTTGCCTAATAATGCGATTTTGGCAATGAGAGTATCTCCCGCAGGGAAGCTGCTACCATCAAATCTTTGCCCTCATTAGACTCCCCTCTGGAAGCGCTTTCACTGCAAGCTGCAGATTCCCTCCTAACAGCAAGCTTTAGGATAGGGTACTGAATTGTAACTTACTTTCGCCTAATAATGCGATTTTGGCAAAGAGAGTATCTCCCGCAGGGAAGCTGCTACCATCAAATGTTTGCCCTCATTAGACTCCCCTCTGGAAGCGCTTTCACTGCAAGCTGCAGATTCCCTCCTAACAGCAAGCTTTAGGATAGGGTACTGAATTGTAACTTACTTTCGCCTAATAATGCGATTTCGGCAAAGAGAGTATCTCCCGCAGGGAAGCTGCTACCATCAAATGTTTGCCCTCGATAGACTCCCCTCTGGAAGCGCTTTCACTGCAAGCTGCAGATTCCCTCCTAACAGCAAGCTTTAGGATAGGGTACTGAATTGTAACTTACTTTCGCCTAATAATGCGATTTTGGCAAAGAGAGTATCTCCTACAGGGAAGCTGCTACCATCAAATGTTTGCCCTCATTAGACTCCCCTCTGGAAGCGCTTTCACTGCAAGCTGCAGATTCCCTCCTAACAGCAAGCTTTAGGATAGGGTACTGAATTGTAACTTACTTTCGCCTAATAATGCGATTTTGGCAAAGAGAGTATCTCCTGCAAGGAAGCTGCTACCAGCAAATGTTTGCCCTCATTAGAATCCCCTCTGGAAGCGCTTTCACTGCAAGCTGCAGATTCCCTCCTAACAGCAAGCTTTAGGATAGGGTACTGAATTGTAACTTACTTTCGCCTAATAATGCGATTTTGGCAAAGAGAGTATCTCCCGCAGGGAAGCTGCTACCATCAAATCTTTGCCCTCATTAGACTCCCCTCTGGAAGCGCTTTCACTGCAAGCTGCAGATTCCCTCCTAACAGCAAGCCTTAGGATAGGGTACTGAATTGTAACTTACTTTCGCCTAATAATGCGATTTTGGCAAAGAGACTATCTCCCGCAGGGAAGCTGCTACCATCAAATGTTTGCCCTCATTAGACTCCCCTCTGGAAGCGCTTTCACTGCAAGCTGCAGATTCCCTCCTAACAGCAAGCTTTAGGATAGGGTACTGAATTGTAACTTACTTTCGCCTAATAATGCGATTTTGGCAAAGAGACTATCTCCCGCAGGGAAGCTGCTACCATCAAATCTTTGCCCTCATTAGACTCCCCTCTGGAAGCGCTTTCACTGCAAGCTGCAGATTCCCTCCTAACAGCAAGCTTTAGGATAGGGTACTGAATTGTAACTTACTTTCGCCTAATAATGCGATTTTGGCAAAGAGACTATCTCCCGCAGGGAAGCTGCTACCATCAAATGTTTGCCCTCATTAGACTCCCCTCTGGAAGCGCTTTCACTGCAAGCTGCAGATTCCCTCCTAACAGCAAGCTTTAGGATAGGGTACTGAATTGTAACTTACTTTCGCCTAATAATGCGATTTTGGCAAAGAGACTATCTCCCGCAGGGAAGCTGCTACCATCAAATATTTGCCCTCGTTAGACTCCCCTCTGGAAGCGCTTTCACTGCAAGCTGCAGATTCCCTCCTAACAGCAAGCTTTAGGATAAGGTACTGAATTGTAACTTACTTTCGCCTAATAATGCGATTTTTGCAAAGAGAGTATCTCCCGCAGGGAAGCTGCTACCATCAAATCTTTGCCCTCATTAGACTCCCCTCTGGAAGCGCTTTCACTGCAAGCTGCAGATTCCCTCCTAACAGCAAGCTTTAGGATAGGGTACTGAATTGTAACTTACTTTCGCCTAATAATGCGATTTTGGCAAAGAGACTATCTTCCGCAGGGAAGCTGCTACCATCAAATCTTTGCCCTCATTAGACTCCCCTCTGGAAGCGCTTTCACTGCAAGCTGCAGATTCCCTCCTAACAGCAAGCTTTAGGATAGGGTACTGAATTGTAACTTACTTTCGCCTAATAATGCGATTCTGGCAAAGAGACTATCTCCCGCAGGGAAGCTGCTACCATCAAATGTTTGCCCTCATTAGACTCCCCTCTGGAAGCGCTTTCACTGCAAGCTGCAGATTCCCTCCTAACAGCAAGCTTTAGGATAGTGTACTGAATTGTAACTTACTTTCGCCTAATAATGCGATTTTGGCAATGAGAGTATCTCCCGCAGGGAAGCTGCTACCATCAAATGTTTGCCCTCATTAGACTCCCCTCTGGAAGCGCTTTCACTGCAAGCTGCAGATTCCCTCCTAACAGCAAGCTTTAGGATAGGGTACTGAATTGTAACTTACTTTCGCCTAATAATGCGATTTTGGCAAAGAGAGTATCTCCCGCAGGGAAGCTGCTACCATCAAATGTTTGCCCTCATTAGACTCCCCTCTGGAAGCGCTTTCACTGCAAGCTGCAGATTCCCTCCTAACAGCAAGCTTTAGGATAGGGTACTGAATTGTAACTTACTTTCGCCTAATAATGCGATTTTGGCAAAGAGACTATCTCCCGCAGGGAAGCTGCTACCATCAAATCTTTGCCCTCATTAGACTCCCCTCTGGAAGCGCTTTCACTGCAAGCTGCAGATTCCCTCCTAACAGCAAGCTTTAGGATAGGGTACTGAATTGTAACTTACTTTCGCCTAAAAATGCGATTTTGGCAATGAGAGTATCTCCCGCAGGGAAGCTGCTACCATCAAATGTTTGCCCTCATTAGACTCCCCTCTGGAAGCGCTTTCACTGTAAGCTGCAGATTCCCTCCTAACAGCAAGCTTTAGGATAGGGTACTGAATTGTAACTTACTTTCGCCTAATAATGCGATTTTGGCAAAGAGAGTATCTCCCGCAGGGAAGCTGCTACCATCAAATGTTTGCCCTCGATAGACTCCCCTCTGGAAGCGCTTTCACTGCAAGCTGCAGATTCCCTCCTAACAGCAAGCTTTAGGATAGGGTACTGAATTGTAACTTACTTTCGCCTAATAATGGGATTTTGGCAAAGAGACTATCTCCCGCAGGGAAGCTGCTACCATCAAATCTTTGCCCTCATTAGACTCCCCTCTGGAAGCGCTTTCACTGCAAGCTGCAGATTCCCTCCTAACAGCAAGCTTTAGGATAGGGTACTGAATTGTAACTTACTTTCGCTTAATAATGCGATTTTGGCAAAGAGAGTATCTCCCGCAGGGAAGCTGCTAACATCAAATGTTTGCCCTCATTAGACTCCCCTCTGGAAGCGCTTTCACTGCAAGCTGCAGATTCCCTCCTAACAGCAAGCTTTAGGATAGGGTACTGAATTGTAACTTACTTTCGCCTAATAATGCGATTTTGGCAAAGAGAGTATCTCCCGCAGGGAAGCTGCTACCATCAAATGTTTGCCCTCATTAGACTCCCCTCTGGAAGTGCTTTCACTGCAAGCTGCAGATTCCCTCCTAACAGCAAGCTTTAGGATAGGGTACTGAATTGTAACTTACTTTCGCCTAATAATGCGATTTTGGCAAAGAGACTATCTCCCGCAGGGAAGCTGCTACCATCAAATATTTGCCCTCATTAGACTCCCCTCTGGAAGCGCTTTCACTGCAAGCTGCAGATTCCCTCCTAACAGCAAGCTTTAGGATAAGGTACTGAATTGTAACTTACTTTCGCCTAATAATGCGATTTTGGCAAAGAGAGTATGTCCCGCAGGGAAGCTGCTACCATCAAATGTTTGCCCTCGATAGACTCCCCTCTGGAAGCGCTTTCACTGCAAGCTGCAGATTCCCTCCTAACAGCAAGCTTTAGGATAGGGTACTAAATTGTAACTTACCTTCGCCTAATAATGCGATTTTGGCAAAGAGACTATCTCCCGCAGGGAAGCTGCTACCATCAAATCTTTGCCCTCATTAGACTCCCCTCTTGAAGCGCTTTCACTGCAAGCTGCAGATTCCCTCCTAACAGCAAGCTTTAGGATAGGGTACTGAATTGTAACTTACTTTCGCCTAAAAATGCGATTTTGGCAATGAGAGTATCTCCCGCAGGGAAGCTGCTACCATCAAATGTTTGCCCTCGATAGACTCCCCTCTGGAAGCGCTTTCACTGCAAGCTGCAGATTCCCTCCTAACAGCAAGCTTTAGGATAGGGTACTGAATTGTAACTTACTTTTGCCTAATAATGCGATTTTGGCAAAGAGAGTATCTCCCGCAGGGAAGCTGCTACCATCAAATCTTTGCCCTCATTAGACTCCCCTCTGGAAGCGCTTTCACTGCAAGCTGCAGATTCCCTCCTAACAGCAAGCTTTAGGATAGGGTACTGAATTGTAACTTACTTTCGCCTAATAATGCGATTTTGGCAAAGAGACTATCTCCCGCAGGGAAGCTGCTACCATCAAATGTTTGCCCTCGTTAGACTCCCCTCTGGAAGCGCTTTCACAGCAAGCTGCAGATTCCCTCCTAACAGCATGCTTTAGGATAGGGTACTGAATTGTAACTTACTTTCGCCTAATAATGCGATTTTGGCAAAGAGACTATCTCCCGCAGGGAAGCTGCTACCATCAAATCTTTGCCCTCATTACACTCCCCTCTGGAAGCGCTTTCACTGCAAGCTGCAGATTCCCTCCTAACAGCAAGCTTTAGGATAGGGTACTGAATTGTAACTTACTTTCGCCTAAAAATGCGATTTTGGCAAAGAGAGTATCTCCCGCAGGGAAGCTGCTACCATCAAATGTTTGCCCTCATTAGACTCCCCTCTGGAAGCGCTTTCACTGTAAGCTGCAGATTCCCTCCTAACAGCAAGCTTTAGGATAGGGTACTGAATTGTATCTTACTTTCGCCTAATAATGCGATTTTGGCAAAGAGAGTATCTCCCGCAGGGAAGCTGCTACCATCAAATGTTTGCCCTCGATAGACTCCCCTCTGGAAGCGCTTTCACTGCAAGCTGCAGATTCCCTCCTAACAGCAAGCTTTAGGATAGGGTACTGAATTGTAACTTACTTTCGCCTAATAAGGCGATTTTGGCAAAGAGACTATCTCCCGCAGGGAAGCTGCTACCATCAAATATTTGCCCTCATTAGACTCCCCTCTGGAAGCGAATTCACTGTAAGCTGCAGATTCCCTCCTAACAGCAAGCTTTAGGATAGGGTACTGAATTGTAACTTACTTTCGCTTAATAATGCGATTTTGGAAAAGAGACTATCTCCCGCAGGGAAGCTGCTACCATCAAATGTTTGCCCTCATTAGACTCCCCTCTGGAAGCGCTTTCACTGCAAGCTGCAGATTCCCTCCTAACAGCAAGCTTTAGGATAGGGTACTGAATTGTAAGTTACTTTCGCCTAATAATGCGATTTTGGCAAAGAGACTATCTCCCGCAGGGAAGCTGCTACCATCAAACGTTTGCCCTCATTAGACTCCCCTCTGGAAGCGCTTTCACTGCAAGCTGCAGATTCCCTCCTAACAGCAAGCTTTAGGATAGGGTACTGAATTGTAACTTACTTTCGCCTAATAATGCGATTTTGGCAAAGAGAGTATCTCCCGCAGGGAAGCTGCTACCATCAAATGTTTGCCCTCATTACACTCCCCTCTGGAAGCGCTTTCACTGCAAGCTGCAGATTCCCTCCTAACAGCAAGCTTTAGGATAGGGTACTGAATTGTAACTTACTTTCGCCTAAAAATGCGATTTTGGAAAAGAGACTATCTCCCGCAGGGAAGCTGCTACCATCAAATCTTTGCCCTCGATAGATTCCCCTCTGGAAGCGCTTTCACTGCAAGCTGCAGATTCCCTCCTAACAGCAAGCTTTAGGATAGGGTACTGAATTGTAATTTACTTTCGCCTAATAAAGCGATTTTGGCAAAGAGACTATCTCCCGCAGGGAAGCTGCTACCATCAAATGTTTGCCCTCATTAGACTCCCCTCTGGAAGCGCTTTCACTGCAAGCTGCAGATTCCCTCCTAACAGCAAGCTTTAGGATAGGGTACTGAATTGTAACTTACTTTCGCCTAATAATGCGATTTTGGCAAAGAGATTATCTCCCGCAGGGAAGCTGCTACCATCAAATGTTTGCCCTCATTAGACTCCCCTCTGGAAGCGCTTTCACTGCAAGCTGCAGATTCCCTCCTAACAGCAAGCTGTAGGACAGTGTACTGAATTGTAACTTAACTGCGGCTACTAAGGCGATTATGGCAAAGAGAGTATCTCCCGCAGGGAAGCTGCTACCATCAAATGTTTGCCCTCATTAGACTCCCCTCTGGAAGCGCTTTCACTGCAAGCTGCAGATTCCCTCCTAACAGCAAGCTTTAGGATAGGGTACTGAATTGTAACTTACTTTCGCCTAATAATGCGGTTTTGGCAAAGAGACTATCTCCCGCAGGGAAGCTGCTACCATCAAATGTTTGCCCTCGTTATACTCCCCTCTGGAAGCGCTTTCACTGCAAGCTGCAGATTCCCTCCTAACAGCAAGCTTTAGGATAGGGTACTGAATTGTAACTTAACTGAGGCTAATAAGGCGATTTTGGCAAAGAGACTATCTCCCGCAGGGAAGCTGCTACCATCAAATGTTTGCCCTCATTACACTCCCCTCTGGAAGCGCTTTCACTGCAAGCTGCAGATTCCCTCCTAACAGCAAGCTTTAGGATAGGGTACTGAATTGTAACTTACTTTCGCCTAATAAAGCGATTTTGGCAAAGAGAGTATCTCCCGCAGGGAAGCTGCTACCATCAAATGTTTGCCCTCATTAGACTCCCCTCTGGAAGCGCTTTCACTGCAAGCTGCAGATTCCCTCCTAACAGCAAGCTTTAGGATAGGGTACTGAATTGTAACTTACTTTCGCCTAATAATGCGATTTTGGCAAAGAGAGTATCTCCCGCAGGGAAGCTGCTACCATCAAATGTTTGCCCTCATTAGACTCCCCTCTGGAAGCGCTTTCACTGCAAGCTGCAGATTCCCTCCTAACAGCAAGCTTTAGGATAGGGTACTGAATTGTAACTTACTTTCGCCTAATAATGCGATTTTGGAAAAGAGACTATCTCCCGCAGGGAAGCTGCTACCATCAAATGTTTGCCCTCATTAGACTCCCCTCTGGAAGCGCTTTCACTGCAAGCTGCAGATTCCCTCCTAACAGCAAGCTTTAGGATAGGGTACTGAATTGTAACTTACTTTCGCCTAATAATGCGATTTTGGCAAAGAGAGTATCTCCCGCAGGGAAGCTGCTACCATCAAATGTTTGCCCTCATTAGACTCCCCTCTGGAAGCGCTTTCACTGCAAGCTGCAGATTCCCTCCTAACAGCAAGCTTTAGGATAGGGTACTGAATTGTAACTTACTTTCGCCTAATAATGCGATTTTGGCAAAGAGAGTATCTCCCGCAGGGAAGCTGGTACCATCAAATGTTTGCCCTCATTAGACTCCCCTCTGGAAGCGCTTTCACTGCAATCTGCAGATTCCCTCCTAACAGCAAGCTTTAGGATAGGGTACTGAATTGTAACTTACTTTCGCCTAATAATGCGATTTTGGCAAAGAGAAAATCTCCCGCAGGGAAGCAGCTACCATCAAATATTTGCCCTCATTAGACTCCCCTCTGGAAGCGAATTCACTGCAAGCTGCAGATTCCCTCCTAACAGCAAGCTTTAGGATAGGGTACTGAATTGTAACTTACTTTCGCATAATAATGCGATTTTGGCAAAGAGAGTATCTCCCGCAGGGAAGCTGCTACCATCAAATGTTTGCCCTCATTAGACTCCCCTCTGGAAGCGCTTTCACTGCAAGCTGCAGATTCCCTCCTAACAGCAAGCTTTAGGATAGGGTACTGAATTGTAACTTACTTTCGCCTAATAATGCGATTTTGGCAAAGAGACTATCTCCCGCAGGGAAGCTGCTACCATCAAATGTTTGCCCTCATTAGACTCCCCTCTGGAAGCGCTTTCACTGCAAGCTGCAGATTCCCTCCTAACAGCAAGCTTTAGGATAGGGTACTGAATTGTAACTTACTTTCGCCTAATAATGCGATTTTGGCAAAGAGACTATCTCCCGCAGGGAAGCTGCTACCATCAAATGTTTGCCCTCATTACACTCCCCTCTGGAAGCGCTTTCACTGCAAGCTGCAGATTCCCTCCTAACAGCAAGCTTTAGGATAGGGTACTGAATTGTAACTTACTTTCGCCTAATAATGCGATTTTGGCAAAGAGACTATCTCCCGCAGGGAAGCTGCTACCATCAAATGTTTGCCCTCATTACACTCCCCTCTGGAAGCGCTTTCACTGCAAGCTGCAGATTCCCTCCTAACAGCAAGCTTTAGGATAGGGTACTGAATTGTAACTTACTTTCGCCTAAAAATTCGATTTTGGAAAAGAGACTATCTCCAGCAGGGAAGCTGCTACCATCAAATGTTTGCCCTCATTACACTCCCCTCTGGAAGCGCTTTCACTGCAAGCTGCAGATTCCCTCCTAACAGCAAGCTTTAGGATAGGGTACTGAATTGTAATTTACTTTCGCCTAATAATGCGATTTTGTCAAAGAGACTATCTCCCGCAGGGAAGCTGCTACCATGAAATGTTTGCCCTCATTAGACTCCCCTCTGGAAGCGCTTTCACTGCAAGCTGCAGATTCCCTCCTAACAGCAAGCTTTAGGATAGGGTACTGAATTGTAACTTACTTTCGCCTAATAATGCGATTTTGGCAAAGAGACTATCTCCCGCAGGGAAGCTGCTACCATCAAATGTTTGCCCTCATTAGACTCCCCTCTGGAAGCGCTTTCACTGCAAGCTGCAGATTCCCTCCTAACAGCAAGCTTTAGGATAGGGTACTGAATTGTAACTTACTTTCGCCTAATAATGCGATTTTGGCAAAGAGATTATCTCCCGCAGGGAAGCTGCTACCATCAAATGTTTGCCCTCATTAGACTCCCCTCTGGAAGCGCTTTCACTGCAAGCTGCAGATTCCCTCCTAACAGCAAGCTTTAGGATAGGGTACTGAATTGTAACTTAACTGCGGCTACTAAGGCGATTATAGCAAAGAGAGTATCTCCCGCAGGGAAGCTGCTACCATCAAATGTTTGCCCTCATTAGACTCCCCTCTGGAAGCGCTTTCACTGCAAGCTGCAGATTCCCTCCTAACAGCAAGCTTTAGGATAGGGTAGTGAATTGTATCTTACTTTGGCCTAATAAGGCGATTTTGGCAAAGAGACTATCTCCCGCAGGGAAGCTGCTACCATCAAATATTTGCCCTCATTAGACTCCCCTCTGGAAGCGCTTTCACTGCAAGCTGCAGATTCCCTCCTAACAGCAAGCTTTAGGATAGGGTACTGAATTGTAACTTACTTTCGCCTAATAATGCGATTTTGGCAAAGAGAGTATCTCCCGCAGGGAAGCTGCTACCATCAAATGTTTGCCCTCATTACACTCCCCTCTGGAAGCGCTTTCACTGCAAGCTGCAGATTCCCTCCTAACAGCAAGCTTTAGGATAGGGTACTGAATTGTAACTTACTTTCGCCTAAAAATTCGATTTTGGAAAAGAGACTATCTCCGGCAGGGAAGCTGCTACCATCAAATGTTTGCCCTCATTACACTCCCCTCTGGAAGCGCTTTCACTGCAAGCTGCAGATTCCCTCCTAACAGCAAGCTTTAGGATAGGGTACTGAATTGTAATTTACTTTCGCCTAATAATGCGATTTTGTCAAAGAGACTATCTCCCGCAGGGAAGCTGCTACCATCAAATGTTTGCCCTCATTAGACTCCCCTCTGGAAGCGCTTTCACTGCAAGCTGCAGATTCCCTCCTAACAGCAAGCTTTAGGATAGGGTACTGAATTGTAACTTACTTTCGCCTAATAATGCGATTTTGGCAAAGAGACTATCTTCCGCAGGGAAGCTGCTACCATCAAATGTTTGCCCTCATTAGACTCCCCTCTGGAAGCGCTTTCACTGCAAGCTGCAGATTCCCTCCTAACAGCAAGCTTTAGGATAGGGTACTGAATTGTAACTTACTTTCGCCTAATAATGCGATTTGGCAAAGAGATTATCTCCCGCAGGGAAGCTGCTACCATCAAATGTTTGCCCTCATTAGACTCCCCTCTGGAAGCGCTTTCACTGCAAGCTGCAGATTCCCTCCTAACAGCAAGCTGTAGGACAGTGTACTGAATTGTAACTTAACTGCGGCTACTAAGGCGATTATAGCAAAGAGAGTATCTCCCGCAGGGAAGCTGCTACCATCAAATGTTTGCCCTCATTAGACTCCCCTCTGGAAGCGCTTTCACTGCAAGCTGCAGATTCCCTCCTAACAGCAAGCTTTAGGATAGGGTAGTGAATTGTATCTTACTTTCGCCTAATAAGGCGATTTTGGCAAAGAGACTATCTCCCGCAGGGAAGCTGCTACCATCAAATATTTGCCCTCATTAGACTCCCCTCTGGAAGCGCTTTCACTGCAAGCTGCAGATTCCCTCCTAACAGCAAGCTTTAGGATAGGGTACTGAATTGTAACTTACTTTCGCCTAATAATGCGATTTTGGCAAAGAGACTATCTCCCGCAGGGAAGCTGCTACCATCAAATGTTTGCCCTCATTAGACTCCCCTCTGGAAGCGCTTTCACTGCAAGCTGCAGATTCCCTCCTAACAGCAAGCTTTAGGATAGGGTACTGAATTGTAACTTACTTTCGCCTAATAATGCGATTTTGGCAAAGAGACTATCTCCCGCAGGGAAGCTGCTACCATCAAATGTTTGCCCTCGTTATACTCCCCTCTGGAAGCGCTTTCACTGCAAGCTGCAGATTCCCTCCTAACAGCAAGCTTTAGGATAGGGTAGTGAATTGTAACTTACTTTCGCCTAATAATGCGATTTTGGCAAAGAGACTATCTCCCGCAGGGAAGCTGCTACCATCAAATGTTTGCCCTCATTAGACTCCCCTCTGGAAGCGCTTTCACTGCAAGCTGCAGATTCCCTCCTAACAGCAAGCTTTAGGATAGGGTACTGAATTGTAACTTACTTTCGCCTAATAATGCGATTTTGGCAAAGAGAGTATCTCCCGCAGGGAAGCTGCTACCATCAAATCTTTGCCCTCATTAGACTCCCCTCTGGAAGCGCTTTCACTGCAAGCTGCAGATTCCCTCCTAACAGCAAGCTTTAGGATAGGGTACTGAATTGTAACTTACTTTCGCCTAAAAATGCGATTTTGGCAAAGAGACTATCTCCCGCAGGGAAGCTGCTACCATCAAATCTTTGCCCTCATTACACTCCCCTCTGGAAGCGCTTTCACTGCAAGCTGCAGATTCCCTCCTAACAGCAAGCTTTAGGATAGGGTACTGAATTGTAACTTACTTTCGCCTAATAATGCGATTTTGGCAAAGAGACTATCTCCCGCAGGGAAGCTGCTACCATCAAATGTTTGCCCTCATTAGACTCCCCTCTGGAAGCGCTTTCACTGCAAGCTGCAGATTCCCTCCTAACAGCAAGCTTTAGGATAGGGTACTGAATTGTAACTTAACTGAGGCTAATAATGCGATTATGGAAAAGAGAGTATCTCCCGCAGGGAAGCTGCTACCATCAAATGTTTGCCCTCATTACACTCCCCTCTGGAAGCGCTTTCACTGCAAGCTGCAGATTCCCTCCTAACAGCAAGCTTTAGGATAGGGTACTGAATTGTAACTTACTTTCGCCTAATACTGCGATTTTGGCAAAGAGACTATCTCCCGCAGGGAAGCTGCTACCATCAAATGTTTGCCCTCATTAGACTCCCCTCTGGAAGCGCTTTCACTGCAAGCTGCAGATTCCCTCCTAACAGCAAGCTTTAGGATAGGGTACTGAATTGTAACTTACTTTCGCCTAATAATGCGATTTTGGCAAAGAGAGTATCTCCAGCAGGGAAGCTGCTACCATCAAATGTTTGCCCTCATTACACTCCCCTCTGGAAGCGCTTTCACTGCAAGCTGCAGATTCCCTCCTAACAGCAAGCTTTAGGATAGGGTACTGAATTGTAACTTACTTTCGCCTAAAAATGCGATTTTGGCAAAGAGACTATCTCCCGCAGGGAAGCTGCTACCATCAAATGTTTGCCCTCATTACACTCCCCTCTGGAAGCGCTTTCACTGCAAGCTGCAGATTCCCTCCTAACAGCAAGCTTTAGGATAGGGTACTGAATTGTAATTTACTTTCGCCTAATAATGCGATTTTGGCAAAGAGACTATCTCCCGCAGGGAAGCTGCTACCATCAAATGTTTGCCCTCATTAGACTCCCCTCTGGAAGCGCTTTCACTGCAAGCTGCAGATTCCCTCCTAACAGCAAGCTTTAGGATAGGGTACTGAATTGTAACTTACTTTCGCCTAATAATGCGATTTTGGCAAAGAGACTATCTCCCGCAGGGAAGCTGCTACCATCAAATGTTTGCCCTCATTAGACTCTCCTCTGGAAGCGCTTTCACTGCAAGCTGCAGATTCCCTCCTAACAGCAAGCTTTAGGATAGGGTACTGAATTGTAACTTACTTTCGCCTAATAATGCGATTTGGCAAAGAGATTATCTCCTGCAGGGAAGCTGCTACCATCAAATCTTTGCCCTCGATAGACTCCCCTCTGGAAGCGCTTTCACTACAAGCTGCAGATTCCCTCCTAACAGCAAGCTGTAGGACAGTGTACTGAATTGTAACTTAACTGAGGCTAATAAGGCGATTATGGCAAAGAGAGTATCTCCCGCAGGGAAGCTGCTACCATCAAATGTTTGCTCTCATTAGACTCCCCTCTGGAAGCGCTTTCACTGCAAGCTGCAGATTCCCTCCTAACAGCAAGCTTTAGGATAGGGTACTGAATTGTAACTTACTTTCGCCTAATAAGGCGATTTTGGAAAAGAGACTATCTCCCGCAGGGAAGCTGCTACCATCAAATATTTGCCCTCATTAGACTCCCCTCTGGAAGCGAATTCACTGCAAGCTGCAGATTCCCTCCTAACAGCAAGCTTTAGGATAGGGTACTGAATTGTAACTTACTTTCGCTTAATAATGCGATTTTGGCAAAGAGAGTATCTCCCGCAGGGAAGCTGCTACCATGAAATGTTTGCCCTCATTAGACTCCCCTCTGGAAGCGCTTTCACTGCAAGCTGCAGATTCCCTCCTAACAGCAGGCTTTAGGATAGGGTACTGAATTGTAACTTACTTTCGCCTAATAATGCGATTTTGGCAAAGAGACTATCTCCCGCAGGGAAGCTGCTACCATCAAATGTTTGCCCTCATTAGACTCCCCTCTGGAAGCGCTTTCACTGCAAGCTGCAGATTCCCTCCTAACAGCAAGCTTTAGGATAGGGTACTGAATTGTAACTTACTTTCGCCTAATAATGCGATTTTGGCAAAGAGAGTATCTCCCGCAGGGAAGCTGCTACCATCAAATCTTTGCCCTCGATAGACTCCCATCTGGAAGCGCTTTCACTGCAAGCTGCAGATTCCCTCCTAACAGCAAGCTTTAGGATAGGGTACTGAATTGTAACTTAACTGAGGCTAATAATGCGATTTTGGCAAAGAGACTATCTCCCGCAGGGAAGCTGCTACCATCAAATGTTTGCCCTCATTAGACTCCCCTCTGGAAGCGCTTTCACTGCAAGCTGCAGATTCCCTCCTAACAGCAAGCTTTAGGATAGGGTACTGAATTGTAACTTACTTTCGCCTAATAATGCGATTTTGGCAAAGAGAGTATCTCCCGCAGGGAAGCTGCTACCATCAAATCTTTGCCCTCATTAGACTCCCCTCTGGAAGCGCTTTCACTGCAAGCTGCAGATTCCCTCCTAACAGCAAGCTTTAGGATAGGGTACTGAATTGTAACTTACTTTCGCCTAATAATGCGATTTTGGAAAAGAGACTATCTCCCGCAGGGAAGCTGCTACCATCAAATGTTTGCCCTCATTAGACTCCCCTCTGGAAGCGCTTTCACTGCAAGCTGCAGATTCCCTCCTAACAGCAAGCTTTAGGATAGGGTACTGAATTGTAACTTACTTTCGCCTAATAATGCGATTTTGGCAAAGAGACTATCTCCCGCAGGGAAGCTGCTACCATCAAATGTTTGCCCTCATTAGACTCCCCTCTGGAAGCGCTTTCACTGCAAGCTGCAGATTCCCTCCTAACAGCAAGCTTTAGGATAGGGTACTGAATTGTAACTTACTTTCGCCTAATAATGCGATTTTGGCAAAGAGAGTATCTCCCGCAGGGAAGCTGCTACCATCAAATCTTTGCCCTCATTACACTCCCCTCTGGAAGCGCTTTCACTGCAAGCTGCAGATTCCCTCCTAACAGCAAGCTTTAGGATAGGGTACTGAATTGTAACTTACTTTCGCCTAATAATGCGATTTTGGCAAAGAGAGTATCTCCCGCAGGGAAGCTGCTACCATCAAATGTTTGCCCTCATTAGACTCCCCTCTGGAAGCGCTTTCACTGCAAGCTGCAGATTCCCTCCTAACAGCAAGCTTTAGGATAGGGTACTGAATTGTAATTTACTTTCGCCTAATAATGCGATTTTGGCAAAGAGACTATCTCCCGCAGGGAAGCTGCTACCATCAAATGTTTGCCCTCATTAGACTCCCCTCTGGAAGCGCTTTCACTGCAAGCTGCAGATTCCCTCCTAACAGCAAGCTTTAGGATAGGGTACTGAATTGTAACTTACTTTCGCCTAATAATGCGATTTTGGCAAAGAGACTATCTCCCGCAGGGAAGCTGCTACCATCAAATGTTTGCCCTCATTAGACTCCCCTCTGGAAGCGCTTTCACTGCAAGCTGCAGATTCCCTCCTAACAGCAAGCTTTAGGATAGGGTACTGAATTGTAACTTACTTCCGCCTAATAATGCGATTTGGCAAAGAGATTATCTCCCGCAGGGAAGCTGCTACCATCAAATGTTTGCCCTCATTAGACTCCCCTCTGGAAGCGCTTTCACTGCAAGCTGCAGATTCCCTCCTAACAGCAAGCTTTAGGATAGGGTACTGAATTGTAACTTACTTTCGCCTAATAATGCGATATGGCAAAGAGATTATCTCCTGCAGGGAAGCTGCTACCATCAAATCTTTGCCCTCGATAGACTCCCCTCTGGAAGCGCTTTCACTGCAAGCTGCAGATTCCCTCCTAACAGCAAGCTGTAGGACAGTGTACTGAATTGTAACTTAACTGCGGCTACTAAGGCGATTATGGCAAAGAGAGTATCTCCCGCAGGGAAGCTGCTACCATCAAATGTTTGCTCTCATTAGACTCCCCTCTGGAAGCGCTTTCACTGCAAGCTGCAGATTCCCTCCTAACAGCAAGCTTTAGGATAGGGTACTGAATTGTAACTTACTTTCGCCAAATAATGCGATTTTGGAAAAGAGACTATCTCCCGCAGGGAAGCTGCTACCATCAAATATTTGCCCTCATTAGACTCCCCTCTGGTAGCGAATTCACTGCAAGCTGCAGATTCCCTCCTAACAGCAAGCTTTAGGATAGGGTACTGAATTGTAACTTACTTTCGCTTAATAATGCGATTTTGGCAAAGAGAGTATCTCCCGCAGGGAAGCTGCTACCATGAAATGTTTGCCCTCATTAGACTCCCCTCTGGAAGCGCTTTCACTGCAAGCTGCAGATTCCCTCCTAACAGCAAGCTTTAGGATAGGGTACTGAATTGTAACTTACTTTCGCCTTATAATGCGATTTTGGCAAAGAGACTATCTCCCGCAGGGAAGCTGCTACCATCAAATGTTTGCCCTCATTAGACTCCCCTCTGGAAGCGCTTTCACTGCAAGCTGCAGATTCCCTCCTAACAGCAAGCTTTAGGATAGGGTACTGAATTGTAACTTACTTTCGCCTAATAATGCGATTTTGGCAAAGAGAGTATCTCCCGCAGGGAAGCTGCTACCATCAAATCTTTGCCCTCGATAGACTCCCATCTGGAAGCGCTTTCACTGCAAGCTGCAGATTCCCTCCTAACAGCAAGCTTTAGGATAGGGTACTGAATTGTAACTTACTTTCGCCTAATAATGCGATTTTGGCAAAGAGACTATCTCCCGCAGGGAAGCTGCTACCATCAAATGTTTGCCCTCATTAGACTCCCCTCTGGAAGCGCTTTCACTGCAAGCTGCAGATTCCCTCCTAACAGCAAGCTTTAGGATAGGGTACTGAATTGTAACTTACTTTCGCCTAATAATGCGATTTTGGCAAAGAGAGTATCTCCCGCAGGGAAGCTGCTACCATCAAATCTTTGCCCTCATTAGACTCCCCTCTGGAAGCGCTTTCACTGCAAGCTGCAGATTCCCTCCTAACAGCAAGCTTTAGGATAGGGTACTGAATTGTAACTTACTTTCGCCTAATAATGCGATTTTGGAAAAGAGACTATCTCCCGCAGGGAAGCTGCTACCATCAAATGTTTGCCCTCATTAGACTCCCCTCTGGAAGCGCTTTCACTGCAAGCTGCAGATTCCCTCCTAACAGCAAGCTTTAGGATAGGGTACTGAATTGTAACTTACTTTCGCCTAATAATGCGATTTTGGCAAAGAGACTATCTCCCGCAGGGAAGCTGCTACCATCAAATGTTTGCCCTCATTAGACTCCCCTCTGGAAGCGCTTTCACTGCAAGCTGCAGATTCCCTCCTTACAGCAAGCTTTAGGATAGGGTACTGAATTGTAACTTACTTTCGCCTAATAATGCGATTTTGGCAAAGAGAGTATCTCCCGCAGGGAAGCTGCTACCATCAAATGTTTGCCCTCATTACACTCCCCTCTGGAAGCGCTTTCACTGCAAGCTGCAGATTCCCTCCTAACAGCAAGCTTTAGGATAGGGTACTGAATTGTAACTTACTTTCGCCTAATAATGCGATTTTGGCAAAGAGAGTATCTCCCGCAGGGAAGCTGCTACCATCAAATGTTTGCCCTCATTAGACTCCCCTCTGGAAGCGCTTTCACTGCAAGCTGCAGATTCCCTCCTAACAGCAAGCTTTAGGATAGGGTACTGAATTGTATCTTACTTTCGCCTAATAATGCGATTTTGGCAAAGAGACTATCTCCCGCAGGGAAGCTGCTACCATCAAATGTTTGCCCTCATTAGACTCCCCTCTGGAAGCGCTTTCACTGCAAGCTGCAGATTCCCTCCTAACAGCAAGCTTTAGGATAGGGTACTGAATTGTAACTTACTTTCGCCTAATAATGCGATTTTGGCAAAGAGACTATCTCCCGCAGGGAAGCTGCTACCATCAAATGTTTGCCCTCATTAGACTCCCCTCTGGAAGCGCTTTCACTGCAAGCTGCAGATTCCCTCCTAACAGCAAGCTTTAGGATAGGGTACTGAATTGTAACTTACTTCCGCCTAATAATGCGATTTGGCAAAGAGATTATCTCCCGCAGGGAAGCTGCTACCATCAAATGTTTGCCCTCATTAGACTCCCCTCTGGAAGCGCTTTCACTGCAAGCTGCAGATTCCCTCCTAACAGCAAGCTGTAGGACAGTGTACTGAATTGTAACTTAACTGCGGCTACTAAGGCGATTATGCAAAGAGAGTATCTCCCGCAGGGAAGCTGCTACCATCAAATGTTTGCCCTCATTAGACTCCCCTCTGGAAGCGCTTTCACTGCAAGCTGCAGATTCCCTCCTAACAGCAAGCTTTAGGATAGGGTAGTGAATTGTAACTTACTTTCGCCTAATAAGGCGATTTTGGCAAAGAGACTATCTCCCGCAGGGAAGCTGCTACCATCAAATATTTGCCCTCGTTAGACTCCCCTCTGGAAGCGCTTTCACTGCAAGCTGCAGATTCCCTCCTAACAGCAAGCTTTAGGATAGGGTACTGAATTGTAACTTACTTTCGCCTAAAAATGCGATTTTGGCAAAGAGACTATCTCCCGCAGGGAAGCTGCTACCATCAAATGTTTGCTCTCATTAGACTCCCCTCTGGAAGCGCTTTCACTGCAAGCTGCAGATTCCCTCCTAACAGCAAGCTTTAGGATAGGGTACTGAATTGTAATTTACTTTCGCCTAATAATGCGATTTTGGCAAAGAGACTATCTCCCGCAGGGAAGCTGCTACCATCAAATGTTTGCCCTCATTACACTCCCCTCTGGAAGCGCTTTCACTGCAAGCTGCAGATTCCCTCCTAACAGCAAGCTTTAGGATAGGGTACTGAATTGTAACTTACTTTCGCCTAATAATGCGATATGGCAAAGAGATTATCTCCTGCAGGGAAGCTGCTACCATCAAATCTTTGCCCTCGATAGACTCCCCTCTGGAAGCGCTTTCACTGCAAGCTGCAGATTCCCTCCTAACAGCAAGCTTTAGGATAGGGTACTGAATTGTAACTTACTTTCACCTAAAAATGCGATTTTGGCAATGAGAGTATCTCCCGCAGGGAAGCTGCTACCATCAAATGTTTGCCCTCATTAGACTCCCCTCTGGAAGCGCTTTCACTGCAAGCTGCAGATTCCCTCCTAACAGCAAGCTTTAGGATAGGGTACTGAATTGTAACTTACTTTCGCCAAATAATGCGATTTTGGAAAAGAGACTATCTCCCGCAGGGAAGCTGCTACCATCAAATATTTGCCCTCATTAGACTCCCCTCTGGTAGCGAATTCACTGCAAGCTGCAGATTCCCTCCTAACAGCAAGCTTTAGGATAGGGTACTGAATTGTAACTTACTTTCGCTTAATAATGCGATTTTGGCAAAGAGAGTATCTCCCGCAGGGAAGCTGCTACCATGAAATGTTTGCCCTCATTAGACTCCCCTCTGGAAGCGCTTTCACTGCAAGCTGCAGATTCCCTCCTAACAGCAAGCTTTAGGATAGGGTACTGAATTGTAACTTACTTTCGCCTAATAATGCGATTTTGGCAAAGAGACTATCTCCCGCAGGGAAGCTGCTACCATCAAATGTTTGCCCTCATTAGACTCCCCTCTGGAAGCGCTTTCACTGCAAGCTGCAGATTCCCTCCTAACAGCAAGCTTTAGGATAGGGTACTGAATTGTAACTTACTTTCGCCTAATAATGCGATTTTGGCAAAGAGAGTATCTCCCGCAGGGAAGCTGCTACCATCAAATCTTTGCCCTCGATAGACTCCCATCTGGAAGCGCTTTCACTGCAAGCTGCAGATTCCCTCCTAACAGCAAGCTTTAGGATAGGGTACTGAATTGTAACTTAACTGAGGCTAATAATGCGATTTTGGCAAAGAGACTATCTCCCGCAGGGAAGCTGCTACCATCAAATGTTTGCCCTCATTAGACTCCCCTCTGGAAGCGCTTTCACTGCAAGCTGCAGATTCCCTCCTAACAGCAAGCTTTAGGATAGGGTACTGAATTGTAACTTACTTTCGCCTAATAATGCGATTTTGGCAAAGAGAGTATCTCCCGCAGGGAAGCTGCTACCATCAAATCTTTGCCCTCATTAGACTCCCCTCTGGAAGCGCTTTCACTGCAAGCTGCAGATTCCCTCCTAACAGCAAGCTTTAGGATAGGGTACTGAATTGTAACTTACTTTCGCCTAATAATGCGATTTTGGAAAAGAGACTATCTCCCGCAGGGAAGCTGCTACCATCAAATGTTTGGCCTCATTAGACTCCCCTCTGGAAGCGCTTTCACTGCAAGCTGCAGATTCCCTCCTAACAGCAAGCTTTAGGATAGGGTACTGAATTGTAACTTACTTTCGCCTAATAATGCGATTTTGGCAAAGAGACTATCTCCCGCAGGGAAGCTGCTACCATCAAATGTTTGCCCTCATTAGACTCCCCTCTGGAAGCGCTTTCACTGCAAGCTGCAGATTCCCTCCTTACAGCAAGCTTTAGGATAGGGTACTGAATTGTAACTTACTTTCGCCTAATAATGCGATTTTGGCAAAGAGACTATCTCCCGCAGGGAAGCTGCTACCATCAAATGTTTGCCCTCATTACACTCCCCTCTGGAAGCGCTTTCACTGCAAGCTGCAGATTCCCTCCTAACAGCAAGCTTTAGGATAGGGTACTGAATTGTAACTTACTTTCGCCTAATAATGCGATTTTGGCAAAGAGAGTATCTCCCGCAGGGAAGCTGCTACCATCAAATGTTTGCCCTCATTAGACTCCCCTCTGGAAGCGCTTTCACTGCAAGCTGCAGATTCCCTCCTAACAGCAAGCTTTAGGATAGGGTACTGAATTGTATCTTACTTTCGCCTAATAATGCGATTTTGGCAAAGAGACTATCTCCCGCAGGGAAGCTGCTACCATCAAATGTTTGCCCTCATTAGACTCCCCTCTGGAAGCGCTTTCACTGCAAGCTGCAGATTCCCTCCTAACAGCAAGCTTTAGGATAGGGTACTGAATTGTAACTTACTTTCGCCTAATAATGCGATTTTGGCAAAGAGACTATCTCCCGCAGGGAAGCTGCTACCATCAAATGTTTGCCCTCATTAGACTCCCCTCTGGAAGCGCTTTCACTGCAAGCTGCAGATTCCCTCCTAACAGCAAGCTTTAGGATAGGGTACTGAATTGTAACTTACTTCCGCCTAATAATGCGATTTGGCAAAGAGATTATCTCCCGCAGGGAAGCTGCTACCATCAAATGTTTGCCCTCATTAGACTCCCCTCTGGAAGCGCTTTCACTGCAAGCTGCAGATTCCCTCCTAACAGCAAGCTGTAGGACAGTGTACTGAATTGTAACTTAACTGCGGCTACTAAGGCGATTATGCAAAGAGAGTATCTCCCGCAGGGAAGCTGCTACCATCAAATGTTTGCCCTCATTAGACTCCCCTCTGGAAGCGCTTTCACTGCAAGCTGCAGATTCCCTCCTAACAGCAAGCTTTAGGATAGGGTACTGAATTGTAACTTACTTTTGCCTAATAATGCAATTTTGGCAAAGAGAGTATCTCCTGCAGGGAAGCTGCTACCATCAAATGTTTGCCCTCATTAGACTCCCCTCTGGAAGCGCTTTCACTGCAAGCTGCAGATTCCCTCCTAACAGCAAGCTTTAGGATAGGGTACTGAATTGTAACTTACTTTCGCCTAATAATGCGATTTTGGCAATGAGAGTATCTCCCGCAGGGAAGCTGCTACCATCAAATGTTTGCCCTCATTAGACTCCCCTCTGGAAGCGCTTTCACTGCAAGCTGCAGATTCCCTCCTAACAGCAAGCCTTAGGATAGGGTACTGAATTGTAACTTACTTTCGCCTAATAATGCGATTTTGGCAAAGAGACTATCTCCCGCAGGGAAGCTGCTACCATCAAATATTTGCCCTCGTTAGACTCCCCTCTGGAAGCGCTTTCACTGCAAGCTGCAGATTCCCTCCTAACAGCAAGCTTTAGGATAAGGTACTGAATTGTAACTTACTTTCGCCTAATAATGCGATTTTGGCAAAGAGAGTATCTCCCGCAGGGAAGCTGCTACCATCAAATGTTTGCCCTCATTAGACTCCCCTCTGGAAGCGCTTTCACTGCAAGCTGCAGATTCCCTCCTAACAGCAAGCTTTAGGATAGGGTACTGAATTGTAACTTACTTTCACCTAAAAATGCGATTTTGGCAATGAGAGTATCTCCCGCAGGGAAGCTGCTACCATCAAATGTTTGCCCTCATTAGACTCCCCTCTGGAAGCGCTTTCACTGCAAGCTGCAGATTCCCTCCTAACAGCAAGCTTTAGGATAGGGTACTGAATTGTAACTTACTTTCGCCTAATAATGCGATTTTGGCAAAGAGAGTATCTCCCGCAGGGAAGCTTCTACCATCAAATGTTTGCCCTCGATAGACTCCCCTCTGGAAGCGCTTTCACTGCAAGCTGCAGATTCCCTCCTAACAGCAAGCTTTAGGATAGGGTACTGAATTGTAACTTACTTTCGCCTAATAATGCGATTTTGGCAAAGAGACTATCTCCCGCAGGGAATCTACTACCATCAAATGTTTGCCCTCATTAGACTCCCCTCTGGAAGCGCTTTCACTGCAAGCTGCAGATTCCCTCCTAACAGCAAGCTTTAGGATAGGGTACTGAATTGTAAATTACTTTCGCCTAATAATGCGATTTTGGCAAAGAGAGTATCTCCCGCAGGGAAGCTGCTACCATCAAAAGTTTGCCCTCATTAGACTCCCCTCTGGAAGCGCTTTCACTGCAAGCTGCAGATTCCCTCCTAACAGCAAGCTTTAGGATAGGGTACTGAATTGTAACTTACTTTCGCCTAATAATGCGATTTTGGCAAAGAGACTATCTCCCGCAGGGAAGCTGCTACTATCAAATCTTTGCCCTCATTAGACTCCCCTCTGGAAGCGCTTTCACTGCAAGCTGCAGATTCCCTCCTAACAGCAAGCCTTAGGATAGGGTACTGAATTGTAACTTACTTTCGCCTAATAATGCGATTTTGGCAAAGAGAATATCTCCCGCAGGGAAGCTGCTACCATCAAATCTTTGCCCTCATTAGACTCCCCTCTGGAAGCGCTTTCACTGCAAGCTGCAGATTCCCTCCTAACAGCAAGCTTTAGGATAGGGTACTGAATTGTAACTTACTTTCGCCTAATATTGCGATTTTGGCAAAGAGAGTATCTCCCGCAGGGAAGCTGCTACCATCAAATCTTTGCCCTCGTTAGACTCCCCTCTGGAAGCGCTTTCACTGCAAGCTGCAGATTCCCTCCTAACAGCAAGCTTTAGGATAGGGTACTGAATTGTAACTTACTTTCGCCTAATAATGCGATTTTGGCAAAGAGAGTATCTCCTGCAAGGAAGCTGCTACCATCAAATCTTTGCCCTCATTAGACTCCCCTCTGGAAGCGCTTTAACTGCAAGCTGCAGATTCCCTCCTAACAGCAAGCTTTAGGATAGGGTACTGAATTGTAACTTACTTTCGCCTAATAATGCGATTTTGGCAAAGAGACTATCTCCCGCAGGGAAGCTGCTACCATCAAATCTTTGCCCTCATTAGACTCCCCTCTGGAAGCGCTTTCACTGCAAGCTGCAGATTCCCTCCTAACAGCAAGCCTTAGGATAGGGTACTGAATTGTAACTTACTTTCGCCTAATAATGCGATTTTGGCAAAGAGACTATCTCCCGCAGGGAAGCTGCTACCATCAAATATTTGCCCTCGTTAGACTCCCCTCTGGAAGCGCTTTCACTGCAAGCTGCAGATTCCCTCCTAACAGCAAGCTTTAGGATAAGGTACTGAATTGTAACTTACTTTCGCCTAATAATGCGATTTTGGCAAAGAGAGTATCTCCCGCAGGGAAGCTGCTACCATCAAATCTTTGCCCTCATTAGACTCCCCTCTGGAAGCGCTTTCACTGCAAGCTGCAGATTCCCTCCTAACAGCAAGCTTTAGGATAGGGTACTGAATTGTAACATAGTTTCGCCTAATAATGCGATTTTGGCAAAGAGACTATCTCCCGCAGGGAAGCTGCTACCATCAAATCTTTGCCCTCATTAGACTCCCCTCTGGAAGCGCTTTCACTGCAAGCTGCAGATTCCCTCCTAACAGCAAGCTTTAGGATAGGGTACTGAATTGTAACTTACTTTCGCCTAATAATGCGATTTTGGCAAAGAGACTATCTCCCGCAGGGAAGCTGCTACCATCAAATGTTTGCCCTCATTAGACTCCCCTCTGGAAGCGCTTTCACTGCAAGCTGCAGATTCCCTCCTAACAGCAAGCTTTAGGATAGGGTACTGAATTGTAACTTACCTTTGCCTAATAATGCAATTTTGGCAAAGAGAGTATCTCCTGCAGGGAAGCTGCTACCATCAAATGTTTGCCCTCATTAGACTCCCCTCTCGAAGCGCTTTCAATGCAAGCTGCAGATTCCCTCCTAACAGCAAGCCTTAGGATAGGGTACTGAATTGTAACTTACTTTCGCCTAATAATGCGATTTTGGCAAAGAGAGTATCTCCCGCAGGGAAGCTGCTACCATCAAATATTTGCCCTCGTTAGACTCCCCTCTGGAAGCGCTTTCACTGCAAGCTGCAGATTCCCTCCTAACAGCAAGCTTTAGGATAAGGTACTGAATTGTAACTTACTTTCGCCTAATAATGCGATTTTGGCAATGAGAGTATCTCCCGCAGGGAAGATGCTACCATCAAATGTTTGCCCTCATTAGACTCCCCTCTGGAAGCGCTTTCACTGCAAGCTGCAGATTCCCTCCTAACAGCAAGCCTTAGGATAGGGTACTGAATTGTAACTTACTTTCGCCTAATAATGCGATTTTGGCAAAGAGACTATCTCCCGCAGGGAAGCTGCTACCATCAAATATTTGCCCTCGTTAGACTCCCCTCTGGAAGCGCTTTCACTGCAAGCTGCAGATTCCCTCCTAACAGCAAGCTTTAGGATAGGGTACTGAATTGTAACTTACTTTCGCCTAATAATGCGATTTTGGCAAAGAGAGTATCTCCCGCAGGGAAGCTGCTACCATCAAATGTTTGCCCTCATTAGACTCCCCTCTGGACGCGCTTTCACTGCAAGCTGCAGATTCCCTCCTAACAGCAAGCTTTAGGATAGGGTCCTGAATTGTAACTTACTTTCGCCTAATAATGCGATTTTGGCAAAGAGACTATCTCCCGCAGGGAAGCTGCTACCATCAAATGTTTGCCCTCATTAGACTCCCCTCTGGAAGCGCTTTCACTGCAAGCTGCAGATTCCCTCCTAACAGCAAGCTTTAGGATAGGGTACTGAATTGTAACTTACTTTCGCCTAATAATGCGATTTTGGCAAAGAGACTATCTCCCGCAGGGAAGCTGCTACTATCAAATCTTTGCCCTCGATATACTCCCCTCTGGAAGCGCTTTCACTGCAAGCTGCAGATTCCCTCCTAACAGCAAGCTTTAGGATAGGGTACTGAATTGTAACTTACTTTCGCCTAATAATGCGATTTTGGCAAAGAGACTATCTCCCGCAGGGAAGCTGCTACCATCAAATCATTGCCCTCATTAGACTCCCCTCTGGAAGCGCTTTCACTGCAAGCTGCAGATTCCCTCCTAACAGCAAGCTTTAGGATAGGGTACTGAATTGTAAATTACTTTCGCCTAATAATGCGATTTTGGCAAAGAGAGTATCTCCCGCAGGGAAGCTGCTACCATCAAAAGTTTGCCCTCATTAGACTCCCCTCTGGAAGCGCTTTCACTGCAAGCTGCAGATTCCCTCCTAACAGCAAGCTTTAGGATAGGGTACTGAATTGAAACTTACTTTCGCCTAATAATGCGATTTTGGCAAAGAGACTATCTCCCGCAGGGAAGCTGCTACTATCAAATCTTTGCCCTCATTAGACTCCCCTCTGGAAGCGCTTTCACTGCAAGCTGCAGATTCCCTCCTAACAGCAAGCCTTAGGATAGGGTACTGAATTGTAACTTACTTTCGCCTAATAATGCGATTTTGGCAAAGAGAATATCTCCCGCAGGGAAGCTGCTACCATCAAATGTTTGCCCTCATTAGACTCCCCTCTGGAAGCGCTTTCACTGCAAGCTGCAGATTCCCTCCTAACAGCAAGCTTTAGGATAGGGTACTGAATTGTAACTTACTTTCGCCTAATAATGCGATTTTGGCAAAGAGAGTATCTCCCGCAGGGAAGCTGCTACCATCAAATCTTTGCCCTCGTTAGACTCCCCTCTGGAAGCGCTTTCACTGCAAGCTGCAGATTCCCTCCTAACAGCAAGCTTTAGGATAGGGTACTGAATTGTAACTTACTTTCGCCAAATAATTCGATTATGGCGAAGAGAGTATCCCCCGCAGGGAAGCTGCTACCATCAAATGTTTGCCCTCATTAGACTCCCCTCTCGAAGCGCTTTCACTGCAAGCTGCAGATTCCCTCCTAACAGCAAGCTTTAGGATAGGGTACTGAATTGTAACTTACTTTCGCCTAATAATGCGATTTTGGCAAAGAGACTATCTCCCGCAGGGAAGCTGCTACCATCAAATGTTTGCCCTCATTAGACTCCCCTCTGGAAGCGCTTTCACTGCAAGCTGCAGATTCCCTCCTAACAGCAAGCTTTAGGATAGGGTACTGAATTGTAACTTACTTTCGCCTAATAATGCGATTTTGGCAATGAGAGTATCTCCCGCAGGGAAGCTGCTACTATCAAATCTTTGCCCTCATTAGGCTCCCCTCTGGAAGCGCTTTCACTGCAAGCTGCAGATTCCCTCCTAACAGCAAGCTTTAGGATAGGGTACTGAATTGTAACTTACTTTTGCCTAATAATGCGATTTTGGCAAAGAGACTATCTCCCGCAGGGAAGCTGCTACCATCAAAAGTTTGCCCTCATTAGACTCCCCTCTGGAAGCGCTTTCACTGCAAGCTGCAGATTCCCTCCTAACAGCAAGCTTTAGGATAGGGTACTGAATTGTAACTTACTTTCGCCTAATAATGCGATTTTGGCAAAGAGACTATCTCCCGCAGGGAAGCTGCTACTATCAAATCTTAGCCCTCATTAGACTCCCCTCTGGCAGCGCTTTCACTGCAAGCTGCAGATTCCCTCCTAACAGCAAGCCTTAGGATAGGGTACTGAATTGTAACTTACTTTCGCCTAATAATGCGATTTTGGCAAAGAGAATATCTCCCGCAGGGAAGCTGCTACCATCAAATGTTTGCCCTCATTAGACTCCCCTCTGGAAGCGCTTTCACTGCAAGCTGCAGATTCCCTCCTAACAGCAAGCTTTAGGATAGGGTACTGAATTGTAACTTACTTTCGCCTAATAATGCGATTTTGGCAAAGAGAGTATCTCCCGCAGGGAAGCTGCTACCATCAAATCTTTGCCCTCGTTAGACTCCCCTCTGGAAGCGCTTTCACTGCAAGCTGCAGATTCCCTCCTAACAGCAAGCTTTAGGATAGGGTACTGAATTGTAACTTACTTTCGCCTAATAATGCGATTTTGGCAAAGAGACTATCTCCCGCAGGGAAGCTGCTACCATCAAATGTTTACCCTCATTAGACTCCCCTCTGGAAGCGCTTTCACTGCAAGCTGCAGATTCCCTCCTAACAGCAAGCTTTAGGATAGGGTACTGAATTGTACCTTACTTTCGCCTAATAATGCGATTTTGGCAAAGAGAGTATCTCCCGCAGGGAAGCTGCTACCATCAAATCTTTGCCCTCGTTAGACTCCCCTCTGGAAGCGCTTTCACTGCAAGCTGCAGATTCCCTCCTAACAGCAAGCTTTAGGATAGGGTACTGAATTGTAACTTACTTTCGCCTAATAATGCGATTTTGGCAAAGAGACTATCTCCCGCAGGGAAGCTGCTACCATCAAATGTTTACCCTCATTAGACTCCCCTCTGGAAGCGCTTTCACTGCAAGCTGCAGATTCCCTCCTAACAGCAAGCTTTAGGATAGGGTACTGAATTGTAACTTACTTTCGCCAAATAATACGATTATGGCGAAGAGAGTATCTCCCACAGGGAAGCTGCTACCATCAAATCTCTGCCCTCATTAGACTCCCCTCTGGAAGCGCTTTCACTGCAAGCTGCAGATTCCCTCCTAACAGCAAGCTTTAGGATAGGGTACTGAATTGTAACTTACTTTCGCCTAATAATGCGATTTTGGCGAAGAGACTATCTCCCGCAGGGAAGCTGCTACCATCAAATCTTTGCCCTCGATAGACTCCCCTCTGAAGCGCTTTCACTGCAAGCTGCAGATTCCCTCCTAACAGCAAGCTTTAGGATAGGGTACGGAATTGTAACTTACTTTCGCCTAATAATGCGATTTTGGCAAAGAGACTATCTCCCGCAGGGAAGCTGCTACCATCAAATGTTTGCCCTCATTAGACTCCCCTCTGAAGCGCTTTCACTGCAAGCTGCAGATTCCCTCCTAACAGCAAGCTTTAGGATAGGGTACTGAATTGTAACTTACTTTCGCCTAAAAATGCGATTTTGGCAAAGAGACTATCTCCCGCAGGGAAGCTGCTACCATCAAATGTTTACCCTCATTAGACTCCCCTCTGGAAGCGCTTTCACTGCAAGCTGCAGATTCCCTCCTAACAGCAAGCTTTAGGATAGGGTACTGAATTGTAACTTACTTTCGCCAAATAATTCGATTATGGCGAAGAGAGTATCTCCCACAGGGAAGCTGCTACCATCAAATCTCTGCCCTCATTAGACTCCCCTCTGGAAGCGCTTTCACTGCAAGCTGCAGATTCCCTCCTAACAGCAAGCTTTAGGATAGGGTACTGAATTGTAACTTACTTTCGCCTAATAATGCGATTTTGGCAAAGAGACTATGTCCCGCAGGGAAGCTGCTACCATCAAATCTTTGCCCTCGATAGACTCCCCTCTGGAAGCGCTTTCACTGCAAGCTGCAGATTCCCTCCTAACAGCAAGCTTTAGGATAGGGTACTGAATTGTAACTTACTTTCGCCTAATAATGCGATTTTGGCAAAGAGACTATCTCCCGCAGGGAAGCTGCTACCATCAAATCTTTGCCCTCATTAGACTCCCCTCTGGAAGCGCTTTCACTGCAAGCTGCAGATTCCCTCCTAACAGCAAGCTTTAGGATAGGGTACTGAATTGTAACTTACTTTCGCCTAATAATGCGATTTTGGCAATGAGAGTATCTCCCGCAGGGAAGCTGCTACCATCAAATGTTTGCCCTCGTTAGACTCCCCTCTGGAAGCGCTTTCACTGCAAGCTGCAGATTCCCTCCTAACAGCAAGCTTTAGGATAGGGTACTGAATTGTAACTTACTTTCGCCTAATAATGCGATTTTGGCAAAGAGACTATCTCCCGCAGGGAAGCTGCTACAATCAAATGTTTGCCCTCATTAGACTCCCCTCTGGAAGCGCTTTCACTGCAAGCTGCAGATTCCCTCCTAACAGCAAGCTTTAGGATAGGGTACTGAATTGTAACTTACTTTCGCCTAATAATGCGATTTTGGCAAAGAGACTATCTCCCGCAGGGAAGCTGCTACCATCAAATGTTTGCCCTCATTAGACTCCCCTCTGGAAGCGCTTTCACTGCAAGCTGCAGATTCCCTCCTAACAGCAAGCTTTAGGATAGGGTACTGAATTGTAACTTACTTTCGCCTAATAATGCGATTTTGGCAAAGAGACTATCTCCCGCAGGGAAGCTGCTACTATCAAATGTTTGCCCTCATTAGACTCCCCTCTGGAAGCGCTTTCACTGCAAGCTGCAGATTCCCTCCTAACAGCAAGCTTTAGGATAGGGTACTGAATTGTAACTTACTTTCGCCTAATAATGCGATTTTGGCAATGAGAGTATCTCCCGCAGGGAAGCTGCTACCATCAAAAGTTTGCCCTCATTAGACTCCCCTCTGGAAGCGCTTTCACTGCAAGCTGCAGATTCCCTCCTAACAGCAAGCTTTAGGATAGGGTACTGAATTGTAACTTACTTTCGCCTAATAATGCGATTTTGGCAAAGAGAGTATGTCCCGCAGGGAAGCTGCTACCATCAAATCTTTGCCCTCATTAGACTCCCCTCTGGAAGCGCTTTCACTGCAAGCTGCAGATTCCCTCCTAACAGCAAGCTTTAGGATAGGGTACTGAATTGTAACTTACTTTCGCCTAATAATGCGATTTTGGCAAAGAGACTATGTCCCGCAGGGAAGCTGCTACCATCAAATCTTTGCCCTCGATAGACTCCCCTCTGGAAGCGCTTTCACTGCAAGCTGCAGATTCCCTCCTAACAGCAAGCTTTAGGATAGGGTACTGAATTGTAACTTACTTTCGCCTAATAATGCGATTTTGGCAAAGAGACTATCTCCCGCAGGGAAGCTGCTACCATCAAATCTTTGCCCTCATTAGACTCCCCTCTGGAAGCGCTTTCACTGCAAGCTGCAGATTCCCTCCTAACAGCAAGCTTTAGGATAGGGTACTGAATTGTAACTTACTTTCGCCTAATAATGCGATTTTGGCAATGAGAGTATCTCCCGCAGGGAAGCTGCTACCATCAAATGTTTGCCCTCGTTAGACTCCCCTCTGGAAGCGCTTTCACTGCAAGCTGCAGATTCCCTCCTAACAGCAAGCTTTAGGATAGGGTACTGAATTGTAACTTACTTTCGCCTAATAATGCGATTTTGGCAAAGAGACTATCTCCCGCAGGGAAGCTGCTACAATCAAATGTTTGCCCTCATTAGACTCCCCTCTGGAAGCGCTTTCACTGCAAGCTGCAGATTCCCTCCTAACAGCAAGCTTTAGGATAGGGTACTGAATTGTAACTTACTTTCGCCTAATAATGCGATTTTGGCAAAGAGACTATCTCCCGCAGGGAAGCTGCTACCATCAAATGTTTGCCCTCATTAGACTCCCCTCTGGAAGCGCTTTCACTGCAAGCTGCAGATTCCCTCCTAACAGCAAGCTTTAGGATAGGGTACTGAATTGTAACTTACTTTCGCCTAATAATGCGATTTTGGCAAAGAGACTATCTCCCGCAGGGAAGCTGCTACTATCAAATGTTTGCCCTCATTAGACTCCCCTCTGGAAGCGCTTTCACTGCAAGCTGCAGATTCCCTCCTAACAGCAAGCTTTAGGATAGGGTACTGAATTGTAACTTACTTTCGCCTAATAATGCGATTTTGGCAATGAGAGTATCTCCCGCAGGGAAGCTGCTACCATCAAAAGTTTGCCCTCATTAGACTCCCCTCTGGAAGCGCTTTCACTGCAAGCTGCAGATTCCCTCCTAACAGCAAGCTTTAGGATAGGGTACTGAATTGTAACTTACTTTCGCCTAATAATGCGATTTTGGCAAAGAGAGTATGTCCCGCAGGGAAGCTGCTACCATCAAATCTTTGCCCTCATTAGACTCCCCTCTGGAAGCGCTTTCACTGCAAGCTGCAGATTCCCTCCTAACAGCAAGCTTTAGGATAGGGTACTGAATTGTAACTTACTTTCGCCTAATAATGCGATTTTGGCAAAGAGACTATCTCCCGCAGGTAAGCTGCTACCATCAAATCTTTGCCCTCGATAGACTCCCCTCTGGAAGCGCTTTCACTGCAAGCTGCAGATTCCCTCCTAACAGCAAGCTTTAGGATAAGGTACTGAATTGTAACTTACTTTCGCCTAAAAATGCGATTTTGGCAAAGAGACTATCTCCCGCAGGGAAGCTGCTACCATCAAATGTTTGCCCTCATTAGACTCCCCTCTGGAAGCGCTTTCACTGCAAGCTGCAGATTCCCTCCTAACAGCAAGCTTTAGGATAGGGTACTGAATTGTAACTTACTTTCGCCTAATAATGCGATTTTGGCAAAGAGACTATCTCCCGCAGGGAAGCTGCTACCATCAAATCTTTGCCCTCGATAGACTCCCCTCTGGAAGCGCTTTCACTGCAAGCTGCAGATTCCCTCCTAACAGCAAGCTTTAGGATAGGGTACTGAATTGTAACTTACTTTTGCCTAATAATGCGATTTTGGCAAAGAGACTATCTCCCGCAGGGAAGCTGCTACCATCAAATGTTTGCCCTCATTAGACTCCCCTCTGGAAGCGCTTTCACTGCAAGCTGCAGATTCCCTCCTAACAGCAAGCTTTAGGATAGGGTACTGAATTGTAACTTACTTTCGCCTAATAATGCGATTTTGGCAAAGAGACTATCTCCCGCAGGGAAGCTGCTACCATCAAATGTTTGCCCTCATTAGACTCCCCTCTGGAAGCGCTTTCACTGCAAGCTGCAGATTCCCTCCTAACAGCAAGCTTTAGGATAGGGTACTGAATTGTAACTTAACTGAGGCTAATAATGCGATTTTGGCAAAGAGAGTATCTCCCGCAGGGAAGCTGCTACCATCAAATGTTTGCCCTCATTAGACTCCCCTCTGGAAGCGCTTTCACTGCAAGCTGCAGATTCCCTCCTAACAGCAAGCTTTAGGATAGGGTACTGAATTGTAACTTACTTTTGCCTAATAATGCGATTTTGGCAAAGAGACTATCTCCCGCAGAGAAGCTGCTACCATCAAATCTTTGCCCTCGATAGACTCCCCTCTGAAGCGCTTTCACTGCAAGCTGCAGATTCCCTCCTAACAGCAAGCTTTAGGATAGGGTACTGAATTGTAACTTACTTTTGCCTAATAATGCGATTTTGGCAAAGAGACTATCTCCCGCAGGGAAGCTGCTACCATCAAATCTTTGCCCTCGATAGACTCCCCTCTGAAGCGCTTTCACTGCAAGCTGCAGATTCCCTCCTAACAGCAAGCTTTAGGATAGGGTACTGAATTGTAACTTACTTTCGCCTAATAATGCGATTTTGGCAAAGAGACTATCTCCCGCAGGGAAGCTGCTACCATCAAATGTTTGCCCTCATTAGACTCCCCTCTGGAAGCGCTTTCACTGCAAGCTGCAGATTCCCTCCTAACAGCAAGCTTTAGGATAGGGTACTGAATTGTAACTTACTTTCGCCTAATAATGCGATTTTGGCAAAGAGACTATCTCCCGCAGGGAAGCTGCTACCATCAAATGTTTACCCTCATTAGACTCCCCTCTGGAAGCGCTTTCACTGCAAGCTGCAGATTCCCTCCTAACAGCAAGCTTTAGGATAGGGTACTGAATTGTAACTTACTTTCGCCAAATAATTCGATTATGGCGAAGAGAGTATCTCCCACAGGGAAGCTGCTACCATCAAATCTCTGCCCTCATTAGACTCCCCTCTGGAAGCGCTTTCACTGCAAGCTGCAGATTCCCTCCTAACAGCAAGCTTTAGGATAGGGTACTGAATTGTAACTTACTTTCGCCTAATAATGCGATTTTGGCGAAGAGACTATCTCCCGCAGGGAAGCTGCTACCATCAAATCTTTGCCCTCGATAGACTCCCCTCTGGAAGCGCTTTCACTGCAAGCTGCAGATTCCCTCCTAACAGCAAGCTTTAGGATAGGGTACTGAATTGTAACTTACTTTCGCCTAATAATGCGATTTTGGCAAAGAGACTATCTCCCGCAGGGAAGCTGCTACCATCAAATGTTTGCCCTCATTAGACTCCCCTCTGGAAGCGCTTTCACTGCAAGCTGCAGATTCCCTCCTAACAGCAAGCTTTAGGATAGGGTACTGAATTGTAACTTACTTTCGCCTAATAATGCGATTTTGGCAATGAGAGTATCTCCCGCAGGGAAGCTGCTACCATCAAATGTTTGCCCTCATTAGACTCCCCTCTGGAAGCGCTTTCACTGCAAGCTGCAGATTCCCTCCTAACAGCAAGCTTTAGGATAGGGTACTGAATTGTAACTTACTTTCGCCTAATAATGCGATTTTGGCAAAGAGACTATCTCCCGCAGGGAAGCTGCTACAATCAAATGTTTGCCCTCATTAGACTCCCCTCTGGAAGCGCTTTCACTGCAAGCTGCAGATTCCCTCCTAACAGCAAGCTTTAGGATAGGGTACTGAATTGTAACTTACTTTCGCCTAATAATGCGATTATGGCAAAGAGACTATCTCCCGCAGGGAAGCTGCTACCATCAAATGTTTGCCCTCATTAGACTCCCCTCTGGAAGCGCTTTCACTGCAAGCTGCAGATTCCCTCCTAACAGCAAGCTTTAGGATAGGGTACTGAATTGTAACTTACTTTCGCCTAATAATGCGATTTTGGCAAAGAGAGTATGTCCCGCAGGGAAGCTGCTACCATGAAATCTTTGCCCTCATTAGACTCCCCTCTGGAAGCGCTTTCACTGCAAGCTGCAGATTCCCTCCTAACAGCAAGCTTTAGGATAGGGTACTGAATTGTAACTTACTTTCGCCTAATAATGCGATTTTGGCAAAGAGACTATCTCCCGCAGGGAAGCTGCTACCATCAAATCTTTGCCCTCGATAGACTCCCCTCTGGAAGCGCTTTCACTGCAAGCTGCAGATTCCCTCCTAACAGCAAGCTTTAGGATAGGGTACTGAATTGTAACTTACTTTTGCCTAATAATGCAATTTTGGCAAAGAGAGTATCTCCTGCAGGGAAGCTGCTACCATCAAATGTTTGCCCTCATTAGACTCCCCTCTGGAAGCGCTTTCACTGCAAGCTGCAGATTCCCTCCTAACAGCAAGCTTTAGGATAGGGTACTGAATTGTAACTTACTTTCGCCTAATAATGCGATTTTGGCAAAGAGACTATCTCCCGCAGGGAAGCTGCTACCATCAAATGTTTGCCCTCATTAAACTCCCCTCTGGAAGCGCTTTCACTGCAAGCTGCAGATTCCCTCCTAACAGCAAGCCTTAGGATAGGGTACTGAATTGTAACTTACTTTCGCCTAATAATGCGATTTTGGCAAAGAGAGTATCTCCCGCAGGGAAGCTGCTACCATCAAATATTTGCCCTCGTTAGACTCCCCTCTGGAAGCGCTTTCACTGCAAGCTGCAGATTCCCTCCTAACAGCAAGCTTTAGGAAAGGGTTCTGAATTGTAACTTACGTTCGCCTAATAATGCGATTTTGGCAAAGAGAGTATCTCCCGCAGGGAAGCTGCTACCATCAAATGTTTGCCCTCATTAGACTCCCCTCTGGAAGCGCTTTCACTGCAAGCTGCAGATTCCCTCCTAACAGCAAGCTTTAGGATAGGGTACTGAATTGTAACTTACTTTCACCTAAAAATGCGATTTTGGCAATGAGAGTATCTCCCGCAGGGAAGCTGCTACCATCAAATGTTTGCCCTCATTAGACTCCCCTCTGGAAGCGCTTTCACTGCAAGCTGCAGATTCCCTCCTAACAGCAAGCTTTAGGATAGGGTACTGAATTGTAACTTACTTTCGCCTAATAATGCGATTCTGGCAAAGAGAGTATCTCCCGCAGGGAAGCTGCTATATCAAATGTTTGCCCTCATTAGACTCCCCTCTGGAAGCGCTTTCACTGCAAGCTGCAGATTCCCTCCTAACAGCAAGCTTTAGGATAGGGTACTGAATTGTAACTTACTTTCGCCTAATAATGCGATTTTGGCAAAGAGAGTATCTCCCGCAGGGAAGCTGCTACCATCAAATGTTTGCCCTCATTAGACTCCCCTCTGGACGCGCTTTCACTGCAAGCTGCAGATTCCCTCCTAACAGCAAGCTTTAGGATAGGGTACTGAATTGTAACTTACTTTCGCCTAATAATGCGATTTTGGCAAAGAGACTATCTCCCGCAGGGAAGCTGCTACCATCAAATGTTTCCCCTCGATAGACTCCCCTCTGGAAGCGCTTTCACTGCAAGCTGCAGATTCCCTCCTAACAGCAAGCTTTAGGATAGGGTACTGAATTGTAACTTACTTTCGCCTAATAATGCGATTTTGGCAAAGAGACTATCTCCCGCAGAGAAGCTGCTACCATCAAATCTTTGCCGTCATTAGACTCCCCTCTGGAAGCGCTTTCACTGCAAGCTGCAGATTCCCTCCTAACAGCAAGCTTTAGGATAGGGTACTGAATTGTAACTTACTTTCGCCTAATAATGCGATTTTGGCAAAGAGAATATCTCCCGCAGTGAAGCTGCTACCATCAAATGTTTGCCCTCAGTAGACTCCCCTCTGGAAGCGCTTTCACTGCAAGCTGCAGATTCCCTCCTTACAGCAAGCTTTAGGATAGGGTACTGAATTGTAACTTACTTTCGCCTAATAATGCGATTTTGGCAAAGAGAGTATCTCCTGCAAGGAAGCTGCTACCAGCAAATGTTTGCCCTCATTAGACTCCCCTCTGGAAGTGCTTTCACTGCAAGCTGCAGATTCCCTCCTAACAGCAAGCTTTAGGATAGGGTACTGAATTGTAACTTAACTGAGGCTAATAATGCGATTTTGGCAATGAGAGTATCTCCCGCAGGGAAGCTGCTACCATCAAATGTTTGCCCTCATTAGACTCCCCTCTGGAAGCGCTTTCACTGCAAGCTGCAGATTCCCTCCTAACAGCAAGCTTTAGGATAGGGTACTGAATTGTAACTTACTTTTGCCTAATAATGCGATTTTGGCAAAGAGACTATCTCCCGCAGGGAAGCTGCTACCATCAAATCTTTGCCCTCATTAGACTCCCCTCTGGAAGCGCTTTCACTGCAAGCTGCAGATTCCCTCCTAACAGCAAGCTTTAGGATAGGGTACTGAATTGTAACTTACTTTCGCCTAATAATGCGATTTTGGCAAAGAGACTATCTCCCGCAGGGAAGCTGCTACCATCAAATCTTTGCCCTCATTAGACTCCCCTCTGGAAGCGCTTTCACTGCAAGCTGCAGATTCCCTCCTAACAGCAAGCTTTAGGATAGGGTACTGAATTGTAACTTACTTTCGCCTAATAATGCGATTTTGGCAAAGAGAGTATCTCCCGCAGGGAAGCTGCTACCATCAAATCTTTGCCCTCGATAGACTCCCCTCTGGAAGCGCTTTCACTGCAAGCTGCAGATTCCCTCCTAACAGCAAGCTTTAGGATAGGGTACTGAATTGTAACTTACTTTTGCCTAATAATGCAATTTTGGCAAAGAGAGTATCTCCTGCAGGGAAGCTGCTACCATCAAATGTTTGCCCTCATTAGACTCCCCTCTGGAAGCGCTTTCACTGCAAGCTGCAGATTCCCTCCTAACAGCAAGCTTTAGGATAGGGTACTGAATTGTAACTTACTTTCGCCTAATAATGCGATTTTGGCAAAGAGACTATCTCCCGCAGGGAAGCTGCTACCATCAAATGTTTGCCCTCATTAAACTCCCCTCTGGAAGCGCTTTCACTGCAAGCTGCAGATTCCCTCCTAACAGCAAGCCTTAGGATAGGGTACTGAATTGTAACTTACTTTCGCCTAATAATGCGATTTTGGCAAAGAGAGTATCTCCCGCAGGGAAGCTGCTAGCATCAAATATTTGCCCTCGTTAGACTCCCCTCTGGAAGCGCTTTCACTGCAAGCTGCAGATTCCCTCCTAACAGCAAGCTTTAGGAAAGGGTTCTGAATTGTAACTTACTTTCGCCTAATAATGCGATTTTGGCAAAGAGAGTATCTCCCGCAGGGAAGCTGCTACCATCAAATGTTTGCCCTCATTAGACTCCCCTCTGGAAGCGCTTTCACTGCAAGCTGCAGATTCCCTCCTAACAGCAAGCTTTAGGATAGGGTACTGAATTGTAACTTACTTTCACCTAAAAATGCGATTTTGGCAATGAGAGTATCTCCCGCAGGGAAGCTGCTACCATCAAATGTTTGCCCTCATTAGACTCCCCTCTGGAAGCGCTTTCACTGCAAGCTGCAGATTCCCTCCTAACAGCAAGCTTTAGGATAGGGTACTGAATTGTAACTTACTTTCGCCTAATAATGCGATTCTGGCAAAGAGAGTATCTCCCGCAGGGAAGCTGCTATATCAAATGTTTGCCCTCATTAGACTCCCCTCTGGAAGCGCTTTCACTGCAAGCTGCAGATTCCCTCCTAACAGCAAGCTTTAGGATAGGGTACCGAATTGTAACTTACTTTCGCCTAATAATGCGATTTTGGCAAAGAGAGTATCTCCCGCAGGGAAGCTGCTACCATCAAATGTTTGCCCTCATTAGACTCCCCTCTGGACGCGCTTTCACTGCAAGCTGCAGATTCCCTCCTAACAGCAAGCTTTAGGATAGGGTACTGAATTGTAACTTACTTTCGCCTAATAATGCGATTTTGGCAAAGAGACTATCTCCCGCAGGGAAGCTGCTACCATCAAATGTTTCCCCTCGATAGACTCCCCTCTGGAAGCGCTTTCACTGCAAGCTGCAGATTCCCTCCTAACAGCAAGCTTTAGGATAGGGTACTGAATTGTAACTTACTTTCGCCTAATAATGCGATTTTGGCAAAGAGACTATCTCCCGCAGAGAAGCTGCTACCATCAAATCTTTGCCGTCATTAGACTCCCCTCTGGAAGCGCTTTCACTGCAAGCTGCAGATTCCCTCCTAACAGCAAGCTTTAGGATAGGGTACTGAACTGTAACTTACTTTCGCCTAATAATGCGATTTTGGCAAAGAGACTATCTCCCGCAGGGAAGCTGCTACCATCAAATGTTTGCCCTCATTAGACTCCCCTCTGGAAGCGCTTTCACTGCAAGCTGCAGATTCCCTCCTAACAGCAAGCTTTAGGATAGGGTACTGAATTGTAACTTACTTTCGCCTAATAATGCGATTTTGGCAATGAGAGTATCTCCCGCAGGGAAGCTGCTACCATCAAATGTTTGCCCTCATTAGACTCCCCTCTGGAAGCGCTTTCACTGCAAGCTGCAGATTCCCTCCTAACAGCAAGCTTTAGGATAGGGTACTGAATTGTAACTTACTTTCGCCTAATAATGCGATTTTGGCAAAGAGACTATCTCCCGCAGGGAAGCTGCTACCATCAAATCTTTGCCCTCATTAGACTCCCCTCTGGAAGCGCTTTCACTGCAAGCTGCAGATTCCCTCCTAACAGCAAGCCTTAGGATAGGGTACTGAATTGTAACTTACTTTCGCCTAATAATGCGATTTTGGCAAAGAGAGTATCTCCCGCAGGGAAGCTGCTACCATCAAATATTTGCCCTCGTTAGACTCCCCTCTGGAAGCGCTTTCACTGCAAGCTGCAGATTCTTCCTAACAGCAAGCTTTAGGATAGGGTACTGAATTGTAACTTACTTTCGCCTAATAATGCGATTTTGGCAAAGAGAGTATCTCCCGCAGGGAAGCTGCTACCATCAAATGTTTGCCCTCATTAGACTCCCCTCTGGAAGCGCTTTCACTGCAAGCTGCAGATTCCCTCCTAACAGCAAGCTTTAGGATAGGGTACTGAATTGTAACTTACTTTCACCTAAAAATGCGATTTTGGCAATGAGAGTATCTCCCGCAGGGAAGCTGCTACCATCAAATGTTTGCCCTCATTAGACTCCCCTCTGGAAGCGCTTTCACTGCAAGCTGCAGATTCCCTCCTAACAGCAAGCTTTAGGATAGGGTAATGAATTGTAACTTACTTTCGCCTAATAATGCGATTTTGGCAAAGAGACTATCTCCCGCAGGGAAGCTGCTACCATCAAATCTTTGCCCTCATTAGACTCCCCTCTGGAAGCGCTTTCACTGCAAGCTGCAGATTCCCTCCTAACAGCAAGCTTTAGGATAGGGTACTGAATTGTAACTTACTTTCGCCTAATAATGCGATTTTGGCAAAGAGACTATCTCCCGCAGGGAAGCTGCTACCATCAAATGTTTGCCCTCGTTAGACTCCCCTCTGGAAGCGCTTTCACTGCAAGCTGCAGATTCCCTCCTAACAGCAAGCTTTAGGATAGGGTACTGAATTGTAACTTACTTTCGCCTAATAATGCGATTCTGGCAAAGAGAGTATCTCCCGCAGGGAAGCTGCTATATCAAATGTTTGCCCTCATTAGACTCCCCTCTGGAAGCGCTTTCACTGCAAGCTGCAGATTCCCTCCTAACAGCAAGCTTTAGGATAGGGTACCGAATTGTAACTTACTTTCGCCTAATAATGCGATTTTGGCAATGAGAGTATCTCCCGCAGGGAAGCTGCTACCATCAAATGTTTGCCCTCATTAGACTCCCCTCTGGAAGCGCTTTCACTGTAAGCTGCAGATTCCCTCCTAACAGCAAGCTTTAGGATAGGGTACTGAACTGTAACTTACTTTCGCCTAATAATGCGATTTTGGCAAAGAGACTATCTCCCGCAGGGAAGCTGCTACCATCAAATGTTTGCCCTCATTAGACTCCCCTCTGGAAGCGCTTTCACTGCAAGCTGCAGATTCCCTCCTAACAGCAAGCTTTAGGATAGGGTACTGAATTGTAACTTACTTTCGCCTAATAATGCGATTTTGGCAATGAGAGTATCTCCCGCAGGGAAGCTGCTACCATCAAATGTTTGCCCTCATTAGACTCCCCTCTGGAAGCGCTTTCACTGCAAGCTGCAGATTCCCTCCTAACAGCAAGCTTTAGGATAGGGTACTGAATTGTAACTTACTTTCGCCTAATAATGCGATTTTGGCAAAGAGACTATCTCCCGCAGGGAAGCTGCTACCATCAAATCTTTGCCCTCATTAGACTCCCCTCTGGAAGCGCTTTCACTGCAAGCTGCAGATTCCCTCCTAACAGCAAGCCTTAGGATAGGGTACTGAATTGTAACTTACTTTCGCCTAATAATGCGATTTTGGCAAAGAGAGTATCTCCCGCAGGGAAGCTGCTACCATCAAATATTTGCCCTCGTTAGACTCCCCTCTGGAAGCGCTTTCACTGCAAGCTGCAGATTCTTCCTAACAGCAAGCTTTAGGATAGGGTACTGAATTGTAACTTACTTTCGCCTAATAATGCGATTTTGGCAAAGAGAGTATCTCCCGCAGGGAAGCTGCTACCATCAAATGTTTGCCCTCATTAGACTCCCCTCTGGAAGCGCTTTCACTGCAAGCTGCAGATTCCCTCCTAACAGCAAGCTTTAGGATAGGGTACTGAATTGTAACTTACTTTCACCTAAAAATGCGATTTTGGTAATGAGAGTATCTCCCGCAGGGAAGCTGCTACCATCAAATCTTTGCCCTCATTAGACTCCCCTCTGGAAGCGCTTTCACTGCAAGCTGCAGATTCCCTCCTAACAGCAAGCTTTAGGATAGGGTACTGAATTGTAACTTACTTTCGCCTAATAATGCGATTTTGGCAAAGAGACTATCTCCCGCAGGGAAGCTGCTACCATCAAATCTTTGCCCTCGATAGACTCCCCTCTGGAAGCGCTTTCACTGCAAGCTGCAGATTCCCTCCTAACAGCAAGCTTTAGGATAAGGTACTGAATTGTAACTTACTTTCGCCTAATAATGCGATTTTGGCAAAGAGAGTATCTCCCGCAGGGAAGCTGCTACCATCAAATGTTTGCCCTCATTAGACTCCCCTCTGGAAGCGCTTTCACTGCAAGCTGCAGATTCCCTCCTAACAGCAAGCTTTAGGATAGGGTACTGAAATGTAACTTACTTTCACCTAAAAATGCGATTTTGGCAAAGAGAGTATCTCCCGCAGGGAAGCTGCTACCATCAAATGTTTGCCCTCATTAGACTCCCCTCTGGAAGCGCTTTCACTGCAAGCTGCAGATTCCCTCCTAACAGCAAGCTTTAGGATAGGGTACTGAATTGTAACTTACTTTCGCCTAATAATGCGATTTTGGCAAAGAGAGTATCTCCCGCAGGGAAGCTGCTACCATGAAATCTTTGCCCTCGATAGACTCCCCTCTGGAAGCGCTTTCACTGCAAGCTGCAGATTCCCTCCTAACAGCAAGCTTTAGGATAGGGTACTGAATTGTAACTTACTTTTGCCTAATAATGCGATTTTGGCAAAGAGACTATCTCCCGCAGGGAAGCTGCTACCATCAAATCTTTGCCCTCATTAGACTCCCCTCTGGAAGCGCTTTCACTGCAAGCTGCAGATTCCCTCCTAACAGCAAGCTTTAGGATAGGGTACTGAATTGTAACTTACTTTCGCCTAATAATGCGATTTTGGCAAAGAGAGTATCTCCCGCAGGGAAGCTGCTACCATCAAATCTTTGCCCTCGATAGACTCCCCTCTCGAAGCGCTTTCACTGCAAGCTGCAGATTCCCTCCTAACAGCAAGCTTTAGGATAGGGTACTGAATTGTAACTTACTTTTGCCTAATAATGCGATTGTGGCAAAGAGACTATCTCCTGCAGGGAAGCTGCTACCATCAAATCTTTGCCCTCATTAGACTCCCCTCTGGAAGCGCTTTCACTGCAAGCTGCAGATTCCCTCCTAACAGCAAGCTTTAGGATAGGGTACTGAATTGTAACTTACTTTCGCCTAATAATGCGATTTTGGCAAAGAGACTATCTCCCGCAGGGAAGCTGCTACCATCAAATCTTTGCCCTCATTAGACTCCCCTCTGGAAGCGCTTTCACTGCAAGCTGCAGATTCCCTCCTAACAGCAAGCTTTAGGATAGGGTACTGAATTGTAACTTACTTTCGCCTAATAATGCGATTTTGGCAAAGAGAGTATCTCCTGCAGGGAAGCTGCTACCATCAAATGTTTGCCCTCATTAGACTCCCCTCTGGAAGCGCTTTCACTGTAAGCTGCAGATTCCCTCCTAACAGCAAGCTTTAGGATAGGGTACTGAATTGTAACTTACTTTCGCCTAATAATGCGATTTTGGCAAAGAGAGTATCTCCCGCAGGGAAGCTGCTACCATCAAATGTTTGCCCTCATTAGACTCCCCTCTGGAAGCGCTTTCACTGCAAGCTGCAGATTCCCTCCTAACAGCAAGCTTTAGGATAGGGTACTGAATTGTAACTTACTTTCGCCTAATAATGCGATTTTGGCAAAGAGAGTATCTCCCGCAGGGAAGCTGCTACCATCAAATGTTTGCCCTCATTAGACTCCCCTCTGGACGCGCTTTCACTGCAAGCTGCAGATTCCCTCCTAACAGCAAGCTTTAGGATAGGGTACTGAATTGTAACTTACTTTCGCCTAATAATGCGATTTTGGCAAAGAGACTATCTCCCGCAGGGACGCTGCTACCATCAAATGTTTGCCCTCGTTAGACTCCCCTCTGGAAGCGCTTTCACTGCAAGCTGCAGATTCCCTCCTAACAGCAAGCTTTAGGATAGGGTACTGAATTGTAACTTACTTTCGCCTAATAATGCGATTTTGGCAATGAGAGTATCTCCCGCAGGGAAGCTGCTACCATCAAATGTTTGCCCTCGTTAGACTCCCCTCTGGAAGCGCTTTCACTGCAAGCTGCAGATTCCCTCCTAACAGCAAGCTTTAGGATAGGGTACTGAATTGTAACTTACTTTCGCCTAATAATGCGATTTTGGCAAAGAGAATATCTCCCGCAGGGAAGCTGCTACCATCAAAAGTTTGCCCTCATTAGACTCCCCTCTGGAAGCGCTTTCACTGCAAGCTGCAGATTCCCTCCTAACAGCAAGCTTTAGGATAGGGTACTGAATTGTAACTTACTTTCGCCTAATAATGCGATTTTGGCAAAGTGAGTATCTCCTGCAAGGAAGCTGCTACCATCAAATCTTTGCCCTCGATAGACTCCCCTCTGGAAGCGCTTTCACTGCAAGCTGCAGATTCCCTCCTAACAGCAAGCTTTAGGATAGGGTACTGAATTGTAACTTACTTTCGCCTAATAATGCGATTTTGGCAAAGAGACTATCTCCCGCAGGGAAGCTGCTACCATCAAATCTTTGCCCTCGATAGACTCCCCTCTGGAAGCGCTTTCACTGCAAGCTGCAGATTCCCTCCTAACAGCAAGCTTTAGGATAGGGTACTGAATTGTAACTTACTTTTGCCTAATAATGCGATTTTGGCAAAGAGAGTATCTCCCGCAGGGAAGCTGCTACCATCAAATGTTTGCCCTCATTAGACTCCCCTCTGGAAGCGCTTTCACTGCAAGCTGCAGATTCCCTCCTAACAGCAAGCTTTAGGATAGGGTACTGAATTGTAACTTACTTTCGCCTAATAATGCGATTTTGGCAAAGAGACTATCTCCCGCAGGGACGCTGCTACCATCAAATGTTTGCCCTCGTTAGACTCCCCTCTGGAAGCGCTTTCACTGCAAGCTGCAGATTCCCTCCTAACAGCAAGCTTTAGGATAGGGTACTGAATTGTAACTTACTTTTGCCTAATAATGCGATTTTGGCAAAGAGACTATCTCCCGCAGGGAAGCTGCTACCATCAAATGTTTGCCCTCGTTAGACTCCCCTCTGGACGCGCTTTCACTGCAAGCTGCAGATTCCCTCCTAACAGCAAGCTTTAGGATAGGGTACTGAATTGTAACTTACTTTCGCCTAATAATGCGATTTTGGCAAAGAGACTATCTCCCGCAGGGAAGCTGCTACCATCAAATGTTTGCCCTCATTAGACTCCCCTCTGGAAGCGCTTTCACTGTAAGCTGCAGATTCCCTCCTAACAGCAAGCTTTAGGATAGGGTACTGAATTGTAACTTACTTTCGCCTAATAATGCGATTTTGGCAAAGAGAGTATGTCCCGCAGGGAAGCTGCTACCATCAAATGTTTGCCCTCATTAGACTCCCCTCTGGAAGCGCTTTCACTGCAAGCTGCAGATTCCCTCCTAACAGCAAGCTTTAGGATAGGGTACTGAATTGTAACTTACTTTCGCCTAATAATGCGATTTTGGCAAAGAGACTATCTCCCGCAGGGAAGCTGCTACCATCAAATGTTTGCCCTCATTAGACTCCCCTCTGGAAGCGCTTTCACTGCAAGCTGCAGATTCCCTCCTAACAGCAAGCTTTAGGATAGGGTACTGAATTGTAACTTACTTTCGCCTAATAATGCGATTTTGGCAAAGAGACTATCTCCCGCAGGGAAGCTGCTACCATCAAATGTTTGCCCTCATTAGACTCCCCTCTGGAAGCGCTTTCACTGCAAGCTGCAGATTCCCTCCTAACAGCAAGCTTTAGGATAGGGTACTGAATTGTAACTTACTTTCGCCTAATAATGCGATTATGGCAATGAGAGTATCTCCCGCAGGGAAGCTGCTACCATCAAATGTTTGCCCTCATTAGACTCCCCTCTGGAAGCGCTTTCACTGCAAGCTGCAGATTCCCTCCTAACAGCAAGCTTTAGGATAGGGTACTGAATTGTAACTTACTTTCGCCTAATAATGCGATTTTGGCAATGAGAGTATCTCCCGCAGGGAAGCTGCTACCATCAAATGTTTGCCCTCATTAAACTCCCCTCTGGAAGCGCTTTCACTGCAAGCTGCAGATTCCCTCCTAACAGCAAGCTTTAGGATAGGGTACTGAATTGTAACTTACTTTCGCCTAATAATGCGATTTTGGCAATGAGAGTATCTCCCGCAGGGAAGCTGCTACCATCAAATGTTTGCCCTCATTAGACTCCCCTCTGGAAGCGCTTTCACTGCAAGCTGCAGATTCCCTCCTAACAGCAAGCTTTAGGATAGGGTACTGAATTGTAACTTACTTTCGCCTAATAATGCGATTTTGGCAAAGAGAGTATCTCCCGCAGGGAAGCTGCTACCATCAAATGTTTGCCCTCATTAGACTCCCCTCTGGAAGCGCTTTCACTGCAAGCTGCAGATTCCCTCCTAACAGCAAGCTTTAGGATAGGGTACTGAATTGTAACTTACTTTCGCCTAATAATGCGATTATGGCAAAGAGACTATCTCCCGCAGGGAAGCTGCTACCATCAAATGTTTGCCCTCATTAGACTCCCCTCTGGAAGCGCTTTCACTGCAAGCTGCAGATTCCCTCCTAACAGCAAGCTTTAGGATAGGGTACTGAATTGTAACTTACTTTCGCCTAATAATGCGATTTTGGCAATGAGAGTATCTCCCGCAGGGAAGCTGCTACCATCAAATGTTTGCCCTCATTAAACTCCCCTCTGGAAGCGCTTTCACTGCAAGCTGCAGATTCCCTCCTAACAGCAAGCTTTAGGATAGGGTACTGAATTGTAACTTACTTTCACCTAAAAATGCGATTTTGGCAATGAGAGTATCTCCCGCAGGGAAGCTGCTACCATCAAATGTTTGCCCTCATTAGACTCCCCTCTGGAAGCGCTTTCACTGCAAGCTGCAGATTCCCTCCTAACAGCAAGCTTTAGGATAGGGTAATGAATTGTAACTTACTTTCGCCTAATAATGCGATTTTGGCAAAGAGACTATCTCCCGCAGGGAAGCTGCTACCATCAAATCTTTGCCCTCATTAGACTCCCCTCTGGAAGCGCTTTCACTGCAAGCTGCAGATTCCCTCCTAACAGCAAGCTTTAGGATAGGGTACTGAATTGTAACTTACTTTCGCCTAATAATGCGATTTTGGCAAAGAGACTATCTCCCGCAGGGAAGCTGCTACCATCAAATGTTTGCCCTCGTTAGACTCCCCTCTGGAAGCGCTTTCACTGCAAGCTGCAGATTCCCTCCTAACAGCAAGCTTTAGGATAGGGTACTGAATTGTAACTTACTTTCGCCTAATAATGCGATTTTGGCAAAGAGACTATCTCCCGCAGGGAAGCTGCTACCATCAAATCTTTGCCCTCATTAGACTCCCCTCTGGAAGCGCTTTCACTGTAAGCTGCAGATTCCCTCCTAACAGCAAGCTTTAGGATAGGGTACTGAATTGTAACTTACTTTCGCCTAATAATGCGATTTTGGCAAAGAGACTATCTCCCGCAGGGAAGCTGCTACCATCAAATCTTTGCCCTCATTAGACTCCCCTCTGGAAGCGCTTTCACTGCAAGCTGCAGATTCCCTCCTAACAGCAAGCTTTAGGATAGGGTACTGAATTGTAACTTACTTTCGCCTAATAATGCGATTTTGGCAAAGAGACTATCTCCCGCAGGGACGCTGCTACCATCAAATGTTTGCCCTCGTTAGACTCCCCTCTGGAAGCGCTTTCACTGCAAGCTGCAGATTCCCTCCTAACAGCAAGCTTTAGGATAGGGTACTGAATTGTAACTTACTTTCACCTAAAAATGCGATTTTGGCAATGAGAGTATCTCCCGCAGGGAAGCTGCTACCATCAAATGTTTGCCCTCATTAGACTCCCCTCTGGAAGCGCTTTCACTGTAAGCTGCAGATTCCCTCCTAACAGCAAGCTTTAGGATAGGGTACTGAACTGTAACTTACTTTCGCCTAATAATGCGATTTTGGCAAAGAGACTATCTCCCGCAGGGAAGCTGCTACCATCAAATGTTTGCCCTCATTAGACTCCCCTCTGGAAGCGCTTTCACTGCAAGCTGCAGATTCCCTCCTAACAGCAAGCTTTAGGATAGGGTACTGAATTGTAACTTACTTTCGCCTAATAATGCGATTTTGGCAATGAGAGTATCTCCCGCAGGGAAGCTGCTACCATCAAATGTTTGCCCTCATTAGACTCCCCTCTGGAAGCGCTTTCACTGCAAGCTGCAGATTCCCTCCTAACAGCAAGCTTTAGGATAGGGTACTGAATTGTAACTTACTTTCGCCTAATAATGCGATTTTGGCAAAGAGACTATCTCCCGCAGGGAAGCTGCTACCATCAAATCTTTGCCCTCATTAGACTCCCCTCTGGAAGCGCTTTCACTGCAAGCTGCAGATTCCCTCCTAACAGCAAGCTTTAGGATAGGGTACTGAATTGTAACTTACTTTCGCCTAATAATGCGATTTTGGCAAAGAGACTATCTCCCGCAGGGACGCTGCTACCATCAAATGTTTGCCCTCGTTAGACTCCCCTCTGGAAGCGCTTTCACTGCAAGCTGCAGATTCCCTCCTAACAGCAAGCTTTAGGATAGGGTACTGAATTGTAACTTACTTTCGCCTAATAATGCGATTTTGTCAAAGAGACTATCTCCCGCAGGGAAGCTGCTACCATCAAATGTTTGCCCTCGTTAGACTCCCCTCTGGAAGCGCTTTCACTGCAAGCTGCAGATTCCCTCCTAACAGCAAGCTTTAGGATAGGGTACTGAATTGTAACTTACTTTCGCCTAATAATGCGATTTTGGCAAAGAGAGTATCTCCTGCAGGGAAGCTGCTACCATCAAATGTTTGCCCTCATGCGACTCCCCTCTGGAAGCGCTTTCACTGCAAGCTGCAGATTCCCTCCTAACAGCAAGCTTTAGGATAGGGTACTGAATTGTAACTTACTTTCGCCTAATAATGCGATTTTGGCAAAGAGAGTATCTCCCGCAGGGAAGCTGCTACCATCAAATGTTTGCCCTCGTTAGACTCCCCTCTGGAAGCGCTTTCACTGCAAGCTGCAGATTCCCTCCTAACAGCAAGCTTTAGGATAGGGTACTGAATTGTAACTTACTTTCGCCTAATAATGCGATTTTGGCAAAGAGACTATCTCCCGCAGGGAAGCTGCTAACATCAAATGTTTGCCCTCATTAGACTCCCCTCTGGAAGCGCTTTCACTGTAAGCTGCAGATTCCCTCCTAACAGCAAGCTTTAGGATAGGGTACTGAATTGTAACTTACTTTCGCCTAATAATGCGATTTTGGCAAAGAGACTATCTCCCGCAGGGAAGCTGCTACCATCAAATCTTTGCCCTCATTAGACTCCCCTCTGGAAGCGCTTTCACTGCAAGCTGCAGATTCCCTCCTAACAGCAAGCTTTAGGATAGGGTACTGAATTGTAACTTACTTTCGCCTAATAATGCGATTTTGGCAATGAGAGTATCTCCCGCAGGGAAGCTGCTACCATCAAATCTTTGCCCTCATTAGACTCCCCTCTGGAAGCGCTTTCACTGCAAGCTGCAGATTCCCTCCTAACAGCAAGCTTTAGGATAGGGTACTGAATTGTAACTTACTTTCGCCTAATAATGCGATTTTGGCAAAGAGACTATCTCCCGCAGGGACGCTGCTACCATCAAATGTTTGCCCTCGTTAGACTCCCCTCTGGAAGCGCTTTCACTGCAAGCTGCAGATTCCCTCCTAACAGCAAGCTTTAGGATAGGGTACTGAATTGTAACTTACTTTCGCCTAATAATGCGATTTTGGCAAAGAGACTATCTCCCGCAGGGACGCTGCTACCATCAAATGTTTGCCCTCGTTAGACTCCCCTCTGGAAGCGCTTTCACTGCAAGCTGCAGATTCCCTCCTAACAGCAAGCTTTAGGATAAGGTACTGAATTGTAACTTACTTTCGCCTAATAATGCGATTTTGGCAAAGAGAATATCTCCCGCAGGGAAGCTGCTACCATCAAATGTTTGCCCTCATTAGACTCCCCTCTGGAAGCGCTTTCACTGCAGGCTGCAGATTCCCTCCTAACAGCAAGCTTTAGGATAGGGTACTGAATTGTAACTTACTTTCGCCTAATAATGCAATTTTGGCAAAGAGAGTATCTCCCGCAGGGAAGCTGCTACCATCAAATGTTTGCCCTCATTAGACTCCCCTCTGGAAGCGCTTTCACTGCAAGCTGCAGATTCCCTCCTAACAGCAAGCTTTAGGATAGGGTACTGAATTGTAACTTACTTTCGCCAAATAATTCGATTATGGCGAAGAGACTATCTCCCGCAGGGAAGCTGCTACCATCAAATGTTTGCCCTCATTAGACTCCCCTCTGGAAGCGCTTTCACTGCAAGCTGCAGATTCCCTCCTAACAGCAAGCTTTAGGATAGGGTACTGAATTGTAACTTACTTTCGCCTAATAATGCGATTTTGGCAAAGAGACTATCTCCCGCAGGGAAGCTGCTACCATCAAATGTTTGCCCTCATTAGACTCCCCTCTGGAAGCGCTTTCACTGCAAGCTGCAGATTCCCTCCTAACAGCAAGCTTTAGGATAGGGTACTGAATTTACTGAATTGTAACTTACTTTCGCCTAATAATGCGATTTTGCAAAGAGACTATCTCCCGCAGGGAAGCTGCTACCATCAAATGTTTGCCCTCATTAGACTCCCCTCTGGAAGCGCTTTCACTGCAAGCTGCAGATTCCCTCCTAACAGCAAGCTTTAGGATAGGGTACTGAATTGTAACTTACTTTCGCCTAATAATGCGATTTTGGCAATGAGAGTATCTCCCGCAGGGAAGCTGCTACCATCAAATGTATGCCCTCATTAGACTCCCCTCTGGAAGCGCTTTCACTGCAAGCTGCAGATTCCCTCCTAACAGCAAGCTTTAGGATAGGGTACTGAATTGTAACTTACTTTCGCCAAATAATTCGATTATGTCGAAGAGACTATCTCCCGCAGGGAAGCTGCTACCATCAAATGTTTGCCCTCATTAGACTCCCCTCTGGAAGCGCTTTCACTGCAAGCTGCAGATTCCCTCCTAACAGCAAGCTTTAGGATAGGGTACTGAATTGTAACTTACTTTCGCCTAATAATGCGATTTTGGCAAAGAGACTATCTCCCGCAGGGAAGCTGCTACCATCAAATGTTTGCCCTCATTAGACTCCCCTCTGGAAGCGCTTTCACTGCAAGCTGCAGATTCCCTCCTAACAGCAAGCTTTAGGATAGGGTACTGAATTTACTGAATTGTAACTTACTTTCGCCTAATAATGCGATTTTGCAAAGAGACTATCTCCCGCAGGGAAGCTGCTACCATCAAATGTTTGCCCTCATTAGACTCCCCTCTGGAAGCGCTTTCACTGCAAGCTGCAGATTCCCTCCTAACAGCAAGCTTTAGGATAGGGTACTGAATTGTAACTTACTTTCGCCTAATAATGCGATTATGGCAAAGAGAATATCTCCCGCAGGGAAGCTGCTACCATCACAAGTTTGCCCTCATTAGACTCCCCTCTGGAAGCGCTTTCACTGCAAGCTGCAGATTCCCTCCTAATAGCAAGCTTTAGGATAGGGTACTGAATTGTAACTTACTTTCGCCTAATAATGCGATTTTGGCAAAGAGAGTATCTCCCGCAGGGAATCTGCTACCATCAAATGTTTGCCCGCATTAGACTCCCCTCTGGAAGCGCTTTCACTGCAAGCTGCAGATTCCCTCCTAACAGCAAGCTTTAGGATAGGGTACTGAATTGTAACTTACTTTCACCTAAAAATGCGATTTTGGCAATGAGAGTATCTCCCGCAGGGAAGCTGCTACCATCAAATGTTTGCCCTCGATAGACTCCCCTCTGGAAGCGCTTTCACTGCAAGCTGCAGATTCCCTCCTAACAGCAAGCTTTAGGATAGGGTACTGAATTGTAACTTACTTTCGCCTAATAATGCGATTTTGGCAATGAGAGTATCTCCCGCAGGGAAGCTGCTACCATCAAATGTTTGCCCTCATTAGACTCCCCTCTGGAAGCGCTTTCACTGCAAGCTGCAGATTCCCTCCTAACAGCAAGCTTTAGGATAGGGTACTGAATTGTAACTTACTTTCACCTAAAAATGCGATTTTGGCAATGAGAATATCTCCCGCAAGGAAGCTGCTACCATCAAATGTTTGCCCTCATTAGACTCCCCTCTGGAAGCGCTTTCACTGCAAGCTGCAGATTCCCTCCTAACAGCAAGCTTTAGGATAGGGTACTGAATTGTAACTTACTTTCGCCTAATAATGCGATTTTGGCAAAGAGACTATCTCCCGCAGGGAAGCTGCTACCATCAAATGTTTGCCCTCATTAGACTCCCCTCTGGAAGCGCTTTCACTGCAAGCTGCAGATTCCCTCCTAACAGCAAGCTTTAGGATAGGGTACTGAATTGTAACTTACTTTCACCTAAAAATGCGATTTTGGCAATGAGAGTATCTCCCGCAGGGAAGCTGCTACCATCAAATGTTTGCCCTCGTTAGACTCCCCTCTGGAAGCGCTTTCACTGCAAGCTGCAGATTCCCTCCTAACAGCAAGCTTTAGGATAGGGTACTGAATTGTAACTTACTTTCACCTAATAATGCGATTTTGGCAAAGAGACTATCTCCCGCAGGGACGCTGCTACCATCAAATGTTTGCCCTCGTTAGACTCCCCTCTGGAAGCGCTTTCACTGCAAGCTGCAGATTCCCTCCTAACAGCAAGCTTTAGGATAGGGTACTGAATTGTAACTTTCTTTCGCCTAATAATGCGATTTTGGCAAAGAGACTATCTCCCGCAGGGAAGCTGCTACCATCAAATGTTTGCCCTCGTTAGACTCCCCTCTGGAAGCGCTTTCACTGCAAGCTGCAGATTCCCTCCTAACAGCAAGCTTTAGGATAGGGTACTGAATTGTAACTTACTTTCGCCTAATAATGCGATTTTGGCAAAGAGAATATCTCCCGCAGGGAAGCTGCTACCATCAAATGTTTGCCCTCCTTAGACTCCCCTCTGGAAGCGCTTTCACTGCAAGCTGCAGATTCCCTCCTAACAGCAAGCTTTAGGATAGGGTACTGAATTGTAACTTACTTTCGCCTAATAATGCGATTTTGGCAAAGAGACTATCTCCCGCAGGGAAGCTGCTACCATCAAATGTTTGCCCTCATTAGACTCCCCTCTGGAAGCGCTTTCACTGCAAGCTGCAGATTCCCTCCTAACAGCAAGCTTTAGGATAGGGTACTGAATTGTAACTTAACTGCGGCTAATAAGGCGATTTTGGCAAAGAGACTATCTCCCGCAGGGAAGCTGCTACCATCAAATCTTTGCCCTCATTAGACTCCCCTCTGGAAGCGCTTTCACTGCAAGCTGCAGATTCCCTCCTAACAGCAAGCTTTAGGATAGGGTACTGAATTGTAACTTACTTTCGCCTAATAATGCGATTTTGGCAAAGAGACAATCTCCCGCAGGGAAGCTGCTACCATCAAATCTTTGCCCTCGTTAGACTCCCCTCTGGAAGCGCTTTCACTGCAAGCTGCAGATTCCCTCCTAACAGCAAGCTTTAGGATAGGGTACTGAATTGTAACTTACTTTCGCCTAATAATGCGATTTTGGCAAAGAGACTATCTCCCGCAGGGAAGCTTCTACCATCAAATGTTTGCCCTCGTTAGACTCCCCTCTGGAAGCGCTTTCACTGCAAGCTGCAGATTCCCTCCTAACAGCAAGCTTTAGGATAGGGTACTGAATTGTAACTTACTTTCGCCTAATAATGCGATTTTGGCAAAGAGACTATCTCCCGCAGGGAAGCTGCTACCATCAAATCTTTGCCCTCATTAGACTCCCCTCTGGAAGCGCTTTCACTGCAAGCTGCAGATTCCCTCCTAACAGCAAGCTTTAGGATAGGGTACTGAATTGTAACTTACTTTCGCCTAATAATGCGATTTTGGCAATGAGAGTATCTCCCGCAGGGAAGCTGCTACCATCAAATGTTTGCCCTCATTAGACTCCCCTCTGGAAGCGCTTTCACTGCAAGCTGCAGATTCCCTCCTAACAGCAAGCTTTAGGATAGGGTACTGAATTGTAACTTACTTTCGCCTAATAATGCGATTTTGGCAAAGAGACTATCTCCCGCAGGGAAGCTGCTACCATCAAATGTTTGCCCTCATTAGACTCCCCTCTGGAAGCGCTTTCACTGCAAGCTGCAGATTCCCTCCTAACAGCAAGCTTTAGGATAGGGTACTGAATTGTAACTTTCTTTCGCCTAATAATGCGATTTTGGCAAAGAGAGTATCTCCCGCAGGGAAGCTGCTACCATCAAATCTTTGCCCTCATTAGACTCCCCTCTGGAAGCGCTTTCACTGCAAGCTGCAGATTCCCTCCTAACAGCAAGCTTTAGGATAGGGTACTGAATTGTAACTTACTTTCGCCTAATAATGCGATTTTGGCAAAGAGAGTATCTCCCGCAGGGACGCTGCTACCATCAAATGTTTGCCCTCGTTAGACTCCCCTCTGGAAGCGCTTTCACTGCAAGCTGCAGATTCCCTCCTAACAGCAAGCTTTAGGATAGGGTACTGAATTGTAACTTACTTTCGCCTAATAATGCGATTTTGGCAAAGAGACTATCTCCCGCAGGGAAGCTGCTACCATCAAATGTTTGCCCTCATTAGACTCCCCTCTGGAAGCGCTTTCACTGCAAGCTGCAGATTCCCTCCTAACAGCAAGCTTTAGGATAGGGTACTGAATTGTAACTTACTTTCGCTTAATAATGCGATTTTGGCAAAGAGAATATCTCCCGCAGGGAAGCTGCTACCATCAAATGTTTGCCCTCATTAGACTCCCCTCTGGAAGCGCTTTCACTGCAAGCTGCAGATTCCCTCCTAACAGCAAGCTTTAGGATAGGGTACTGAATTGTAACTTACTTTCGCCTAATAATGCGATTTTGGCAAAGAGAATATCTCCCGCAGGGAAGCTGCTACCATCACAAGTTTGCCCTCAGTAGACTCCCCTCTGGAAGCGCTTTCACTGCAAGCTGCAGATTCCCTCCTAACAGCAAGCCTTAGGATAGGGTACTGAATTGTAACTTACTTTCGCCTAATAATGCGATTTTGGCAAAGAGAGTATCTCCCGCAGGGAAGCTGCTACCATCAAATATTTGCCCTCGTTAGACTCCCCTCTGGAAGCGCTTTCACTGCAAGCTGCAGATTCCCTCCTAACAGCAAGCTTTAGGATAGGGTACTGAATTGTAACTTACTTTCGCCTAATAATGCGATTTTGGCAAAGAGACTATCTCCCGCAGGGAAGCTGCTACCATCAAATGTTTGCCCTCATTAGACTCCCCTCTGGAAGCGCTTTCACTGCAAGCTGTAGATTCCCTCCTAACAGCAAGCTTTAGGATAGGGTACTGAATTGTAACTTACTTTCGCCTAATAATGCGATTTTGGCAAAGAGACTATCTCCCGCAGGGAAGCTGCTACCATCAAATCTTTGCCCTCCTTAGACTCCCCTCTGGAAGCGCTTTCACTGCAAGTTGCAGATTCCTTCCTAACAGCAAGCTTTAGGATAGGGTACTGAATTGTAACTTACTTTCGCCTAATAATGCGATTTTGGCAAAGAGACTATCTCCCGCAGGGAAGCTGCTACCATCAAATCTTTGCCCTCATTAGACTCCCCTCTGGAAGCGCTTTCACTGCAAGCTGCAGATTCCCTCCTAACAGCAAGCTTTAGGATAGGGTACTGAATTGTAACTTACTTTCGCCTAATAATGCGATTTTGGCAATGAGAGTATCTCCCGCAGGGAAGCTGCTACCATCAAATGTTTGCCCTCATTAGACTCCCCTCTGGAAGCGCTTTCACTGCAAGCTGCAGATTCCCTCCTAACAGCAAGCTTTAGGATAGGGTACTGAATTGTAACTTACTTTCGCCTAATAATGCGATTTTGGCAAAGAGACTATCTCCCGCAGGGAAGCTGCTACCATCAAATGTTTGCCCTCATTAGACTCCCCTCTGGAAGCGCTTTCACTGCAAGCTGCAGATTCCCTCCTAACAGCAAGCTTTAGGATAGGGTACTGAATTGTAACTTACTTTCGCCTAATAATGCGATTTTGGCAAAGAGAGTATCTCCCGCAGGGAAGCTGCTACCATCAAATGTTTGCCCTCATTACACTCCCCTCTGGAAGCGCTTTCACTGCAAGCTGCAGATTCCCTCCTAACAGCAAGCTTTAGGATAGGGTACTGAATTGTAACTTACTTTCGCCTAAAAATGCGATTTTGGCAAAGAGACTATCTCCCGCAGGGAAGCTGCTACCATCAAATCTTTGCCCTCGTTAGACTCCCCTCTGGAAGCGCTTTCACTGCAAGCTGCAGATTCCCTCCTAACAGCAAGCTTTAGGATAGGGTACTGAATTGTAACTTACTTTCGCCTAATAATGCGATTTTGGCAAAGAGAATATCTCCCGCAGGGAAGCTGCTACCATCAAATGTTTGCCCTCATTAGACTCCCCTCTGGAAGCGCTTTCACTGCAAGCTGCAGATTCCCTCCTAACAGCAAGCTTTAGGATAGGGTACTGAATTGTAACTTACTTTCGCCTAATAATGCGATTTTGGCAAAGAGAATATCTCCCGCAGGGAAGCTGCTACCATCAAATGTTTGCCCTCATTAGACTCCCCTCTGGAAGCGCTTTCACTGCAAGCTGCAGATTCCCTCCTAACAGCAAGCCTTAGGATAGGGTACTGAATTGTAACTTACTTTCGCCTAATAATGCGATTTTGGCAAAGAGAGTATCTCCCGCAGGGAAGCTGCTACCATCAAATATTTGCCCTCGTTAGACTCCCCTCTGGAAGCGCTTTCACTGCAAGCTGCAGATTCCCTCCTAACAGCAAGCTTTAGGATAGGGTACTGAATTGTAACTTTCTTTCGCCTAATAATGCGATTTTGGCAAAGAGACTATCTCCCGCAGGGAAGCTGCTACCATCAAATGTTTGCCCTCGTTAGACTCCCCTCTGGAAGCGCTTTCACTGCAAGCTGCAGATTCCCTCCTAACAGCAAGCTTTAGGATAGGGTACTGAATTGTAACTTACTTTCGCCTAATAATGCGATTTTGGCAAAGAGAATATCTCCCGCAGGGAAGCTGCTACCATCAAATGTTTGCCCTCCTTAGACTCCCCTCTGGAAGCGCTTTCACTGCAAGCTGCAGATTCCCTCCTAACAGCAAGCTTTAGGATAGGGTACTGAATTGTAACTTACTTTCGCCTAATAATGCGATTTTGGCAAAGAGACTATCTCCCGCAGGGAAGCTGCTACCATCAAATGTTTGCCCTCATTAGACTCCCCTCTGGAAGCGCTTTCACTGCAAGCTGCAGATTCCCTCCTAACAGCAAGCTTTAGGATAGGGTACTGAATTGTAACTTAACTGCGGCTAATAAGGCGATTTTGGCAAAGAGACTATCTCCCGCAGGGAAGCTGCTACCATCAAATCTTTGCCCTCATTAGACTCCCCTCTGGAAGCGCTTTCACTGCAAGCTGCAGATTCCCTCCTAACAGCAAGCTTTAGGATAGGGTACTGAATTGTAACTTACTTTCGCCTAATAATGCGATTTTGGCAAAGAGACAATCTCCCGCAGGGAAGCTGCTACCATCAAATCTTTGCCCTCGTTAGACTCCCCTCTGGAAGCGCTTTCACTGCAAGCTGCAGATTCCCTCCTAACAGCAAGCTTTAGGATAGGGTACTGAATTGTAACTTACTTTCGCCTAATAATGCGATTTTGGCAAAGAGACTATCTCCCGCAGGGAAGCTTCTACCATCAAATGTTTGCCCTCGTTAGACTCCCCTCTGGAAGCGCTTTCACTGCAAGCTGCAGATTCCCTCCTAACAGCAAGCTTTAGGATAGGGTACTGAATTGTAACTTACTTTCGCCTAATAATGCGATTTTGGCAAAGAGACTATCTCCCGCAGGGAAGCTGCTACCATCAAATCTTTGCCCTCATTAGACTCCCCTCTGGAAGCGCTTTCACTGCAAGCTGCAGATTCCCTCCTAACAGCAAGCTTTAGGATAGGGTACTGAATTGTAACTTACTTTCGCCTAATAATGCGATTTTGGCAATGAGAGTATCTCCCGCAGGGAAGCTGCTACCATCAAATGTTTGCCCTCATTAGACTCCCCTCTGGAAGCGCTTTCACTGCAAGCTGCAGATTCCCTCCTAACAGCAAGCTTTAGGATAGGGTACTGAATTGTAACTTACTTTCGCCTAATAATGTGATTTTGGCAAAGAGACTATCTCCCGCAGGGAAGCTGCTACCATCAAATGTTTGCCCTCATTAGACTCCCCTCTGGAAGCGCTTTCACTGCAAGCTGCAGATTCCCTCCTAACAGCAAGCTTTAGGATAGGGTACTGAATTGTAACTTTCTTTCGCCTAATAATGCGATTTTGGCAAAGAGACTATCTCCCGCAGGGAAGCTGCTACCATCAAATCTTTGCCCTCATTAGACTCCCCTCTGGAAGCGCTTTCACTGCAAGCTGCAGATTCCCTCCTAACAGCAAGCTTTAGGATAGGGTACTGAATTGTAACTTACTTTCGCCTAATAATGCGATTTTGGCAAAGAGACTATCTCCCGCAGGGACGCTGCTACCATCAAATGTTTGCCCTCGTTAGACTCCCCTCTGGAAGCGCTTTCACTGCAAGCTGCAGATTCCCTCCTAACAGCAAGCTTTAGGATAGGGTACTGAATTGTAACTTACTTTCGCCTAATAATGCGATTTTGGCAAAGAGACTATCTCCCGCAGGGAAGCTGCTACCATCAAATGTTTGCCCTCATTAGACTCCCCTCTGGAAGCGCTTTCACTGCAAGCTGCAGATTCCCTCCTAACAGCAAGCTTTAGGATAGGGTACTGAATTGTAACTTACTTTCGCTTAATAATGCGATTTTGGCAAAGAGAATATCTCCCGCAGGGAAGCTGCTACCATCAAATGTTTGCCCTCATTAGACTCCCCTCTGGAAGCGCTTTCACTGCAAGCTGCAGATTCCCTCCTAACAGCAAGCTTTAGGATAGGGTACTGAATTGTAACTTACTTTCGCCTAATAATGCGATTTTGGCAAAGAGAATATCTCCCGCAGGGAAGCTGCTACCATCACAAGTTTGCCCTCAGTAGACTCCCCTCTGGAAGCGCTTTCACTGCAAGCTGCAGATTCCCTCCTAACAGCAAGCCTTAGGATAGGGTACTGAATTGTAACTTACTTTCGCCTAATAATGCGATTTTGGCAAAGAGAGTATCTCCCGCAGGGAAGCTGCTACCATCAAATATTTGCCCTCGTTAGACTCCCCTCTGGAAGCGCTTTCACTGCAAGCTGCAGATTCCCTCCTAACAGCAAGCTTTAGGATAGGGTACTGAATTGTAACTTACTTTCGCCTAATAATGCGATTTTGGCAAAGAGACTATCTCCCGCAGGGAAGCTGCTACCATCAAATGTTTGCCCTCATTAGACTCCCCTCTGGAAGCGCTTTCACTGCAAGCTGTAGATTCCCTCCTAACAGCAAGCTTTAGGATAGGGTACTGAATTGTAACTTACTTTCGCCTAATAATGCGATTTTGGCAAAGAGACTATCTCCCGCAGGGAAGCTGCTACCATCAAATCTTTGCCCTCCTTAGACTCCCCTCTGGAAGCGCTTTCACTGCAAGTTGCAGATTCCTTCCTAACAGCAAGCTTTAGGATAGGGTACTGAATTGTAACTTACTTTCGCCTAATAATGCGATTTTGGCAAAGAGACTATCTCCCGCAGGGAAGCTGCTACCATCAAATCTTTGCCCTCCTTAGACTCCCCTCTGGAAGCGCTTTCACTGCAAGCTGCAGATTCCCTCCTAACAGCAAGCTTTAGGATAGGGTACTGAATTGTAACTTACTTTCGCCTAATAATGCGATTTTGGCAATGAGAGTATCTCCCGCAGGGAAGCTGCTACCATCAAATGTTTGCCCTCATTAGACTCCCCTCTGGAAGCGCTTTCACTGCAAGCTGCAGATTCCCTCCTAACAGCAAGCTTTAGGATAGGGTACTGAATTGTAACTTACTTTCGCCTAATAATGCGATTTTGGCAAAGAGACTATCTCCCGCAGGGAAGCTGCTACCATCAAATGTTTGCCCTCATTAGACTCCCCTCTGGAAGCGCTTTCACTGCAAGCTGCAGATTCCCTCCTAACAGCAAGCTTTAGGATAGGGTACTGAATTGTAACTTACTTTCGCCTAATAATGCGATTTTGGCAAAGAGAGTATCTCCCGCAGGGAAGCTGCTACCATCAAATGTTTGCCCTCATTACACTCCCCTCTGGAAGCGCTTTCACTGCAAGCTGCAGATTCCCTCCTAACAGCAAGCTTTAGGATAGGGTACTGAATTGTAACTTACTTTCGCCTAAAAATGCGATTTTGGCAAAGAGACTATCTCCCGCAGGGAAGCTGCTACCATCAAATGTTTGCCCTCGTTAGACTCCCCTCTGGAAGCGCTTTCACTGCAAGCTGCAGATTCCCTCCTAACAGCAAGTTTTAGGATAGGGTACTGAATTGTAACTTACTTTCGCCTAATAATGCGATTTTGGCAAAGAGAATATCTCCCGCAGGGAAGCTGCTACCATCAAATGTTTGCCCTCATTAGACTCCCCTCTTGAAGCGCTTTCACTGCAAGCTGCAGATTCCCTCCTAACAGCAAGCTTTAGGATAGGGTACTGAATTGTAACTTACTTTTGCCAAATAATTCGATTATGGCGAAGAGAGTATCTCCCGCAGGGAAGCTGCTACCATCAAATGTTTGCCCTCATTAGACTCCCCTCTGGAAGCGCTTTCACTGCAAGCTGCAGATTCCCTCCTAACAGCAAGCTTTAGGATAGGGTACTGAATTGTAACTTACTTTCGCCTAATAATGCGATTTTGGCAAAGAGAATATCTCCCGCAGGGAAGCTGCTACCATCAAATGTTTGCCCTCATTAGACTCCCCTCTGGAAGCGCTTTCACTGCAAGCTGCAGATTCCCTCCTAACAGCAAGCCTTAGGATAGGGTACTGAATTGTAACTTACTTTCGCCTAATAATGCGATTTTGGCAAAGAGAGTATCTCCCGCAGGGAAGCTGCTACCATCAAATCTTTGCCCTCATTAGACTCCCCTCTGGAAGCGCTTTCACTGCAAGCTGTAGATTCCCTCCTAACAGCAAGCTTTAGGATAGGGTACTGAATTGTAACTTACTTTCGCCTAATAATGCGATTTTGGCAAAGAGACTATCTCCCGCAGGGAAGCTGCTACCATCAAATCTTTGCCCTCCTTAGACTCCCCTCTGGAAGCGCTTTCACTGCAAGCTGCAGATTCCCTCCTAACAGCAAGCTTTAGGATAGGGTACTGAATTGTAACTTACTTTCGCCTAATAATGCGATTTTGGCAAAGAGAGTATCTCCCGCAGGGAAGCTGCTACCATCAAATGTTTGCCCTCATTAGACTCCCCTCTGGAAGCGCTTTCACTGCAAGCTGCAGATTCCCTCCTAACAGCAAGCTTTAGGATAGGGTACTGAATTGTAACTTACTTTCGCCTAATAATGCGATTTTGGCAAAGAGAGTATCTCCCGCAGGGAAGCTGCTACCATCAAATGTTTGCCCTCGTTAGACTCCCCTCTGGAAGCGCTTTCACTGCAAGCTGCAGATTCCCTCCTAACAGCAAGCTTTAGGATAGGGTACTGAATTGTAACTTACTTTCGCCTAATAATGCGATTTTGGCAAAGAGACTATCTCCCGCAGGGAAGCTGCTACCATCAAATGTTTGCCCTCATTAGACTCCCCTCTGGAAGCGCTTTCACTGCAAGCTGCAGATTCCCTCCTAACAGCAAGCTTTAGGATAGGGTACTGAATTGTAACTTTCTTTCGCCTAATAATGCGATTTTGGCAAAGAGACTATCTCCCGCAGGGAAGCTGCTACCATCAAATCTTTGCCCTCATTAGACTCCCCTCTGGAAGCGCTTTCACTGCAAGCTGCAGATTCCCTCCTAACAGCAAGCTTTAGGATAGGGTACTGAATTGTAACTTACTTTCGCCTAATAATGCGATTTTGGCAAAGAGACTATCTCCCGCAGGGACGCTGCTACCATCAAATGTTTGCCCTCGTTAGACTCCCCTCTGGAAGCGCTTTCACTGCAAGCTGCAGATTCCCTCCTAACAGCAAGCTTTAGGATAGGGTACTGAATTGTAACTTACTTTCGCCTAATAATGCGATTTTGGCAAAGAGACTATCTCCCGCAGGGAAGCTGCTACCATCAAATGTTTGCCCTCATTAGACTCCCCTCTGGAAGCGCTTTCACTGCAAGCTGCAGATTCCCTCCTAACAGCAAGCTTTAGGATAGGGTACTGAATTGTAACTTACTTTCGCTTTATAATGCGATTTTGGCAAAGAGAATATCTCCCGCAGGGAAGCTGCTACCATCAAATGTTTGCCCTCATTAGACTCCCCTCTGGAAGCGCTTTCACTGCAAGCTGCAGATTCCCTCCTAACAGCAAGCTTTAGGATAGGGTACTGAATTGTAACTTACTTTCGCCTAATAATGCGATTTTGGCAAAGAGAATATCTCCCGCAGGGAAGCTGCTACCATCACAAGTTTGCCCTCAGTAGACTCCCCTCTGGAAGCGCTTTCACTGCAAGCTGCAGATTCCCTCCTAACAGCAAGCCTTAGGATAGGGTACTGAATTGTAACTTACTTTCGCCTAATAATGCGATTTTGGCAAAGAGAGTATCTCCCGCAGGGAAGCTGCTACCATCAAATATTTGCCCTCGTTAGACTCCCCTCTGGAAGCGCTTTCACTGCAAGCTGCAGATTCCCTCCTAACAGCAAGCTTTAGGATAGGGTACTGAATTGTAACTTACTTTCGCCTAATAATGCGATTTTGGCAAAGAGACTATCTCCCGCAGGGAAGCTGCTACCATCAAATGTTTGCCCTCATTAGACTCCCCTCTGGAAGCGCTTTCACTGCAAGCTGTAGATTCCCTCCTAACAGCAAGCTTTAGGATAGGGTACTGAATTGTAACTTACTTTCGCCTAATAATGCGATTTTGGCAAAGAGACTATCTCCCGCAGGGAAGCTGCTACCATCAAATCTTTGCCCTCCTTAGACTCCCCTCTGGAAGCGCTTTCACTGCAAGTTGCAGATTCCTTCCTAACAGCAAGCTTTAGGATAGGGTACTGAATTGTAACTTACTTTCGCCTAATAATGCGATTATGGCGAAGAGAGTATCTCCCGCAGGGAAGCTGCTACCATCAAATGTTTGCCCTCATTAGACTCCCCTCTGGAAGCGCTTTCACTGCAAGCTGCAGATTCCCTCCTAACAGCAAGCTTTAGGATAGGGTACTGAATTGTAACTTACTTTCGCCTAATAATGCGATTTTGGCAATGAGAGTATCTCCCGCAGGGAAGCTGCTACCATCAAATGTTTGCCCTCATTAGACTCCCCTCTGGAAGCGCTTTCACTGCAAGCTGCAGATTCCCTCCTAACAGCAAGCCTTAGGATAGGGTACTGAATTGTAACTTACTTTCGCCTAATAATGCGATTTTGGCAAAGAGAGTATCTCCCGCAGGGAAGCTGCTACCATCAAATATTTGCCCTCGTTAGACTCCCCTCTGGAAGCGCTTTCACTGCAAGCTGCAGATTCCCTCCTAACAGCAAGCTTTAGGATAAGGTACTGAATTGTAACTTACTTTCGCCTAATAATGCGATTTTGGCAAAGAGAGTATCTCCCGCAGGGAAGCTGCTACCATCAAATCTTTGCCCTCATTAGACTCCCCTCTGGAAGCGCTTTCACTGCAAGCTGTAGATTCCCTCCTAACAGCAAGCTTTAGGATAGGGTACTGAATTGTAACTTACTTTCGCCTAATAATGCGATTTTGGCAAAGAGACTATCTCCCGCAGGGAAGCTGCTACCATCAAATCTTTGCCCTCCTTAGACTCCCCTCTGGAAGCGCTTTCACTGCAAGCTGCAGATTCCCTCCTAACAGCAAGCTTTAGGATAGGGTACTGAATTGTAACTTACTTTCGCCTAATAATGCGATTTTGGCAAAGAGAGTATCTCCCGCAGGGAAGCTGCTACCATCAAATGTTTGCCCTCATTAGACTCCCCTCTGGAAGCGCTTTCACTGCAAGCTGCAGATTCCCTCCTAACAGCAAGCTTTAGGATAGGGTACTGAATTGTAACTTACTTTCGCCTAATAATGCGATTTTGGCAAAGAGAGTATCTCCCGCAGGGAAGCTGCTACCATCAAATGTTTGCCCTCGTTAGACTCCCCTCTGGAAGCGCTTTCACTGCAAGCTGCAGATTCCCTCCTAACAGCAAGCTTTAGGATAGGGTACTGAATTGTAACTTACTTTCGCCTAATAATGCGATTTTGGCAAAGAGAATATCTCCCGCAGGGAAGCTGCTACCATCAAATGTTTGCCCTCCTTAGACTCCCCTCTGGAAGCGCTTTCACTGCAAGCGGCAGATTCCCTCCTAACAGCAAGCTTTAGGATAGGGTACTGAATTGTAACTTACTTTCGCCTAATAATGCGATTTTGGCAAAGAGACTATCTCCCGCAGGGAAGCTGCTACCATCAAATGTTTGCCCTCATTAGACTCCCCTCTTGAAGCGCTTTCACTGCAAGCTGCAGATTCCCTCCTAACAGCAAGCTTTGGGATAGGGTACTGAATTGTAACTTACTTTTGCCAAATAATTCGATTATGGCGAAGAGAGTATCTCCCGCAGGGAAGCTGCTACCATCAAATGTTTGCCCTCATTAGACTCCCCTCTGGAAGCGCTTTCACTGCAAGCTGCAGATTCCCTCCTAACAGCAAGCTTTAGGATAGGGTACTGAATTGTAACTTACTTTCGCCTAATAATGCGATTTTGGCAAAGAGACTATCTCCCGCAGGGAAGCTGCTACCATCAAATGTTTGCCCTCATTAGACTCCCCTCTGGAAGCGCTTTCACTGCAAGCTGCAGATTCCCTCCTAACAGCAAGCCTTAGGATAGGGTACTGAATTGTAACTTACTTTCGCCTAACAATGCGATTTTGGCAAAGAGAGTATCTCCCGCAGGGAAGCTGCTACCATCAAATATTTGCCCTCATTAGACTCCCCTCTGGAAGCGCTTTCACTGCAAGCTGTAGATTCCCTCCTAACAGCAAGCTTTAGGATAGGGTACTGAATTGTAACTTACTTTCGCCTAATAATGCGATTTTGGCAAAGAGACTATCTCCCGCAGGGAAGCTGCTACCATCAAATCTTTGCCCTCCTTAGACTCCCCTCTGGAAGCGCTTTCACTGCAAGTTGCAGATTCCCTCCTAACAGCAAGCTTTAGGATAGGGTACTGAATTGTAACTTACTTTCGCCTAATAATGCGATTTTGGCAAAGAGACTATCTCCCGCAGGGAAGCTGCTACCATCAAATCTTTGCCCTCATTAGACTCTCCTCTGGAAGCGCTTTCACTGCAAGCTGCAGATTCCCTCCTAACAGCAAGCTTTAGGATAGGGTACTAAATTGTAACTTACTTTCGCCTAAAAATGCGATTTTGGCAAAGAGACTATCTCCCGCAGGGAAGCTGCTACCATCACAAGTTTGCCCTCATTAGACTCCCCTCTGGAAGCGCTTTCACTGCAAGCTGCAGATTCCCTCCTAACAGCAAGCTTTAGGATAGGGTACTGAATTGTAACTTACTTTCGCCTAATAATGCGATTTTGGCAAAGAGAGTATCTCCCGCAGGGAAGCTGCTACCATCAAATGTTTGCCCTCATTAGACTCCCCTCTGGAAGCGCTTTCACTGCAAGCTGCAGATTCCCTCCTAACAGCAAGCTTTAGGATAGTGTACTGAATTGTAACTTACTTTTGCCAAATAATTCGATTATGGCGAAGAGAGTATCTCCCGCAGGGAAGCTGCTACCATCAAATGTTTGCCCTCATTAGACTCCCCTCTGGAAGCGCTTTCACTGCAAGCTGCAGATTCCGTCCTAACAGCAAGCTTTAGGATAGGGTACTGAATTGTAACTTACTTTCGCCTAATAATGCGATTTTGGCAAAGAGAGTATCTCCCGCAGGGAAGCTGCTACCATCAAATCTTTGCCCTCGATAGACTCCCCTCTGGAAGCGCTTTCACTGCAAGCTGCAGATTCCCTCCTAACAGCAAGCTTTAGGATAGGGTAATGAATTGTAACTTACTTTCGCCTAATAATGCGATTTTGGCAAAGAGAGTATCTCCCGCAGGGAAGCTGCTACCATCAAATCTTTGCCCTCATTAGACTCTCCTCTGGAAGCGCTTTCACTGTAAGCTGCAGATTCCCTCCTAACAGCAAGCTTTAGGATAGGGTACTGAATTGTAACTTACTTTCGCCTAATAATGCGATTTTGGCAATGAGAGTATCTCCCGCAGGGAAGCTGCTACCATCAAATGTTTGCCCTCATTAGACTCCCCTCTGGAAGCGCTTTCACTGCAAGCTGCAGATTCCCTCCTAACAGCAAGCTTTAGGATAGGGTACTGAATTGTAACTTACTTTCGACTAATAATGCGATTTTGGCAAAGAGACTATCTCCCGCAGGGAAGCTGCTACCATCAAATGTTTGCCCTCATTAGACTCCCCTCTGGAAGCGCTTTCACTGCAAGCTGCAGATTCCCTCCTAACAGCAAGCTTTAGGATAGGGTACTGAATTGTAACTTACTTTCGCCTAATAATGCGATTTTGGCAAAGAGAGTATCTCCCGCAGGGAAGCTGCTACCATCAAATGTTTGCCCTCATTAGACTCCCCTCTGGAAGCGCTTTCACTGCAAGCTGCAGATTCCCTCCTAACAGCAAGCTTTAGGATAGTGTACTGAATTGTAACTTACTTTTGCCAAATAATTCGATTATGGCGAAGAGAGTATCTCCCGCAGGGAAGCTGCTACCATCAAATGTTTGCCCTCATTAGACTCCCCTCTGGAAGCGCTTTCACTGCAAGCTGCAGATTCCCTCCTAACAGCAAGCTTTAGGATAGGGTACTGAATTGTAACTTACTTTCGCCTAATAATGCGATTTTGGCAAAGAGAGTATCTCCCGCAGGGAAGCTGCTACCATCAAATCTTTGCCCTCGATAGACTCCCCTCTGGAAGCGCTTTCACTGCAAGCTGCAGATTCCCTCCTAACAGCAAGCTTTAGGATAGGGTAATGAATTGTAACTTACTTTCGCCTAATAATGCGATTTTGGCAAAGAGAGTATCTCCCGCAGGGAAGCTGCTACCATCAAATCTTTGCCCTCATTAGACTCTCCTCTGGAAGCGCTTTCACTGTAAGCTGCAGATTCCCTCCTAACAGCAAGCTTTAGGATAGGGTACTGAATTGTAACTTACTTTCGCCTAATAATGCGATTTTGGCAATGAGAGTATCTCCCGCAGGGAAGCTGCTACCATCAAATGTTTGCCCTCATTAGACTCCCCTCTGGAAGCGCTTTCACTGCAAGCTGCAGATTCCCTCCTAACAGCAAGCTTTAGGATAGGGTACTGAATTGTAACTTACTTTCGACTAATAATGCGATTTTGGCAAAGAGACTATCTCCCGCAGGGAAGCTGCTACCATCAAATGTTTGCCCTCATTAGACTCCCCTCTGGAAGCGCTTTCACTGCAAGCTGCAGATTCCCGCCTAACAGCAAGCTTTAGGATAGTGTACTGAATTGTAACTTACTTTCGCCTAATAATGCGATTTTGGCAATGAGAGTATCTCCCGCAGGGAAGCTGCTACCATCACAAGTTTGCCCTCATTAGACTCCCCTCTGGAAGCGCTTTCACTCCAAGCTGCAGATTCCCTCCTAACAGCAAGCTTTAGGATAGGGTACTGAATTGTAACTTACTTTCGCCTAATAATGCGATTTTGGCAATGAGAGTATCTCCTGCAAGGAAGCTGCTACCAGCAAATGTTTGCCCTCATTAGACTCCCCTCTGGAAGTGCTTTCACTGCAAGCTGCAGATTCCCTCCTAACAGCAAGCTTTAGGATAGGGTACTGAATTGTAACTTACTTTCGCCTAATAATGCGATTTTTGCAAAGAGAGTATCTCCCGCAGGGAAGCTGCTACCATCAAATGTTTGCCCTCATTACACTCCCCTCTGGAAGCGCTTTCACTGCAAGCTGCATATTCCCTCCTAACAGCAAGCTTTAGGATAGGGTACTGAATTGTAACTTACTTTCGCCTAATAATGCGATTTTGGCAAAGAGAGTATCTCCCGCAGGGAAGCTGCTACCATCAAATATTTGCCCTCGTTAGACTCCCCTCTGGAAGCGCTTTCACTGCAAGCTGCAGATTCCCTCCTAACAGCAAGCTTTAGGATAAGGTACTGAATTGTAACTTACTTTCGCCTAATAATGCGATTTTGGCAAAGAGAGTATCTCCCGCAGGGAAGCTGCTACCATCAAATCTTTGCCCTCATTAGACTCCCCTCTGGAAGCGCTTTCACTGCAAGCTGTAGATTCCCTCCTAACAGCAAGCTTTAGGATAGGGTACTGAACTGTAACTTAACTGCGGCTAATAATGCGATTTTGGCAAAGAGACTATCTCCCGCAGGGAAGCTGCTACCATCAAATCTTTGCCCTCATTAGACTCCCCTCTGGAAGCGCTTTCACTGCAAGCTGCAGATTCCCTCCTAACAGCAAGCTTTAGGATAGGGTACTGAATTGTAACTTACTTTCGCCTAATAATGCGATTTTGGCAAAGAGACTATCTCCCGCAGGGAAGCTGCTACCATCAAATCTTTGCCCTCATTAGACTCCCCTCTGGAAGCGCTTTCACTGCAAGCTGCAGATTCCCTCCTAACAGCAAGCTTTAGGATAGGGTACTGAATTGTAACTTACTTTCGCCTAATAATGCGATTTTGGCAAAGAGAGTATCTCCCGCAGGGAAGCTGCTACCATCAAATGTTTGCCCTCATTAGACTCCCCTCTGGAAGCGCTTTCACTGCAAGTTGCAGATTCCCTCCTAACAGCAAGCTTTAGGATAGGGTACTGAATTGTAACTTACTTTTGCCAAATAATTCGATTATGGCGAAGAGAGTATCTCCCGCAGGGAAGCTGCTACCATCAAATCTTTGCCCTCCTTAGACTCCCCTCTGGAAGCGCTTTCACTGCAAGCTGCAGATTCCCTCCTAACAGCAAGCTTTAGCATAGGGTACTGAATTGTAACATACTTTCGCCAAATAATGCGATTTTGGCAAAGAGACTATCTCCCAAAGGGAAGCTGCTACCATCAAATGTTTGCCCTCATTAGACTCCCCTCTGGAAGCGCTTTCACTGCAAGCTGCAGATTCCCTCCTAACAGCAAGCTTTAGGATAGTGTACTGAATTGTAACTTACTTTCGCCTAATAATGCGATTTTGGCAAAGAGACTATCTCCCGCAGGGAAGCTGCTACCATCAAATGTTTGCCCTCATTAGACTCCCCTCCGGAAGCGCTTTCACTGCAAGCTGCAGATTCCCTCCTAACAGCAAGCTTTAGGATGGGGTACTGAATTGTAACTTACTTTCGCCTAATAATGCGATTTTGGCAAAGAGAGTATCTCCTGCAGGGAAGCTGCTACCATCAAATGTTTGCCCTCGATAGACTCCCCTCTGGAAGCGCTTTCACTGCAAGCTGCAGATTCCCTCCTAACAGCAAGCTTTAGGATAGGGTACTGAATTGTAACTTACTTTCGCCTAATAATGCGATTTTGGTAAAGAGAGTATGTCCCGCAGGGAAGCTGCTACCATCAAATCTTTGCCCTCATTAGACTCCCCTCTGGAAGCGCTTTCACTGCAAGCTGCAGATTCCCTCCTAACAGCAAGCTTTAGGATAGGGTACTGAATTGTAACTTACCTTCGCCTAATAATGCGATTTTGGCAAAGAGACTATCTCCCAAAGGGAAGCTGCTACCATCAAATGTTTGCCCTCATTAGACTCCCCTCTGGAAGCGCTTTCACTGCAAGCTGCAGATTCCCTCCTAACAGCAAGCTTTAGGATAGGGTACTGAACTGTAACTTAACTGCGGCTAATAATGCGATTTTGGCAAAGAGACTATCTCCCGCAGGGAAGCTGCTACCATCAAATCTTAGCCCTCATTAGACTCCCCTCTGGAAGCGCTTTCACTGCAAGCTGCAGATTCCCTCCTAACAGCAAGCTTTAGGATAGGGTACTGAATTGTAACTTACTTTCGCCTAATAATGCGATTTTGGCAAAGAGACTATCTCCCGCAGGGAAGCTGCTACCATCAAATCTTTGCCCTCATTAGACTCCCCTCTGGAAGCGCTTTCACTGCAAGCTGCAGATTCCCTCCTAACAGCAACCTTTAGGATAGGGTACTGAATTGTAACTTACTTTCGCCTAATAATGCGATTTTGGCAAAGAGAGTATCTCCCGCAGGGAAGCTGCTACCATCAAATCTTTGCCCTCATTAGACTCCCCTCTGGAAGCGCTTTCACTGCAAGTTGCAGATTCCCTCCTAACAGCAAGCTTTAGGATAGGGTACTGAATTGTAACTTACCTTCGCCTAATAATGCGATTTTGGCAAAGAGACTATCTCCCGCAGGGAAGCTGCTACCATCAAATGTTTGCCCTCATTAGACTCCCCTCTGGAAGCGCTTTCACTGCAAGCTGCAGATTCCCTCCTAACAGCAAGCTTTAGGATAGGGTACTGAATTGTAACTTACTTTCGCCTAATAATGCGATTTTGGCAAAGAGACTATCTCCCGCAGGGAAGCTGCTACCATCAAATGTTTGCCCTCATTAGACTCCCCTCTGGAAGCGCTTTCACTGCAAGCTGCAGATTCCCTCCTAACAGCAAGCTTTAGGATAGGGTACTGAACTGTAACTTAACTGCGGCTAATAATGCGATTTTGGCAAAGAGACTATCTCCCGCAGGGAAGCTGCTACCATCAAATCTTTGCCCTCATTAGACTCCCCTCTGGAAGCGCTTTCACTGCAAGCTGCAGATTCCCTCCTAACAGCAAGCTTTAGGATAGGGTACTGAATTGTAACTTACTTTCGCCTAATAATGCGATTTTGGCAAAGAGACTATCTCCCGCAGGGAAGCTGCTACCATCAAATCTTTGCCCTCATTAGACTCCCCTCTGGAAGCGCTTTCACTGCAAGCTGCAGATTCCCTCCTAACAGCAACCTTTAGGATAGGGTACTGAATTGTAACTTACTTTCGCCTAATAATGCGATTTTGGCAAAGAGAGTATCTCCCGCAGGGAAGCTGCTACCATCAAATGTTTGCCCTCATTAGACTCCCCTCTGGAAGCGCTTTCACTGCAAGTTGCAGATTCCCTCCTAACAGCAAGCTTTAGGATAGGGTACTGAATTGTAACTTACTTTTGCCAAATAATTCGATTATGGCGAAGAGAGTATCTCCCGCAGGGAAGCTGCTACCATCAAATCTTTGCCCTCCTTAGACTCCCCTCTGGAAGCGCTTTCACTGCAAGCTGCAGATTCCCTCCTAACAGCAAGCTTTAGGATAGGGTACTGAATTGTAACTTACCTTCGCCTAATAATGCGATTTTGGCAAAGAGACTATCTCCCAAAGGGAAGCTGCTACCATCAAATGTTTGCCCTCATTAGACTCCCCTCTGGAAGCGCTTTCACTGCAAGCTGCAGATTCCCTCCTAACAGCAAGCTTTAGGATAGGGTACTGAATTGTAACTTACTTTCGCCTAATAATGCGATTTTGGCAAAGAGACTATCTCCCGCAGGGAAGCTGCTACCATCAAATGTTTGCCCTCATTAGACTCCCCTCCGGAAGCGCTTTCACTGCAAGCTGCAGATTCCCTCCTAACAGCAAGCTTTAGGATGGGGTACTGAATTGTATCTTACTTTCGCCTAATAATGCGATTTTGGCAAAGAGAGTATCTCCTGCAGGGAAGCTGCTACCATCAAATGTTTGCCCTCGATAGACTCCCCTCTGGAAGCGCTTTCACTGCAAGCTGCAGATTCCCTCCTAACAGCAAGCTTTAGGATAGGGTACTGAATTGTAACTTACTTTCGCCTAATAATGCGATTTTGGTAAAGAGAGTATGTCCCGCAGGGAAGCTGCTACCATCAAATCTTTGCCCTCATTAGACTCCCCTCTGGAAGCGCTTTCACTGCAAGCTGCAGATTCCCTCCTAACAGCAAGCTTTAGGATAGGGTACTGAATTGTAACTTACCTTCGCCTAATAATGCGATTTTGGCAAAGAGACTATCTCCCAAAGGGAAGCTGCTACCATCAAATGTTTGCCCTCATTAGACTCCCCTCTGGAAGCGCTTTCACTGCAAGCTGCAGATTCCCTCCTAACAGCAAGCTTTAGGATAGGGTACTGAACTGTAACTTAACTGCGGCTAATAATGCGATTTTGGCAAAGAGACTATCTCCCGCAGGGAAGCTGCTACCATCAAATCTTTGCCCTCATTAGACTCCCCTCTGGAAGCGCTTTCACTGCAAGCTGCAGATTCCCTCCTAACAGCAAGCTTTAGGATAGGGTACTGAATTGTAACTTACTTTCGCCTAATAATGCGATTTTGGCAAAGAGACTATCTCCCGCAGGGAAGCTGCTACCATCAAATCTTTGCCCTCATTAGACTCCCCTCTGGAAGCGCTTTCACTGCAAGCTGCAGATTCCCTCCTAACAGCAACCTTTAGGATAGGGTACTGAATTGTAACTTACTTTCGCCTAATAATGCGATTTTGGCAAAGAGACTATCTCCCGCAGGGAAGCTGCTACCATCAAATCTTTGCCCTCATTAGACTCCCCTCTGGAAGCGCTTTCACTGCAAGTTGCAGATTCCCTCCTAACAGCAAGCTTTAGGATAGGGTACTGAATTGTAACTTACCTTCGCCTAATAATGCGATTTTGGCAAAGAGACTATCTCCCGCAGGGAAGCTGCTACCATCAAATGTTTGCCCTCATTAGACTCCCCTCTGGAAGCGCTTTCACTGCAAGCTGCAGATTCCCTCCTAACAGCAAGCTTTAGGATAGGGTACTGAATTGTAACTTACTTTCGCCTAATAATGCGATTTTGGCAAAGAGACTATCTCCCGCAGGGAAGCTGCTACCATCAAATGTTTGCCCTCATTAGACTCCCCTCTGGAAGCGCTTTCACTGCAAGCTGCAGATTCCCTCCTAACAGCAAGCTTTAGGATAGGGTACTGAACTGTAACTTAACTGCGGCTAATAATGCGATTTTGGCAAAGAGACTATCTCCCGCAGGGAAGCTGCTACCATCAAATCTTTGCCCTCATTAGACTCCCCTCTGGAAGCGCTTTCACTGCAAGCTGCAGATTCCCTCCTAACAGCAAGCTTTAGGATAGGGTACTGAATTGTAACTTACTTTCGCCTAATAATGCGATTTTGGCAAAGAGACTATCTCCCGCAGGGAAGCTGCTACCATCAAATCTTTGCCCTCATTAGACTCCCCTCTGGAAGCGCTTTCACTGCAAGCTGCAGATTCCCTCCTAACAGCAACCTTTAGGATAGGGTACTGAATTGTAACTTACTTTCGCCTAATAATGCGATTTTGGCAAAGAGAGTATCTCCCGCAGGGAAGCTGCTACCATCAAATGTTTGCCCTCATTAGACTCCCCTCTGGAAGCGCTTTCACTGCAAGTTGCAGATTCCCTCCTAACAGCAAGCTTTAGGATAGGGTACTGAATTGTAACTTACTTTTGCCAAATAATTCGATTATGGCGAAGAGAGTATCTCCCGCAGGGAAGCTGCTACCATCAAATCTTTGCCCTCCTTAGACTCCCGTCTGGAAGCGCTTTCACTGCAAGCTGCAGATTCCCTCCTAACAGCAAGCTTTAGGATAGGGTACTGAATTGTAACTTACCTTCGCCTAATAATGCGATTTTGGCAAAGAGACTATCTCCCGCAGGGAAGCTGCTACCATCAAATGTTTGCCCTCATTAGACTCCCCTCTGGAAGCGCTTTCACTGCAAGCTGCAGATTCCCTCCTAACAGCAAGCTTTAGGATAGGGTACTGAACTGTAACTTAACTGCGGCTAATAATGCGATTTTGGCAAAGAGACTATCTCCCGCAGGGAAGCTGCTACCATCAAATGTTTGCCCTCATTAGACTCCCCTCTGGAAGCGCTTTCACTGCAAGCTGCAGATTCCCTCCTAACAGCAAGCTTTAGGATAGGGTACTGAATTGTAACTTACTTTCGCCTAATAATGCGATTTTGGCAAAGAGACTATCTCCCGCAGGGAAGCTGCTACCATCAAATGTTTGCCCTCATTAGACTCCCCTCCGGAAGCGCTTTCACTGCAAGCTGCAGATTCCCTCCTAACAGCAAGCTTTAGGATGGGGTACTGAATTGTAACTTACTTTCGCCTAATAATGCGATTTTGGCAAAGAGAGTATCTCCTGCAGGGAAGCTGCTACCATCAAATGTTTGCCCTCGATAGACTCCCCTCTGGAAGCGCTTTCACTGCAAGCTGCAGATTCCCTCCTAACAGCAAGCTTTAGGATAGGGTACTGAATTGTAACTTACTTTCGCCTAATAATGCGATTTTGGTAAAGAGAGTATGTCCCGCAGGGAAGCTGCTACCATCAAATCTTTGCCCTCATTAGACTCCCCTCTGGAAGCGCTTTCACTGCAAGCTGCAGATTCCCTCCTAACAGCAAGCTTTAGGATAGGGTACTGAATTGTAACTTACCTTCGCCTAATAATGCGATTTTGGCAAAGAGACTATCTCCCGCAGGGAAGCTGCTACCATCAAATGTTTGCCCTCATTAGACTCCCCTCTGGAAGCGCTTTCACTGCAAGCTGCAGATTCCCTCCTAACAGCAAGCTTTAGGATAGGGTACTGAATTGTAACTTACTTTCGCCTAATAATGCGATTTTGGCAAAGAGACTATCTCCCGCAGGGAAGCTGCTACCATCAAATGTTTGCCCTCATTAGACTCCCCTCTGGAAGCGCTTTCACTGCAAGCTGCAGATTCCCTCCTAACAGCAAGCTTTAGGAAAGGGTACTGAACTGTAACTTAACTGCGGCTAATAATGCGATTTTTCAAAGAGAGTATCTCCCGCAGGGAAGCTGCTACCATCAAATATTTGCCCTCGTTAGACTCCCCTCTGGAAGCGCTTTCACTGCAAGCTGCAGATTCCCTCCTAACAGCAAGCTTTAGGATAAGGTACTGAATTGTAACTTACTTTCGCCTAATAATGCGATTTTGGCAAAGAGAGTATGTCCCGCAGGGAAGCTGCTACCATCAAATCTTTGCCCTCATTAGACTCCCCTCTGGAAGCGCTTTCACTGCAAGCTGCAGATTCCCTCCTAACAGCAAGCTTTAGGATAGGGTACTGAATTGTAACTTACTTTCGCCTAATAATGCGATTTTGGCAAAGAGACTATCTCCCGCAGGGAAGCTGCTACCATCAAATCTTTGCCCTCATTAGACTCCCCTCTGGAAGCGCTTTCACTGCAAGCTGCAGATTCCCTCCTAACAGCAAGCTTTAAGATAGGGTACTGAATTGTAACTTACTTTCGCCTAATAATGCGATTTTGGCAAAGAGAGTATCTCCCGCAGGGAAGCTGCTACCATCAAATGTTTGCCCTCATTAGACTCCCCTCTGGAAGCGCTTTCACTGCAAGCTGCAGATTCCCTCCTAACAGCAAGCTTTAGGATAGGGTACTGAATTGTAACTTACTTTCGCCTAATAATGCGATTTTGGCAATGAGAGTATCTCCCGCAGGGAAGCTGCTACCATCAAATGTTTGCCCTCATTAGACTCCCCTCTGGAAGCGCTTTCACTGCAAGCTGCAGGTTCCCTCCTAACAGCAAGCTTTAGGATAGGGTACTGAATTGTAACTTACTTTCGCCTAATAATGCGAATTTGGCAAAGAGACTATCTCCCAAAGGGAAGCTGCTACCATCAAATCTTTGTCCTCATTAGACTCCCCTCTGGAAGCGCTTTCACTGCAAGCTGCAGATTCCCTCCTAACAGCAAGCTTTAGGATAGGGTACTGAATTGTAACTTACCTTCGCCTAATAATGCGATTTTGGCAAAGAGACTATCTCCCGCAGGGAAGCTGCTACCATCAAATGTTTGCCCTCATTAGACTCCCCTCTGGAAGCGCTTTCACTGCAAGCTGCAGATTCCCTCCTAACAGCAAGCTTTAGGATAGGGTACTGAATTGTATCTTACTTTCGCCTAATAAAGCGATTTTGGCAAAGAGAGTATCTCCCGCAGGGAAGCTGCTACCATCAAATGTTTGCCCTCATTAGACTCCCCTCTGGAAGCGCTTTCACTGCAAGCTGCAGATTCCCTCCTAACAGCAAGCTTTAGGATAGGGTACTGAATTGTAACTTACTTTCGCCTAATAAAGCGATTTTGGCAAAGAGAGTATCTCCCGCAGGGAAGCTGCTACCATCAAATGTTTGCCCTCGTTAGACTCCCCTCTGGAAGCGCTTTCACTGCAAGCTGCAGATTCCCTCCTAACAGCAAGCTTTAGGATAGGGTACTGAATTGTAACTTACTTTCGCCTAATAATGCGATTTTGGCAAAGAGAGTATCTCCCGCAGGGAAGCTGCTACCATCAAATGTTTGCCCTCGTTAGACTCCCCTCTGGAAGCGCTTTCACTGCAAGCTGCAGATTCCCTCCTAACAGCAAGCTTTAGGATAGGGTACTGAATTGTAACTTACTTTCGCCTAATAATGCGATTTTGGCAAAGAGAGTATCTCCCGCATGGAAGCTGCTACCATCAAATGTTTGCCCTCATTAGACTCCCCTCTGGAAGCGCTTTCACTGCAAGCTGCAGATTCCCTCCTAACAGCAAGCTTTAGGATAGGGTACTGAATTGTAACTTACTTTCGCCTAATAATGCGATTTTGGCAAAGAGAGTATCTCCCGCAGGGAAGGTGCTACCATCAAATGTTTGCCCTCATTAGACTCCCCTCTGGAAGCGCTTTCACTGCAAGCTGCAGATTCCCTCCTAACAGCAAGCTTTAGGATAGGGTACTGAATTGTAACTTACTTTCGCCTAATAATGCGATTTTGGCAAAGAGACTATCTCCCGCAGGGAAGCTGCTACCATCAAATCTTTGCCCTCGATAGACTCCCCTCTGGAAGCGCTTTCACTGCAAGCTGCAGATTCCCTCCTAACAGCAAGCTTTAGGATAGGGTACTGAATTGTAACTTACCTTCGCCTAATAATGCGATTTTGGCAAAGAGACTATCTCCCGCAGGGAAGCCGCTACCATCAAATGTTTGCCCTCATTAGACTCCCCTCTGGAAGCGCTTTCACTGCAAGCTGCAGATTCCCTCCTAACAGCAAGCTTTAGGATAGGGTACTGAATTGTAACTTACTTTTGCCTAATAATGCGATTTAGGCAAAGAGAGTATCTCCCGCAGGGAAGCTGCTACCATCAAATGTTTGCCCTCATTAGACTCCGCTCTGGAAGCGCTTTCACTGCAAGCTGCAGATTCCCTCCTAACAGCAAGCTTTAGGATAGGGTACTGAATTGTAACTTACTTTCGCCTAATAATGCGATTTTGGCAAAGACAGTATCTGCCGCAGGGAAGCTGCTACCATCAAATCTTTGCCCTCATTAGACTCCCCTCTGGAAGTGCTTTCACTGCAAGCTGCAGATTCCCTCCTAACAGCAAGCTTTAGGATGGGGTACTGAATTGTAACTTACTTTCGCCTAATAATGCGATTTTGGCAAAGAGACTATCTACCGCAGGGAAGCTGCTACCATCAAATCTTTGCCCTCATTAGACTCCCCTCTGGAAGCGCTTTCACTGCAAGCTGCAGATTCCCTCCTAACAGCAAGCTTTAGGATAGGGTACTGAATTGTAACTTACTTTCGCCTAATAATGCGATTTTGGCAAAGAGACTATCTCCCGCAGGGAAGCTGCTACCATCAAATCTTTACCCTCATTAGACTCTCCTCTGGAGGCGCTTTCACTGCAAGCTGCAGATTCCCTCCTAACAGCAAGCTTTAGGATAGGGTACTGAATTGTAACTTACTTTCGCCTAATAATGCGATTTTGGCAAAGAGACTATCTCCCGCAGGGAAGCTGCTACCATCAAATGTTTGCCCTCATTAGACTCCCCTCTGGAAGCGCTTTCACTGCAAGCTGCAGATTCCCTCCTAACAGCAAGCTTTAGGATAGGGTACTGAATTGTAACTTACTTTCGCCTAATAATGCGATTTTGGCAAAGAGACTATCTCCCGCAGGGAAGCTGCTACCATCAAATGTTTGCCCTCCTTAGACTCCCCTCTGGAAGCGCTTTCACTGCAAGCTGCAGATTCCCTCCTAACAGCAAGCTTTAGGATAGGGTACTGAATTGTAACTTACTTTCGCCTTATAATGCGATTTTGGCAAAGAGAGTATCTCCCGCAGGGAAGCTGCTACCATCAAATATTTGCCCTCGTTAGACTCCCCTCTGGAAGCGCTTTCACTGCAAGCTGCAGATTCCCTCCTAATAGCAAGCTTTAGGATAGGGTACTGAATTGTATCTTACTTTCGCCTAATAATGCGATTTTGGCAAAGAGAGTATGTCCCGCAGGGAAGCTGCTACCATCAAATGTTTGCCCTCATTAGACTCCCCTCTGGAAGCGCTTTCACTGCAAGCTGCAGATTCCCTCCTAACAGCAAGCTTTAGGATAGGGTACTGAATTGTAACTTAACTGCGGCTAATAAGGCGATTTTGGCAAAGAGACTATCTACCGCAGGGAAGCTGCTACCATCAAATCTTTGCCCTCATTAGACTCCCCTCTGGAAGCGCTTTCACTGCAAGCTGCAGATTCCCTCCTAACAGCAAGCTTTAGGATAGGGTACTGAATTGTAACTTACTTTCGCCTAATAATGCGATTTTGGCAAAGAGACTATCTCCCGCAGGGAAGCTGCTACCATCAAATCTTTGCCCTCATTAGACTCCCCTCTGGAAGCGCTTTCACTGCAAGCTGCAGATTCCCTCCTAACAGCAAGCTTTAGGATAGGGTACTGAATTGTAACTTACTTTCGCCTAATAATGCGATTTTGGCAAAGAGACTATCTCCCGCAGGGAAGCTGCTACCATCAAATATTTGCCCTCGTTAGACTCCCCTCTGGAAGCGCTTTCACTGCAAGCTGCAGATTCCCTCCTAACAGCAAGCTGTAGGACAGTGTACTGAACTGTAACTTAACTGCGGCTAATAATGTGATTTTTCAAAGAGAGTATCTCCCGCAGGGAAGCTGCTACCATCAAATATTTGCCCTCGTTAGACTCCCCTCTGGAAGCGCTTTCACTGCAAGCTGCAGATTCCCTCCTAACAGCAAGCTTTAGGATAAGGTACTGAATTGTAACTTACTTTCGCCTAATAATGCGATTTTGGCAAAGAGAGTATGTCCCGCAGGGAAGCTGCTACCATCAAATCTTTGCCCTCATTAGACTCCCCTCTGGAAGCGCTTTCACTGCAAGCTGCAGATTCCCTCCTAACAGCAAGCTTTAGGATAGGGTACTGAATTGTAACTTAACTGCGGCTAATAAGGCGATTTTGGCAAAGAGACTATCTCCCGCAGGGAAGCTGCTACCATCAAATGTTTGCCCTCATTAGACTCCCCTCTGGAAGCGCTTTCACTGCAAGCTGCAGATTCCCTCCTAACAGCAAGCTTTAGGATAGGGTACTGAATTGTAACTTACTTTCGCCTAATAATGCGATTTTGGCAAAGAGAGTATCTCCCGCAGGGAAGCTGCTACCATCAAATGTTTGCCCTCATTAGACTCCCCTCTGGAAGCGCTTTCACTGCAAGCTGCAGATTCCCTCCTAACAGCAAGCTTTAGGATAGGGTACTGAATTGTAACTTACTTTCGCCTAATAATGCGATTTTGGCAAAGAGAGTATCTCCCGCAGGGAAGCTGCTACCATCAAATATTTGCCCTCGTTAGACTCCCCTCTGGAAGCGCTTTCACTGCAAGCTGCAGATTCCCTCCTAACAGCAAGCTTTAGGATAGGGTACTGAATTGTAACTTACTTTCGCCTAATAATGCGATTTTGGCAAAGAGAGTATGTCCCGCAGGGAAGCTGCTACCATCAAATGTTTGCCCTCATTAGACTCCCCTCTGGAAGCGCTTTCACTGCAAGCTGCAGATTCCCTCCTAACAGCAAGCTTTAGGATAGGGTACTGAATTGTAACTTATCTGCGGCTAATAAGGCGATTTTGGCAAAGAGACTATCTACCGCAGGGAAGCTGCTACCATCAAATCTTTGCCCTCATTAGACTCCCCTCTGGAAGCGCTTTCACTGCAAGCTGCAGATTCCCTCCTAACAGCAAGCTTTAGGATAGGGTACTGAATTGTAACTTACTTTCGCCTAATAATGCGATTTTGGTAAAGAGACTATCTCCCGCAGGGAAGCTGCTACCATCAAATCTTTGCCCTCATTAGACTCCCCTCTGGAAGCGCTTTCACTGCAAGCTGCAGATTCCCTCCTAACAGCAAGCTTTAGGATAGGGTACTGAATTGTAACTTACTTTCGCCTAATAATGCGATTTTGGCAAAGAGACTATCTCCCGCAGGGAAGCTGCTACCATCAAATATTTGCCCTCGTTAGACTCCCCTCTGGAAGCGCTTTCACTGCAAGCTGCAGATTCCCTCCTAACAGCAAGCTGTAGGACAGTGTACTGAACTGTAACTTAACTGCGGCTAATAATGTGATTTTTCAAAGAGAGTATCTCCCGCAGGGAAGCTGCTACCATCAAATATTTGCCCTCGTTAGACTCCCCTCTGGAAGCGCTTTCACTGCAAGCTGCAGATTCCCTCCTAACAGCAAGCTTTAGGATAAGGTACTGAATTGTAACTTACTTTCGCCTAATAATGCGATTTTGGCAAAGAGAGTATGTCCCGCAGGGAAGCTGCTACCATCAAATCTTTGCCCTCATTAGACTCCCCTCTGGAAGCGCTTTCACTGCAAGCTGCAGATTCCCTCCTAACAGCAAGCTTTAGGATAGGGTACTGAATTGTAACTTAACTGCGGCTAATAAGGCGATTTTGGCAAAGAGAGTATGTCCCGCAGGGAAGCTGCTACCATCAAATGTTTGCCCTCATTAGACTCCCCTCTGGAAGCGCTTTCACTGCAAGCTGCAGATTCCCTCCTAACAGCAAGCTTTAGGATAGGGTACTGAATTGTAACTTACTTTTGCCAAATAATGCGATTTTGGCAAAGAGAGTATCTCCCGCAGGGAAGCTGCTACCATCAAATGTTTGCCCTCATTAGACTCCCCTCTGGAAGCGCTTTCACTGCAAGCTGCAGATTCCCTCCTAACAGCAAGCTTTAGGATAGGGTACTGAATTGTAACTTACTTTCGCCTAATAATGCGATTTTGGCAAAGAGAGTATCTCCCGCAGGGAAGCTGCTACCATCAAATCTTTGCCCTCATTAGACTCCCCTCTGGAAGCGCTTTCACTGCAAGCTGCAGATTCCCTCCTAACAGCAAGCTTTAGATAGGGTACTGAATTGTAACTTACTTTTGCCTAATAATGCGATTTAGGCAAAGAGAGTATCTCCCGCAGGGAAGCTGCTACCATCAAATCTTTGCCCTCATTAGACTCCCCTCTGGAAGCGCTTTCACTGCAAGCTGCAGATTACCTCCTAACAGCAAGCTTTAGGATAGGGTACTGAATTGTAACTTACTTTCGCCTAATAATGCGATTTTGGCAAAGAGAGTATCTCCCGCAGGGAAGCTGCTACCATCAAATCTTTGCCCTCATTAGACTCCCCTCTGGAAGCGCTTTCACTGCAAGCTGCAGATTCCCTCCTAACAGCAAGCTTTAGGATAGGGTACTGAATTGTAACTTACTTTCGCCTAATAATGCGATTTTGGCAAAGAGAGTATCTCCCGCAGGGAAGCTGCTACCATCAAATCTTTGCCCTCCTTAGACTCCCCTCTGGAAGCGCTTTCACTGCAAGCTGCAGATTCCCTCCTAACAGCAAGCTTTAGGATAGGGTACTGAATTGTAACATACTTTCGCCTAATAATGCGATTTAGGCAAAGAGAGTATCTCCCGCAGGGAAGCTGCTACCATCAAACCTTTGCCCTCATTAGACTCCCCTCTGGAAGCGCTTTCACTGCAAGCTGCAGATTCCCTCCTAACAGCAAGCTTTAGGATAGTGTACTGAATTGTAACTTACTTTCGCCTAATAATGCGATTTTGGCAAAGAGAGTATCTCCCGCAGGGAAGCTGCTACCATCAAATCTTTGCCCTCATTAGACTCCCCTCTGGACGTACTTTCATTGCAAGCTGCAGATTCCCTCCTAACAGCAAGCTTTAGGATGGGGTACTGAATTGTAACTTACTTTCGCCTAATAATGCGATTTTGGCAAAGAGACTATCTCCCGCAGGGAAGCTGCTACCATCAAATCTTTGCCCTCATTAGACTCCCCTCTGGAAGCGCTTTCACTGCAAGCTGCAGATTCCCTCCTAACAGCAAGCTTTAGGATAGGGTACTGAATTGTAACTTACTTTCGCCTAAAAATGCGATTTTGGCAATGAGAGTATCTCCCGCAGGGAAGCTGCTACCATCAAATGTTTGCCTTCATTAGACTCCCCTCTGGAAGCGCTTTCACTGTAAGCTGCAGATTCCCTCCTAACAGCAAGCTTTAGGATAGGGTACTGAATTGTAACTTACTTTTGCCAAATAATTCGATTATGGCGAAGAGAGTATCTCCCACAGGGAAGCTGCTACCATCAAATGTTTGCCCTCATTAGACTCCCCTCTGGAAGCGCTTTCACTGCAAGCTGCAGATTCCCTCCTAACAGCAAGCTTTAGGATAGGGTACTGAATTGTAACTTACTTTCGCCTAAAAATACGATTTTGGCAATGAGAGTATCTCCCGCAGGGAAGCTGCTACCATCAAATGTTTGCCCTCATTAGACTCCGCTCTGGAAGCGCTTTCACTGTAAGCTGCAGATTCCCTCCTAACAGCAAGCTTTAGGATAGGGTACTGAATTGTAACTTACTTTCGCCTAATAATGCGATTTTGGCAAAGAGAGTATCTCCCGCAGGGAAGCTGCTACCATCAAATGTTTGCCCTCGTTAGACTCCCCTCAGGAAGCGCTTTCACTGCAAGCTGCAGATTCCCTCCTAACAGCAAGCTTTAGGATAGGGTACTGAATTGTAACATACTTTCGCCTAATAATGCGATTTTGGCAAAGAGACTATCTCCCGCAGGGAAGCTGCTACCATCAAATGTTTGCCCTCCTTAGACTCCCCTCTGGAAGCGCTTTCACTGCAAGCTGCAGATTCCCTCCTAACAGCAAGCTTTAGGATAGGGTACTGAATTGTAACTTACTTTCGCCTAATAATGCGATTTTGGCAAAGAGACTATCTCCCGCAGGGAAGCTGCTACCATCAAATCTTTGCCCTCATTAGACTCCCCTCTGGAAGCGCTTTCACTGCAAGCTGCAGATTCCCTCCTAACAGCAAGCTTTAGGATAGGGTACTGAATTGTAACTTACTTTCGCCTAATAATGCGATTTTGGCAAAGAGAGTATGTCCCGCAGGGAAGCTGCTACCATCAAATGTTTGCCCTCATTAGACTCCCCTCTGGAAGCGCTTTCACTGCAAGCTGCAGATTCCCTCCTAACAGCAAGCTTTAGGATAGGGTACTGAATTGTAACTTATCTGCGGCTAATAAGGCGATTTTGGCAAAGAGACTATCTACCGCAGGGAAGCTGCTACCATCAAATCTTTGCCCTCATTAGACTCCCCTCTGGAAGCGCTTTCACTGCAAGCTGCAGATTCCCTCCTAACAGCAAGCTTTAGGATAGGGTACTGAATTGTAACTTACTTTCGCCTAATAATGCGATTTTGGTAAAGAGACTATCTCCCGCAGGGAAGCTGCTACCATCAAATCTTTGCCCTCATTAGACTCCCCTCTGGAAGCGCTTTCACTGCAAGCTGCAGATTCCCTCCTAACAGCAAGCTTTAGGATAGGGTACTGAATTGTAACTTACTTTCGCCTAATAATGCGATTTTGGCAAAGAGAGTATCTCCCGCAGGGAAGCTGCTACCATCAAATCTTTGCCCTCCTTAGACTCCCCTCTGGAAGCGCTTTCACTGCAAGCTGCAGATTCCCTCCTAACAGCAAGCTTTAGGATAGGGTACTGAATTGTAACATACTTTCGCCTAATAATGCGATTTTGGCAAAGAGACTATCTCCCGCAGGGAAGCTGCTACCATCAAATGTTTGCCCTCCTTAGACTCCCCTCTGGAAGCGCTTTCACTGCAAGCTGCAGATTCCCTCCTAACAGCAAGCTTTAGGATAGGGTACTGAATTGTAACTTACTTTCGCCTAATAAGGCGATTTTGGCAAAGAGAGTATCTCCCGCAGGGAAGCTGTTACCATCAAATGTTTGCCCTCATTAGACTCCCCTCTGGAAGCGCTTTCACTGTAAGCTGCAGATTCCCTCCTAACAGCAAGCTTTAGGATAGGGTACTGAATTGTAACTTACTTTCGCATAATAATGCGATTTTGGCAAAGAGAGTATCTCCCGCAAGGAAGCTGCTACCATCAAATGTTTGCCCTCCTTAGACTCCCCTCTGGAAGCGCTTTCACTGCAAGCTGCAGATTCCCTCCTAACAGCAAGCTTTAGGATAGGGTACTGAATTGTAACTTACTTTCGCCTAATAATGCGATTTTGGCAAAGAGAATATCTCCCGCAGGGAAGCTGCTACCATCAAATCTTTGCCCTCATTAGACTCCCCTCTGGAAGCGCTTTCACTGCAAGGTGCAGATTCCCTCCTAACAGCAAGCTTTAGGATAGGGTACTGAATTGTAACTTACTTTCGCCTAATAATGCGATTTTGGCAAAGAGACTATCTCCCGCAGGGAAGCTGCTACCATCAAATATTTGCCCTCGTTAGACTCCCCTCTGGAAGCGCTTTCACTGCAAGCTGCAGATTCCCTCCTAACAGCAAGCTGTAGGACAGTGTACTGAACTGTAACTTAACTGCGGCTAATAATGTGATTTTTCATAGAGAGTATCTCCCGCAGGGAAGCTGCTACCATCAAATATTTGCCCTCGTTAGACTCCCCTCTGGAAGCGCTTTCACTGCAAGCTGCAGATTCCCTCCTAACAGCAAGCTTTAGGATAAGGTACTGAATTGTAACTTACTTTCGCCTAATAATGCGATTTTGGCAAAGAGAGTATGTCCCGCAGGGAAGCTGCTACCATCAAATCTTTGCCGTCCTTAGACTCCCCTCTGGAAGCGCTTTCACTGCAAGCTGCAGATTCCCTCCTAACAGCAAGCTTTAGGATAGGGTACTGAATTGTAACTTAACTGCGGCTAATAAGGCGATTTTGGCAAAGAGACTATCTCCCGCAGGGAAGCTGCTACCATCAAATGTTTGCCCTCATTAGACTCCCCTCTGGAAGCGCTTTCACTGCAAGCTGCAGATTCCCTCCTAACAGCAAGCTTTAGGATAGGGTACTGAATTGTAACTTACTTTTGCCAAATAATGCGATTTTGGCAAAGAGACTATCTCCCGCAGGGAAGCTGCTACCATCAAATGTTTGCCCTCATTAGACTCCCCTCTGGAAGCGCTTTCACTGCAAGCTGCAGATTCCCTCCTAACAGCAAGCTTTAGGATAGGGTACTGAATTGTAACTTACTTTCGCCTAATAATGCGATTTTGGCAAAGAGAGTATCTCCCGCAGGGAAGCTGCTACCATCAAATCTTTGCCCTCATTAGACTCCCCTCTGGAAGCGCTTTCACTGCAAGCTGCAGATTCCCTCCTAACAGCAAGCTTTAGGATAGGGTACTGAATTGTAACTTACTTTTGCCTAATATTGCGATTTAGGCAAAGAGACTATCTCCCGCAGGGAAGCTGCTACCATCAAATCTTTGCCCTCATTAGACTCCCCTCTGGAAGCGCTTTCTCTGCAAGCTGCAGATTCCCTCCTAACAGCAAGCTTTAGGATAGGGTACTGAATTGTAACTTACTTTCGCCTAATAATGCGATTTTGGCAAAGAGACTATCTCCCGCAGGGAAGCTGCTACCATCAAATCTTTGCCCTCATTAGACTCCCCTCTGGAAGCGCTTTCACTGCAAGCTGCAGATTCCCTCCTAACAGCAAGCTTTAGGATAGGGTACTGAATTGTAACTTACTTTCGCCTAATAATGCGATTTTGGCAAAGAGAGTATCTCCCGCAGGGAAGCTGCTACCATCAAATGTTTGCCCTCATTAGACTCCCCTCTGGAAGCGCTTTCACGTCAAGCTGCAGATTCCCTCCTAACAGCAAGCTTTAGGATAGGGTACTGAATTGTAACTTACTTTCGCCTAATAGTGCGATTTTGGCAAAGAGAGTATCTCCCGCAGGGAAGCTGCTACCTTCAAATCTTTGCCCTCGTTAGACTCCCCTCTGGAAGCGCTTTCACTGCAAGCTGCAGATTCCCTCCTAACAGCAAGCTTTAGGATAGGGTACTGAATTGTAACTTACTTTCGCCTAATAATGCGATTTTGGCAAAGAGAGTATCTCCCGCAGGGAAGCTGCTACCATCAAATCTTTGCCCTCATTAGACTCCCCTCTGGAAGCGCTTTCACTGCAAGCTGCAGATTCCCTCCTAACAGCAAGCTTTAGGATAGGGTACTGAATTGTAACATACTTTCGCCTAATAATGCGATTTTGGCAAAGAGACTATCTCCCGCAGGGAAGCTGCTACCATCAAACCTTTGCCCTCATTAGACTCCCCTCTGGAAGCGCTTTCACTGCAAGCTGCAGATTCCCTCCTAACAGCAAGCTTTAGGATAGGGTACTGAATTGTAACTTACTTTCGCCTAATAATGCGATTTTGGCAAAGAGAGTATCTCCCGCAGGGAAGCTGCTACCATCAAATATTTGCCCTCATTAGACTCCCCTCTGGAAGCGCTTTCACTGCAAGCTGCAGATTCCCTCCTAACAGCAAGCTTTAGGATAGGGTACTGAATTGTAACTTACTTTCGCCTAATAATGCGATTTTGGCAAAGAGAGTATCTCCCGCAGGGAAGCTGCTACCATCAAATATTTGCCCTCGTTAGACTCCCCTCTGGAAGCGCTTTCACTGCAAGCTGCAGATTCCCTCCTAACAGCAAGCTTTAGGATAGGGTACTGAATTGTAACTTACTTTCGCCTAATAATGCGATTTTGGCAAAGAGAGTATCTCCCGCAGGGAAGCTGCTACCATCAAATATTTGCCCTCATTAGACTCCCCTCTGGAAGCGCTTTCACTGCAAGCTGCAGATTCCCTCCTAACAGCAAGCTTTAGGATAGGGTACTGAATTGTAACTTACTTTCGCCTAATAATGCTATTTTGGCAAAGAGACTATCTCCCGCAGGGAAGCTGCTACCATCAAATATTTGCCCTCGTTAGACTCCCCTCTGGAAGCGCTTTCACTGCAAGCTGCAGATTCCCTCCTAACAGCAAGCTTTAGGATAGGGTACTGAATTGTAACTTACTTTCGCCTAATAATGCGATTTTGGCAAAGAGAGTATCTGCCGCAGGGAAGCTGCTACCATCAAATGTTTGCCCTCATTAGACTCCCCTCTGGAAGCGCTTTCACTGCAAGCTGCAGATTCCCTCCTAACAGCAAGCTTTAGGATAGGGTACTGAATTGTAACTTACTTTCGCCTAATAATGCGATTTTGGCAAAGAGAGTATCTCCCGCAGGGAAGCTGCTACCATCAAATGTTTGCCCTCATTAGACTCCCCTCTGGAAGCGCTTTCACTGCAAGCTGCAGATTCCCTCCTAAAAGCAAGCTTTAGGATAGGGTACTGAATTGTAACTTACTTTCGCCTAATAATGCGATTTTGGCAAAGAGAGTATCTCCCGCAGGGAAGCTGCTACCTTCAAATCTTTGCCCTCGTTAGACTCCCCTCTGGAAGCGCTTTCACTGCAAGCTGCAGATTCCCTCCTAACAGCAAGCTTTAGGATAGGGTACTGAATTGTAACTTAACTGCGGCTAATAATGCGATTTTGGCAAAGAGAGTATCTCCCGCAGGGAAGCTGCTACCATCAAATGTTTGCCCTCATTAGACTCCCCTCTGGAAGCGCTTTCACTGCAAGCTGCAGATTCCCTCCTAACAGCAAGCTTTAGGATAGGGTACTGAATTGTAACTTACTTTCGCCTAATAATGCGATTTTGGCAAAGAGACTATCTCCCGCAGGGAAGCTGCTACCATCAAATCATTGCCCTCATTAGACTCCCCTCTGGAAGCGCTTTCACTGCAAGCTGCAGATTCCCTCCTAACAGCAAGCTTTAGGATAGGGTACTGAATTGTAACTTACTTTCGCCTAATAATGCGATTTTGGCAAAGAGACTATCTCCCGCAGGGAAGCTGCTACCATCAAATCTTTGCCCTCATTAGACTCCCCTCTGGAAGCGCTTTCACTGCAAGCTGCAGATTCCCTCCTAACAGCAAGCTTTAGGATAGGGTACTGAATTGTAACTTACTTTCGCCTAATAATGCGATTTTGGCAAAGAGACTATCTCCCGCAGGGAAGCTGCTACCATCAAATATTTGCCCTCATTAGACTCCCCTCTGGAAGCGCTTTCACTGCAAGCTGCAGATTCCCTCCTAACAGCAAGCTTTAGGATAGGGTACTGAATTGTAACTTACTTTCGCCTAATAATGCGATTTTGGCAAAGAGACTATCTCCCGCAGGGAAGCTGCTACCATCAAATCTTTGCCCTCATTAGACTCCCCTCTGGAAGCGCTTTCACTGCAAGCTGCAGATTCCCTCCTAACAGCAAGCTTTAGGATAGGGTACTGAATTGTAACTTACTTTCGCCTAATAATGCGATTTTGGCAAAGAGACTATCTCCCGCAGGGAAGCTGCTACCATCAAATGTTTGCCCTCCTTAGACTCCCCTCTGGAAGCGCTTTCACTGCAAGCTGCAGATTCCCTCCTAACAGCAAGCTTTAGGATAGGGTACTGAATTGTAACTTACTTTCGCCTAATAATGCGATTTTGGCAAAGAGAGTATCTCCCGCAGGGAAGCTGCTACCATCAAATCTTTGCCCTCGATAGACTCCCCTCTGGAAGCGCTTTCACTGCAAGCTGCAGATTCCCTCCTAACAGCAAGCTTTAGGATAGGGTACTGAATTGTAACTTACTTTCGCCTAATAATGCGATTTTGGCAAAGAGAGTATCTCCCGCAGGGAAGCTGCTACCTTCAAATCTTTGCCCTCGATAGACTCCCCTCTGGAAGCGCTTTCACTGCAAGCTGCAGATTCCCTCCTAACAGTAAGCTTTAGGATAGGGTACTGAATTGTAACTTACTTTCGCCTAATAATGCGATTTTGGCAAAGAGAGTATCTCCCGCAGGGAAGCTGCTACCATCAAATCTTTGCCCTCCTTAGACTCCCCTCTGGAAGCGCTTTCACTGCAAGCTGCAGATTCCCTCCTAACAGCAAGCTTTAGGATAGGGTACTGAATTGTAACATACTTTCGCCTAATAATGCGATTTTGGCAAAGAGACTATCTCCCGCAGGGAAGCTGCTACCATCAAACCTTTGCCCTCATTAGACTCCCCTCTGGAAGCGCTTTCACTGCAAGCTGCAGATTCCCTCCTAACAGCAAGCTTTAGGATAGTGTACTGAATTGTAACTTACTTTCGCCTAATAATGCGATTTTGGCAAAGAGAGTATCTCCCGCAGGGAAGCTGCTACCATCAAATGTTTGCGTTCATTAGACTCCCCTCTGGAAGCGCTTTCACTGTAAGCTGCAGATTCCCTCCTAACAGCAAGCTTTAGGATAGGGTACTGAATTGTAACTTACTTTTGCCAAATAATTCGATTATGGCGAAGAGAGTATCTCCCACAGGGAAGCTGCTACCATCAAACCTTTGCCCTCATTAGACTCCCCTCTGGAAGCGCTTTCACTGCAAGCTGCAGATTCCCTCCTAACAGCAAGCTTTAGGATAGGGTACTGAATTGTAACTTACTTTCGCCTAAAAATACGATTTTGGCAATGAGAGTATCTCCCGCAGGGAAGCTGCTACCATCAAACCTTTGCCCTCATTAGACTCCCCTCTGGAAGCGCTTTCACTGTAAGCTGCAGATTCCCTCCTAACAGCAAGCTTTAGGATAGGGTACTGAATTGTAACTTACTTTCGCCTAATAATGCGATTTTGGCAAAGAGACTATCTCCCGCAGGGAAGCTGCTACCATCAAATCTTTGCCCTCATTAGACTCCCCTCTGGAAGCGCTTTCACTGCAAGCTGCAGATTCCCTCCTAACAGCAAGCTTTAGGATAGGGTACTGAATTGTAACATACTTTCGCCTAATAATGCGATTTTGGCAAAGAGACTATCTCCCGCAGGGAAGCTGCTACCATCAAATGTTTGCCCTCCTTAGACTCCCCTCTGGAAGCGCTTTCACTGCAAGCTGCAGATTCCCTCCTAACAGCAAGCTTTAGGATAGGGTACTGAATTGTAACTTACTTTCGCCTAATAATGCGATTTTGGCAAAGAGACTATCTCCCGCAGGGAAGCTGCTACCATCAAATCTTTGCCCTCATTAGACTCCCCTCTGGAAGCGCTTTCACTGCAAGCTGCAGATTCCCTCCTAACAGCAAGCTTTAGGATAGGGTACTGAATTGTAACTTACTTTCGCCTAATAAGGCGATTTTGGCAAAGAGAGTATCTCCCGCAGGGAAGCTGTTACCATCAAATGTTTGCCCTCATTAGACTCCCCTCTGGAAGCGCTTTCACTGTAAGCTGCAGATTCCCTCCTAACAGCAAGCTTTAGGATAGGGTACTGAATTGTAACTTACTTTCGCATAATAATGCGATTTTGGCAAAGAGAGTATCTCCCGCAAGGAAGCTGCTACCATCAAATGTTTGCCCTCATTAGACTCCCCTCTGGAAGCGCTTTCACTGCAAGCTGCAGATTCCCTCCTAACAGCAAGCTTTAGGATAGGGTACTGAATTGTAACTTACTTTCGCCTAAAAATGCGATTTTGGCAAAGAGAATATCTCCCGCAGGGAAGCTGCTACCATCAAATCTTTGCCCTCATTAGACTCCCCTCTGGAAGCGCTTTCACTGCAAGGTGCAGATTCCCTCCTAACAGCAAGCTTTAGGATAGGGTACTGAATTGTAACTTACTTTCGCCTAATAATGCGATTTTGGCAAAGAGACTATCTCCCGCAGGGAAGCTGCTACCATCAAATATTTGCCCTCGTTAGACTCCCCTCTGGAAGCGCTTTCACTGCAAGCTGCAGATTCCCTCCTAACAGCAAGCTGTAGGACAGTGTACTGAACTGTAACTTAACTGCGGCTAATAATGTGATTTTTCAAAGAGAGTATCTCCCGCAGGGAAGCTGCTACCATCAAATATTTGCCCTCGTTAGACTCCCCTCTGGAAGCGCTTTCACTGCAAGCTGCAGATTCCCTCCTAACAGCAAGCTTTAGGATAAGGTACTGAATTGTAACTTACTTTCGCCTAATAATGCGATTTTGGCAAAGAGAGTATGTCCCGCAGGGAAGCTGCTACCATCAAATCTTTGCCGTCCTTAGACTCCCCTCTGGAAGCGCTTTCACTGCAAGCTGCAGATTCCCTCCTAACAGCAAGCTTTAGGATAGGGTACTGAATTGTAACTTAACTGCGGCTAATAAGGCGATTTTGGCAAAGAGACTATCTCCCGCAGGGAAGCTGCTACCATCAAATGTTTGCCCTCATTAGACTCCCCTTTGGAAGCGATTTCACTGCAAGCTGCAGATTCCCTCCTAACAGCAAGCTTTAGGATAGGGTACTGAATTGTAACTTACTTTTGCCAAATAATGCGATTTTGGCAAAGAGACTATCTCCCGCAGGGAAGCTGCTACCATCAAATGTTTGCCCTCATTAGACTCCCCTCTGGAAGCGCTTTCACTGCAAGCTGCAGATTCCCTCCTAACAGCAAGCTTTAGGATAGGGTACTGAATTGTAACTTACTTTCGCCTAATAATGCGATTTTGGCAAAGAGAGTATCTCCCGCAGGGAAGCTGCTACCATCAAATCTTTGCCCTCATTAGACTCCCCTCTGGAAGCGCTTTCACTGCAAGCTGCAGATTCCCTCCTAACAGCAAGCTTTAGGATAGGGTACTGAATTGTAACTTACTTTTGCCTAATATTGCGATTTAGGCAAAGAGACTATCTCCCGCAGGGAAGCTGCTACCATCAAATCTTTGCCCTCATTAGACTCCCCTCTGGATCGCTTTCACTGCAAGCTGCAGATTCCCTCCTAACAGCAAGCTTTAGGATAGGGTACTGAATTGTAACTTACTTTCGCCTAATAATGCGATTTTGGCAAAGAGAGTATCTGCCGCAGGGAAGCTGCTACCATCAAATCTTTGCCCTCATTAGACTCCCCTCTGGAAGCGCTTTCACTGCAAGCTGCAGATTCCCTCCTAACAGCAAGCTTTAGGATAGGGTACTGAATTGTAACTTACTTTCGCCTAATAATGCGATTTTGGCAAAGAGAGTATCTCCCGCAGGGAAGCTGCTACCATCAAATGTTTGCCCTCATTAGACTCCCCTCTGGAAGCGCTTTCACTGCAAGCTGCAGATTCCCTCCTAACAGCAAGCTTTAGGATAGGGTACTGAATTGTAACTTACTTTCGCCTAATAATGCGATTTTGGCAAAGAGAGTATCTCCCGCAGGGAAGCTGCTACCTTCAAATCTTTGCCCTCGTTAGACTCCCCTCTGGAAGCGCTTTCACTGCAAGCTGCAGATTCCCTCCTAACAGCAAGCTTTAGGATAGGGTACTGAATTGTAACTTACTTTCGCCTAATAATGCGATTTTGGCAATGAGAGTATCTCCCGCAGGGAAGCTGCTACCATCAAATCTTTGCCCTCATTAGACTCCCCTCTGGAAGCGCTTTCACTGCAAGCTGCAGATTCCCTCCTAACAGCAAGCTTTAGGATAGGGTACTGAATTGTAACATACTTTCGCCTAATAATGCGATTTTGGCAAAGAGACTATCTCCCGCAGGGAAGCTGCTACCATCAAACCTTTGCCCTCATTAGACTCCCCTCTGGAAGCGCTTTCACTGCAAGCTGCAGATTCCCTCCTAACAGCAAGCTTTAGGATAGGGTACTGAATTGTAACTTACTTTCGCCTAATAATGCGATTTTGGCAAAGAGAGTATCTCCCGCAGGGAAGCTGCTACCATCAAATATTTGCCCTCATTAGACTCCCCTCTGGAAGCGCTTTCACTGCAAGCTGCAGATTCCCTCCTAACAGCAAGCTTTAGGATAGGGTACTGAATTGTAACTTACTTTCGCCTAATAATGCTATTTTGGCAAAGAGACTATCTCCCGCAGGGAAGCTGCTACCATCAAATATTTGCCCTCGTTAGACTCCCCTCTGGAAGCGCTTTCACTGCAAGCTGCAGATTCCCTCCTAACAGCAAGCTTTAGGATAGGGTACTGAATTGTAACTTACTTTCGCCTAATAATGCGATTTTGGCAAAGAGAGTATCTGCCGCAGGGAAGCTGCTACCATCAAATCTTTGCCCTCATTAGACTCCCCTCTGGAAGCGCTTTCACTGCAAGCTGCAGATTCCCTCCTAACAGCAAGCTTTAGGATAGGGTACTGAATTGTAACTTACTTTCGCCTAATAATGCGATTTTGGCAAAGAGAGTATCTCCCGCAGGGAAGCTGCTACCATCAAATGTTTGCCCTCGTTAGACTCCCCTCTGGAAGCGCTTTCACTGCAAGCTGCAGATTTCCTCCTAACAGCAAGCTTTAGGATAGGGTACTGAATTGTAACTTACTTTCGCCTAAAAATGCGATTTTGGCAAAGAGAGTATCTCCCGCAGGGAAGCTGCTACCATCAAATGTTTGCCCTCATTAGACTCCCCTCTGGAAGCGCTTTCACTGCAAGCTGCAGATTCCCTCCTAACAGCAAGCTTTAGGATAGGGTACTGAATTGTAACTTACTTTCGCCTAATAATGCGATTTTGGCAAAGAGACTATCTCCCGCAGGGAAGCTGCTACCATCAAATCATTGCCCTCATTAGACTCCCCTCTGGAAGCGCTTTCACTGCAAGCTGCAGATTCCCTCCTAACAGCAAGCTTTAGGATAGGGTACTGAATTGTAACTTACTTTCGCCTAATAATGCGATTTTGGCAAAGAGACTATCTCCCGCAGGGAAGCTGCTACCATCAAATCTTTGCCCTCATTAGACTCCCCTCTGGAAGCGCTTTCACTGCAAGCTGCAGATTCCCTCCTAACAGCAAGCTTTAGGATAGGGTACTGAATTGTAACATACTTTCGCCTAATAATGCGATTTTGGCAAAGAGACTATCTCCCGCAGGGAAGCTGCTACCATCAAACCTTTGCCCTCATTAGACTCCCCTCTGGAAGCGCTTTCACTGCAAGCTGCAGATTCCCTCCTAACAGCAAGCTTTAGGATAGGGTACTGAATTGTAACTTACTTTCGCCTAATAATGCGATTTTGGCAAAGAGAGTATCTCCCGCAGGGAAGCTGCTACCATCAAATATTTGCCCTCATTAGACTCCCCTCTGGAAGCGCTTTCACTGCAAGCTGCAGATTCCCTCCTAACAGCAAGCTTTAGGATAGGGTACTGAATTGTAACTTACTTTCGCCTAATAATGCTATTTTGGCAAAGAGACTATCTCCCGCAGGGAAGCTGCTACCATCAAATATTTGCCCTCGTTAGACTCCCCTCTGGAAGCGCTTTCACTGCAAGCTGCAGATTCCCTCCTAACAGCAAGCTTTAGGATAGGGTACTGAATTGTAACTTACTTTCGCCTAATAATGCGATTTTGGCAAAGAGAGTATCTGCCGCAGGGAAGCTGCTACCATCAAATCTTTGCCCTCATTAGACTCCCCTCTGGAAGCGCTTTCACTGCAAGCTGCAGATTCCCTCCTAACAGCAAGCTTTAGGATAGGGTACTGAATTGTAACTTACTTTCGCCTAATAATGCGATTTTGGCAAAGAGAGTATCTCCCGCAGGGAAGCTGCTACCATCAAATGTTTGCCCTCATTAGACTCCCCTCTGGAAGCGCTTTCACTGCAAGCTGCAGATTCCCTCCTAACAGCAAGCTTTAGGATAGGGTACTGAATTGTAACTTACTTTCGCCTAATAATGCGATTTTGGCGAAGAGAGTATCTCCCGCAGGGAAGCTGCTACCTTCAAATCTTTGCCCTCGTTAGACTCCCCTCTGGAAGCGCTTTCACTGCAAGCTGCAGATTCCCTCCTAACAGCAAGCTTTAGGATAGGGTACTGAATTGTAACTTACTTTCGCCTAATAATGCGATTTTGGCAAAGAGACTATCTCCCGCAGGGAAGCTGCTACCATCAAATCTTTGCCCTCATTAGACTCCCCTCTGGAAGCGCTTTCACTGCAAGCTGCAGATTCCCTCCTAACAGCAAGCTTTAGGATAGGGTACTGAATTGTAACTTACTTTCGCCTAATAATGCGATTTTGGCAAAGAGACTATCTCCCGCAGGGAAGCTGCTACCATCAAATCTTTGCCCTCATTAGACTCCCCTCTGGAAGCGCTTTCACTGCAAGCTGCAGATTCCCTCCTAACAGCAAGCTTTAGGATAGGGTACTGAATTGTAACTTACTTTCGCCTAATAATGCGATTTTGGCAAAGAGACTATCTCCCGCAGGGAAGCTGCTACCATCAAATGTTTGCCCTCCTTAGACTCCCCTCTGGAAGCGCTTTCACTGCAAGCTGCAGATTCCCTCCTAACAGCAAGCTTTAGGATAGGGTACTGAATTGTAACTTACTTTCGCCTAATAATGCGATTTTGGCAAAGAGACTATCTCCCGCAGGGAAGCTGCTACCATCAAATGTTTGCCCTCCTTAGACTCCCCTCTGGAAGCGCTTTCACTGCAAGCTGCAGATTCCCTCCTAACAGCAAGCTTTAGGATAGGGTACTGAATTGTAACTTACTTTCGCCTAATAATGCGATTTTGGCAAAGAGAGTATCTCCCGCAGGGAAGCTGTTACCATCAAATGTTTGCCCTCATTAGACTCCCCTCTGGAAGCGCTTTCACTGTAAGCTGCAGATTCCCTCCTAACAGCAAGCTTTAGGATAGGGTACTGAATTGTAACTTACTTTCGCCTAATAATGCGATTTTGGCAAAGAGAGTATCTCCCGCAGGGAAGCTGCTACCATCAAATCTTTGCCCTCATTAGACTCCCCTCTGGAAGCGCTTTCACTGCAAGCTGCAGATTCCCTCCTAACAGCAAGCTTTAGGATAGGGTACTGAATTGTAACTTACTTTCGCCTAATAATGCGATTTTGGCAAAGAGAGTATCTCCCGCAGGGAAGCTGCTACCATCAAATGTTTGCCCTCATTAGACTCCCCTCTGGAAGCGCTTTCACTGCAAGCTGCAGATTCCCTCCTAACAGCAAGCTTTAGGATAGGGTACTGAATTGTAACTTACTTTCGCCTAATAATGCGATTTTGGCAAAGAGACTATCTCCCGCAGGGAAGCTGCTACCATCAAATCTTTGCCCTCGTTAGACTCCCCTCTGGAAGCGCTTTCACTGCAAGCTGCAGATTCCCTCCTAACAGCAAGCTTTAGGATAGGGTACTGAATTGTAACTTACTTTCGCATAATAATGCCATTTTGGCAAAGAGAGTATCTCCCGCAAGGAAGCTGCTACCATCAAATGTTTGCCCTCATTAGACTCCCCTCTGGAAGCGCTTTCACTGCAAGCTGCAGATTCCCTCCTAACAGCAAGCTTTAGGATAGGGTACTGAATTGTAACTTACTTTCGCCTAATAATGCGATTTTGGCAAAGAGACTATCTCCCGCAGGGAAGCTGCTACCATCAAATCTTTGCCCTCATTAGACTCCCCTCTGGAAGCGCTTTCACTGCAAGCTGCAGATTCCCTCCTAACAGCAAGCTTTAGGATAGGGTACTGAATTGTAACTTACTTTCGCCTAATAATGCGATTTTGGCAAAGAGACTATCTCCCGCAGGGAAGCTGCTACCATCAAATCTTTGCCCTCATTAGACTCCCCTCTGGAAGCGCTTTCACTGTAAGCTGCAGATTCCCTCCTAACAGCAAGCTTTAGGATAGGGTACTGAATTGTAACTTACTTTCGCATAATAATGCGATTTTGGCAAAGAGAGTATCTCCCGCAAGGAAGCTGCTACCATCAAATGTTTGCCCTCATTAGACTCCCCTCTGGAAGCGCTTTCACTGCAAGCTGCAGATTCCCTCCTAACAGCAAGCTTTAGGATAGGGTACTGAATTGTAACTTACTTTCGCCTAATAATGCGATTTTGGCAAAGAGAGTATCTCCCGCAGGGAAGCTGCTACCATCAAATCTTTGCCCTCATTAGACTCCCCTCTGGAAGCGCTTTCACTGCAAGCTGCAGATTCCCTCCTAACAGCAAGCTTTAAGATAGGGTACTGAATTGTAACTTACTTTCGCCTAATAATGCGATTTTGGCAAAGAGACTATCTCCCGCAGGGAAGCTGCTACCATCAAATGTTTGCCCTCATTAGACTCCCCTCTGGAAGCGCTTTCACTGCAAGCTGCAGATTCCCTCCTAACAGCAAGCTTTAGGACAGTATACTGAATTGTAACTTACTTTCGCCTAATAATGCGATTTTGGCAAAGAGACTATCTCCCGCAGGGAAGCTGCTACCATCAAAAGTTTGCCCTCATTAGACTCCCCTCTGGAAGCGCTTTCACTGCAAGCTGCAGATTCCCTCCTAACAGCAAGCTTTAGGATAGGGTACTGAATTGTAACTTACTTTCGCATAATAATGCGATTTTGGCAAAGAGAGTATCTCCCGCAGGGAAGCTGCTACCATCAAATCTTTGCCCTCGATAGACTCCCTTCTGGAAGCGCTTTCACTGCAAGCTGCAGATTCCGTCCTAACAGCAAGCTTTAGGATAGGGTAATGAATTGTAACTTACTTTCGCCTAATAATGCGATTTTGGTAAAGAGACTATCTCCCAAAGGGAAGCTGCTACCATCAAATCTTTGCCCTCGATAGACTCCCCTCTGGAAGCGCTTTCACTGCAAGCTGCAGATTCCCTCCTAACAGCAAGCTTTAGGATAGGGTACTGAATTGTAACTTACTTTCGCCTAATAATGCGAATTTGGCAAAGAGACTATCTCCCGAAGGGAAGCTGCTACCATCAAATGTTTGCCCTCATTAGACTCCCCTCTGGAAGCGCTTTCACTGCAAGCTGCAGATTCCCTCCTAACAGCAAGCTTTAGGATAGGGTACTGAATTGTAACTTACTTTCGCCTTATAATGCGATTTTGGCAAAGAGAGTATCTCCCGCAGGGAAGCTGCTACCATCAAATATTTGCCCTCGTTAGACTCCCCTCTGGAAGCGCTTTCACTGCAAGCTGCAGATTCCCTCCTAACAGCAAGCTTTAGGATAGGGTACTGAATTGTAACTTACTTTCGCCTAATAATGCGATTTTGGCAAAGAGACTATCTCCCGCAGGGAAGCTGCTACCATCAAATCTTTGCCCTCATTAGACTCCCCTCTGGAAGCGCTTTCACTGCAAGCTGCAGATTCCCTCCTAACAGCAAGCTTTAGGATAGGGTACTGAATTGTAACATACTTTCGCCTAATAATGCGATTTTGGCAAAGAGACTATCTCCCGCAGGGAAGCTGCTACCATCAAACCTTTGCCCTCATTAGACTCCCCTCTGGAAGCGCTTTCACTGCAAGCTGCAGATTCCCTCCTAACAGCAAGCTTTAGGATAGGGTACTGAATTGTAACTTACTTTCGCCTAATAATGCGATTTTGGCAAAGAGAGTATCTCCCGCAGGGAAGCTGCTACCATCAAATATTTGCCCTCATTAGACTCCCCTCTGGAAGCGCTTTCACTGCAAGCTGCAGATTCCCTCCTAACAGCAAGCTTTAGGATAGGGTACTGAATTGTAACTTACTTTCGCCTAATAATGCTATTTTGGCAAAGAGACTATCTCCCGCAGGGAAGCTGCTACCATCAAATATTTGCCCTCGTTAGACTCCCCTCTGGAAGCGCTTTCACTGCAAGCTGCAGATTCCCTCCTAACAGCAAGCTTTAGGATAGGGTACTGAATTGTAACTTACTTTCGCCTAATAATGCGATTTTGGCAAAGAGAGTATCTCCCGCAGGGAAGCTGCTACCATCAAATATTTGCCCTCATTAGACTCCCCTCTGGAAGCGCTTTCACTGCAAGCTGCAGATTCCCTCCTAACAGCAAGCTTTAGGATAGGGTACTGAATTGTAACTTACTTTCGCCTAATAATGCTATTTTGGCAAAGAGACTATCTCCCGCAGGGAAGCTGCTACCATCAAATATTTGCCCTCGTTAGACTCCCCTCTGGAAGCGCTTTCACTGCAAGCTGCAGATTCCCTCCTAACAGCAAGCTTTAGGATAGGGTACTGAATTGTAACTTACTTTCGCCTAATAATGCGATTTTGGCAAAGAGAGTATCTGCCGCAGGGAAGCTGCTACCATCAAATGTTTGCCCTCATTAGACTCCCCTCTGGAAGCGCTTTCACTGCAAGCTGCAGATTCCCTCCTAACAGCAAGCTTTAGGATAGGGTACTGAATTGTAACTTACTTTCGCCTAATAATGCGATTTTGGCAAAGAGAGTATCTCCCGCAGGGAAGCTGCTACCATCAAATGTTTGCCCTCATTAGACTCCCCTCTGGAAGCGCTTTCACTGCAAGCTGCAGATTCCCTCCTAAAAGCAAGCTTTAGGATAGGGTACTGAATTGTAACTTACTTTCGCCTAATAATGCGATTTTGGCAAAGAGAGTATCTCCCGCAGGGAAGCTGCTACCTTCAAATCTTTGCCCTCGTTAGACTCCCCTCTGGAAGCGCTTTCACTGCAAGCTGCAGATTCCCTCCTAACAGCAAGCTTTAGGATAGGGTACTGAATTGTAACTTACTTTCGCCTAAAAATGCGATTTTGGCAAAGAGAGTATCTCCCGCAGGGAAGCTGCTACCATCAAATGTTTGCCCTCATTAGACTCCCCTCTGGAAGCGCTTTCACTGCAAGCTGCAGATTCCCTCCTAACAGCAAGCTTTAGGATAGGGTACTGAATTGTAACTTACTTTCGCCTAATAATGCGATTTTGGCAAAGAGACTATCTCCCGCAGGGAAGCTGCTACCATCAAATCATTGCCCTCATTAGACTCCCCTCTGGAAGCGCTTTCACTGCAAGCTGCAGATTCCCTCCTAACAGCAAGCTTTAGGATAGGGTACTGAATTGTAACTTACTTTCGCCTAATAATGCGATTTTGGCAAAGAGACTATCTCCCGCAGGGAAGCTGCTACCATCAAATCTTTGCCCTCATTAGACTCCCCTCTGGAAGCGCTTTCACTGCAAGCTGCAGATTCCCTCCTAACAGCAAGCTTTAGGATAGGGTACTGAATTGTAACTTACTTTCGCCTAATAATGCGATTTTGGCAAAGAGACTATCTCCCGCAGGGAAGCTGCTACCATCAAATATTTGCCCTCATTAGACTCCCCTCTGGAAGCGCTTTCACTGCAAGCTGCAGATTCCCTCCTAACAGCAAGCTTTAGGATAGGGTACTGAATTGTAACTTACTTTCGCCTAATAATGCGATTTTGGCAAAGAGACTATCTCCCGCAGGGAAGCTGCTACCATCAAATCTTTGCCCTCATTAGACTCCCCTCTGGAAGCGCTTTCACTGCAAGCTGCAGATTCCCTCCTAACAGCAAGCTTTAGGATAGGGTACTGAATTGTAACTTACTTTCGCCTAATAATGCGATTTTGGCAAAGAGACTATCTCCCGCAGGGAAGCTGCTACCATCAAATGTTTGCCCTCCTTAGACTCCCCTCTGGAAGCGCTTTCACTGCAAGCTGCAGATTCCCTCCTAACAGCAAGCTTTAGGATAGGGTACTGAATTGTAACTTACTTTCGCCTAATAATGCGATTTTGGCAAAGAGAGTATCTCCCGCAGGGAAGCTGCTACCATCAAATCTTTGCCCTCGATAGACTCCCCTCTGGAAGCGCTTTCACTGCAAGCTGCAGATTCCCTCCTAACAGCAAGCTTTAGGATAGGGTACTGAATTGTAACTTACTTTCGCCTAATAATGCGATTTTGGCAAAGAGAGTATCTCCCGCAGGGAAGCTGCTACCTTCAAATCTTTGCCCTCGATAGACTCCCCTCTGGAAGCGCTTTCACTGCAAGCTGCAGATTCCCTCCTAACAGCAAGCTTTAGGATAGGGTACTGAATTGTAACTTACTTTCGCCTAATAATGCGATTTTGGCAAAGAGAGTATCTCCCGCAGGGAAGCTGCTACCATCAAATCTTTGCCCTCCTTAGACTCCCCTCTGGAAGCGCTTTCACTGCAAGCTGCAGATTCCCTCCTAACAGCAAGCTTTAGGATAGGGTACTGAATTGTAACATACTTTCGCCTAATAATGCGATTTTGGCAAAGAGACTATCTCCCGCAGGGAAGCTGCTACCATCAAACCTTTGCCCTCATTAGACTCCCCTCTGGAAGCGCTTTCACTGCAAGCTGCAGATTCCCTCCTAACAGCAAGCTTTAGGATAGTGTACTGAATTGTAACTTACTTTCGCCTAATAATGCGATTTTGGCAAAGAGAGTATCTCCCGCAGGGAAGCTGCTACCATCAAATCTTTGCCCTCATTAGACTCCCCTCTGGACGTGCTTTCATTGCAAGCTGCAGATTCCCTCCTAACAGCAAGCTTTAGGATGGGGTACTGAATTGTAACTTACTTTCGCCTAATAATGCGATTTTGGCAAAGAGACTATCTCCCGCAGGGAAGCTGCTACCATCAAATCTTTGCCCTCATTAGACTCCCCTCTGGAAGCGCTTTCACTGCAAGCTGCAGATTCCCTCCTAACAGCAAGCTTTAGGATAGGGTACTGAATTGTAACTTACTTTCGCCTAAAAATGCGATTTTGGCAATGAGAGTATCTCCCGCAGGGAAGCTGCTACCATCAAATGTTTGCGTTCATTAGACTCCCCTCTGGAAGCGCTTTCACTGTAAGCTGCAGATTCCCTCCTAACAGCAAGCTTTAGGATAGGGTACTGAATTGTAACTTACTTTTGCCAAATAATTCGATTATGGCGAAGAGAGTATCTCCCACAGGGAAGCTGCTACCATCAAATGTTTGCCCTCATTAGACTCCCCTCTGGAAGCGCTTTCACTGCAAGCTGCAGATTCCCTCCTAACAGCAAGCTTTAGGATAGGGTACTGAATTGTAACTTACTTTCGCCTAAAAATACGATTTTGGCAATGAGAGTATCTCCCGCAGGGAAGCTGCTACCATCAAACCTTTGCCCTCATTAGACTCCGCTCTGGAAGCGCTTTCACTGTAAGCTGCAGATTCCCTCCTAACAGCAAGCTTTAGGATAGGGTACTGAATTGTAACTTACTTTCGCCTAATAATGCGATTTTGGCAAAGAGAGTATCTCCCGCAGGGAAGCTGCTACCATCAAATCTTTGCCCTCATTAGACTCCCCTCTGGAAGCGCTTTCACTGCAAGCTGCAGATTCCCTCCTAACAGCAAGCTTTAGGATAGGGTACTGAATTGTAACATACTTTCGCCTAATAATGCGATTTTGGCAAAGAGACTATCTCCCGCAGGGAAGCTGCTACCATCAAATCTTTGCCCTCATTAGACTCCCCTCTGGAAGCGCTTTCACTGCAAGCTGCAGATTCCCTCCTAACAGCAAGCTTTAGGATAGGGTACTGAATTGTAACTTACTTTCGCCTAATAATGCGATTTTGGCAAAGAGACTATCTCCCGCAGGGAAGCTGCTACCATCAAATCTTTGCCCTCATTAGACTCCCCTCTGGAAGCGCTTTCACTGCAAGCTGCAGATTCCCTCCTAACAGCAAGCTTTAGGATAGGGTACTGAATTGTAACTTACTTTCGCCTAATAAGGCGATTTTGGCAAAGAGAGTATCTCCCGCAGGGAAGCTGCTACCATCAAATGTTTGCCCTCATTAGACTCCCCTCTGGAAGCGCTTTCACTGTAAGCTGCAGATTCCCTCCTAACAGCAAGCTTTAGGATAGGGTACTGAATTGTAACTTACTTTCGCATAATAATGCGATTTTGGCAAAGAGAGTATCTCCCGCAAGGAAGCTGCTACCATCAAATGTTTGCCCTCATTAGACTCCCCTCTGGAAGCGCTTTCACTGCAAGCTGCAGATTCCCTCCTAACAGCAAGCTTTAGGATAGGGTACTGAATTGTAACTTACTTTCGCCTAATAATGCGATTTTGGCAAAGAGAATATCTCCCGCAGGGAAGCTGCTACCATCAAATGTTTGCCCTCATTAGACTCCCCTCTGGAAGCGCTTTCACTGCAAGGTGCAGATTCCCTCCTAACAGCAAGCTTTAGGATAGGGTACTGAATTGTAACTTACTTTCGCCTAATAATGCGATTTTGGCAAAGAGACTATCTCCCGCAGGGAAGCTGCTACCATCAAATATTTGCCCTCGTTAGACTCCCCTCTGGAAGCGCTTTCACTGCAAGCTGCAGATTCCCTCCTAACAGCAAGCTGTAGGACAGTGTACTGAACTGTAACTTAACTGCGGCTAATAATGTGATTTTTCAAAGAGAGTATCTCCCGCAGGGAAGCTGCTACCATCAAATATTTGCCCTCGTTAGACTCCCCTCTGGAAGCGCTTTCACTGCAAGCTGCAGATTCCCTCCTAACAGCAAGCTTTAGGATAAGGTACTGAATTGTAACTTACTTTCGCCTAATAATGCGATTTTGGCAAAGAGAGTATGTCCCGCAGGGAAGCTGCTACCATCAAATCTTTGCCGTCCTTAGACTCCCCTCTGGAAGCGCTTTCACTGCAAGCTGCAGATTCCCTCCTAACAGCAAGCTTTAGGATAGGGTACTGAATTGTAACTTAACTGCGGCTAATAAGGCGATTTTGGCAAAGAGACTATCTCCCGCAGGGAAGCTGCTACCATCAAATGTTTGCCCTCATTAGACTCCCCTTTGGAAGCGATTTCACTGCAAGCTGCAGATTCCCTCCTAACAGCAAGCTTTAGGATAGGGTACTGAATTGTAACTTACTTTTGCCAAATAATGCGATTTTGGCAAAGAGACTATCTCCCGCAGGGAAGCTGCTACCATCAAATGTTTGCCCTCATTAGACTCCCCTCTGGAAGCGCTTTCACTGCAAGCTGCAGATTCCCTCCTAACAGCAAGCTTTAGGATAGGGTACTGAATTGTAACTTACTTTCGCCTAATAATGCGATTTTGGCAAAGAGAGTATCTCCCGCAGGGAAGCTGCTACCATCAAATCTTTGCCCTCATTAGACTCCCCTCTGGAAGCGCTTTCACTGCAAGCTGCAGATTCCCTCCTAACAGCAAGCTTTAGGATAGGGTACTGAATTGTAACTTACTTTTGCCTAATATTGCGATTTAGGCAAAGAGACTATCTCCCGCAGGGAAGCTGCTACCATCAAATCTTTGCCCTCATTAGACTCCCCTCTGGATCGCTTTCACTGCAAGCTGCAGATTCCCTCCTAACAGCAAGCTTTAGGATAGGGTACTGAATTGTAACTTACTTTCGCCTAATAATGCGATTTTGGCAAAGAGAGTATCTGCCGCAGGGAAGCTGCTACCATCAAATCTTTGCCCTCATTAGACTCCCCTCTGGAAGCGCTTTCACTGCAAGCTGCAGATTCCCTCCTAACAGCAAGCTTTAGGATAGGGTACTGAATTGTAACTTACTTTCGCCTAATAATGCGATTTTGGCAAAGAGAGTATCTCCCGCAGGGAAGCTGCTACCATCAAATGTTTGCCCTCATTAGACTCCCCTCTGGAAGCGCTTTCACTGCAAGCTGCAGATTCCCTCCTAACAGCAAGCTTTAGGATAGGGTACTGAATTGTAACTTACTTTCGCCTAATAATGCGATTTTGGCAAAGAGAGTATCTCCCGCAGGGAAGCTGCTACCTTCAAATCTTTGCCCTCGTTAGACTCCCCTCTGGAAGCGCTTTCACTGCAAGCTGCAGATTCCCTCCTAACAGCAAGCTTTAGGATAGGGTACTGAATTGTAACTTACTTTCGCCTAATAATGCGATTTTGGCAAAGAGAGTATCTCCCGCAGGGAAGCTGCTACCATCAAATCTTTGCCCTCATTAGACTCCCCTCTGGAAGCGCTTTCACTGCAAGCTGCAGATTCCCTCCTAACAGCAAGCTTTAGGATAGGGTACTGAATTGTAACATACTTTCGCCTAATAATGCGATTTTGGCAAAGAGACTATCTCCCGCAGGGAAGCTGCTACCATCAAATGTTTGCCCTCATTAGACTCCCCTCTGGAAGCGCTTTCACTGCAAGCTGCAGATTCCCTCCTAACAGCAAGCTTTAGGATAGGGTACTGAATTGTAACTTACTTTCGCCTAATAATGCGATTTTGGCAAAGAGAGTATCTCCCGCAGGGAAGCTGCTACCATCAAATATTTGCCCTCGTTAGACTCCCCTCTGGAAGCGCTTTCACTGCAAGCTGCAGATTCCCTCCTAACAGCAAGCTGTAGGACAGTGTACTGAACTGTAACTTAACTGCGGCTAATAATGTGATTTTTCAAAGAGAGTATCTCCCGCAGGGAAGCTGCTACCATCAAATATTTGCCCTCGTTAGACTCCCCTCTGGAAGCGCTTTCACTGCAAGCTGCAGATTCCCTCCTAACAGCAAGCTTTAGGATAAGGTACTGAATTGTAACTTACTTTCGCCTAATAATGCGATTTTGGCAAAGAGAGTATGTCCCGCAGGGAAGCTGCTACCATCAAATCTTTGCCGTCCTTAGACTCCCCTCTGGAAGCGCTTTCACTGCAAGCTGCAGATTCCCTCCTAACAGCAAGCTTTAGGATAGGGTACTGAATTGTAACTTAACTGCGGCTAATAAGGCGATTTTGGCAAAGAGACTATCTCCCGCAGGGAAGCTGCTACCATCAAATGTTTGCCCTCATTAGACTCCCCTTTGGAAGCGATTTCACTGCAAGCTGCAGATTCCCTCCTAACAGCAAGCTTTAGGATAGGGTACTGAATTGTAACTTACTTTTGCCAAATAATGCGATTTTGGCAAAGAGACTATCTCCCGCAGGGAAGCTGCTACCATCAAATGTTTGCCCTCATTAGACTCCCCTCTGGAAGCGCTTTCACTGCAAGCTGCAGATTCCCTCCTAACAGCAAGCTTTAGGATAGGGTACTGAATTGTAACTTACTTTCGCCTAATAATGCGATTTTGGCAAAGAGAGTATCTCCCGCAGGGAAGCTGCTACCATCAAATCTTTGCCCTCATTAGACTCCCCTCTGGAAGCGCTTTCACTGCAAGCTGCAGATTCCCTCCTAACAGCAAGCTTTAGGATAGGGTACTGAATTGTAACTTACTTTTGCCTAATATTGCGATTTAGGCAAAGAGACTATCTCCCGCAGGGAAGCTGCTACCATCAAATCTTTGCCCTCATTAGACTCCCCTCTGGATCGCTTTCACTGCAAGCTGCAGATTCCCTCCTAACAGCAAGCTTTAGGATAGGGTACTGAATTGTAACTTACTTTCGCCTAATAATGCGATTTTGGCAAAGAGAGTATCTGCCGCAGGGAAGCTGCTACCATCAAATCTTTGCCCTCATTAGACTCCCCTCTGGAAGCGCTTTCACTGCAAGCTGCAGATTCCCTCCTAACAGCAAGCTTTAGGATAGGGTACTGAATTGTAACTTACTTTCGCCTAATAATGCGATTTTGGCAAAGAGAGTATCTCCCGCAGGGAAGCTGCTACCATCAAATGTTTGCCCTCATTAGACTCCCCTCTGGAAGCGCTTTCACTGCAAGCTGCAGATTCCCTCCTAACAGCAAGCTTTAGGATAGGGTACTGAATTGTAACTTACTTTCGCCTAATAATGCGATTTTGGCAAAGAGAGTATCTCCCGCAGGGAAGCTGCTACCTTCAAATCTTTGCCCTCGTTAGACTCCCCTCTGGAAGCGCTTTCACTGCAAGCTGCAGATTCCCTCCTAACAGCAAGCTTTAGGATAGGGTACTGAATTGTAACTTACTTTCGCCTAATAATGCGATTTTGGCAAAGAGAGTATCTCCCGCAGGGAAGCTGCTACCATCAAATCTTTGCCCTCATTAGACTCCCCTCTGGAAGCGCTTTCACTGCAAGCTGCAGATTCCCTCCTAACAGCAAGCTTTAGGATAGGGTACTGAATTGTAACATACTTTCGCCTAATAATGCGATTTTGGCAAAGAGACTATCTCCCGCAGGGAAGCTGCTACCATCAAATGTTTGCCCTCATTAGACTCCCCTCTGGAAGCGCTTTCACTGCAAGCTGCAGATTCCCTCCTAACAGCAAGCTTTAGGATAGGGTACTGAATTGTAACTTACTTTCGCCTAATAATGCGATTTTGGCAAAGAGAGTATCTCCCGCAGGGAAGCTGCTACCATCAAATATTTGCCCTCATTAGACTCCCCTCTGGAAGCGCTTTCACTGCAAGCTGCAGATTCCCTCCTAACAGCAAGCTTTAGGATAGGGTACTGAATTGTAACTTACTTTCGCCTAATAATGCTATTTTGGCAAAGAGACTATCTCCCGCAGGGAAGCTGCTACCATCAAATATTTGCCCTCGTTAGACTCCCCTCTGGAAGCGCTTTCACTGCAAGCTGCAGATTCCCTCCTAACAGCAAGCTTTAGGATAGGGTACTGAATTGTAACTTACTTTCGCCTAATAATGCGATTTTGGCAAAGAGAGTATCTGCCGCAGGGAAGCTGCTACCATCAAATCTTTGCCCTCATTAGACTCCCCTCTGGAAGCGCTTTCACTGCAAGCTGCAGATTCCCTCCTAACAGCAAGCTTTAGGATAGGGTACTGAATTGTAACTTACTTTCGCCTAATAATGCGATTTTGGCAAAGAGAGTATCTCCCGCAGGGAAGCTGCTACCATCAAATGTTTGCCCTCGTTAGACTCCCCTCTGGAAGCGCTTTCACTGCAAGCTGCAGATTTCCTCCTAACAGCAAGCTTTAGGATAGGGTACTGAATTGTAACTTACTTTCGCCTAAAAATGCGATTTTGGCAAAGAGAGTATCTCCCGCAGGGAAGCTGCTACCATCAAATGTTTGCCCTCATTAGACTCCCCTCTGGAAGCGCTTTCACTGCAAGCTGCAGATTCCCTCCTAACAGCAAGCTTTAGGATAGGGTACTGAATTGTAACTTACTTTCGCCTAATAATGCGATTTTGGCAAAGAGACTATCTCCCGCAGGGAAGCTGCTACCATCAAATCATTGCCCTCATTAGACTCCCCTCTGGAAGCGCTTTCACTGCAAGCTGCAGATTCCCTCCTAACAGCAAGCTTTAGGATAGGGTACTGAATTGTAACTTACTTTCGCCTAATAATGCGATTTTGGCAAAGAGACTATCTCCCGCAGGGAAGCTGCTACCATCAAATCTTTGCCCTCATTAGACTCCCCTCTGGAAGCGCTTTCACTGCAAGCTGCAGATTCCCTCCTAACAGCAAGCTTTAGGATAGGGTACTGAATTGTAACATACTTTCGCCTAATAATGCGATTTTGGCAAAGAGACTATCTCCCGCAGGGAAGCTGCTACCATCAAACCTTTGCCCTCATTAGACTCCCCTCTGGAAGCGCTTTCACTGCAAGCTGCAGATTCCCTCCTAACAGCAAGCTTTAGGATAGGGTACTGAATTGTAACTTACTTTCGCCTAATAATGCGATTTTGGCAAAGAGAGTATCTCCCGCAGGGAAGCTGCTACCATCAAATATTTGCCCTCATTAGACTCCCCTCTGGAAGCGCTTTCACTGCAAGCTGCAGATTCCCTCCTAACAGCAAGCTTTAGGATAGGGTACTGAATTGTAACTTACTTTCGCCTAATAATGCTATTTTGGCAAAGAGACTATCTCCCGCAGGGAAGCTGCTACCATCAAATATTTGCCCTCGTTAGACTCCCCTCTGGAAGCGCTTTCACTGCAAGCTGCAGATTCCCTCCTAACAGCAAGCTTTAGGATAGGGTACTGAATTGTAACTTACTTTCGCCTAATAATGCGATTTTGGCAAAGAGACTATCTCCCGCAGGGAAGCTGCTACCATCAAATATTTGCCCTCGTTAGACTCCCCTCTGGAAGCGCTTTCACTGCAAGCTGCAGATTCCCTCCTAACAGCAAGCTTTAGGATAGGGTACTGAATTGTAACTTACTTTCGCCTAATAATGCGATTTTGGCAAAGAGAGTATCTGCCGCAGGGAAGCTGCTACCATCAAATCTTTGCCCTCATTAGACTCCCCTCTGGAAGCGCTTTCACTGCAAGCTGCAGATTCCCTCCTAACAGCAAGCTTTAGGATAGGGTACTGAATTGTAACTTACTTTCGCCTAATAATGCGATTTTGGCAAAGAGAGTATCTCCCGCAGGGAAGCTGCTACCATCAAATGTTTGCCCTCATTAGACTCCCCTCTGGAAGCGCTTTCACTGCAAGCTGCAGATTCCCTCCTAACAGCAAGCTTTAGGATAGGGTACTGAATTGTAACTTACTTTCGCCTAATAATGCGATTTTGGCGAAGAGAGTATCTCCCGCAGGGAAGCTGCTACCTTCAAATCTTTGCCCTCGTTAGACTCCCCTCTGGAAGCGCTTTCACTGCAAGCTGCAGATTCCCTCCTAACAGCAAGCTTTAGGATAGGGTACTGAATTGTAACTTACTTTCGCCTAAAAATGCGATTTTGGCAAAGAGAGTATCTCCCGCAGGGAAGCTGCTACCATCAAATGTTTGCCCTCATTAGACTCCCCTCTGGAAGCGCTTTCACTGCAAGCTGCAGATTCCCTCCTAACAGCAAGCTTTAGGATAGGGTACTGAATTGTAACTTACTTTCGCCTAATAATGCGATTTTGGCAAAGAGACTATCTCCCGCAGGGAAGCTGCTACCATCAAATGTTTGCCCTCATTAGACTCCCCTCTGGAAGCGCTTTCACTGCAAGCTGCAGATTCCCTCCTAACAGCAAGCTTTAGGATAGGGTACTGAATTGTAACTTACTTTCGCCTAATAATGCGATTTTGGCAAAGAGACTATCTCCCGCAGGGAAGCTGCTACCATCAAATCTTTGCCCTCATTAGACTCCCCTCTGGAAGCGCTTTCACTGCAAGCTGCAGATTCCCTCCTAACAGCAAGCTTTAGGATAGGGTACTGAATTGTAACTTACTTTCGCCTAATAATGCGATTTTGGCAAAGAGACTATCTCCCGCAGGGAAGCTGCTACCATCAAATGTTTGCCCTCATTAGACTCCCCTCTGGAAGCGCTTTCACTGCAAGCTGCAGATTCCCTCCTAACAGCAAGCTTTAGGATAGGGTACTGAATTGTAACTTACTTTCGCCTAATAATGCGATTTTGGCAAAGAGAGTATCTCCCGCAGGGAAGCTGTTACCATCAAATGTTTGCCCTCATTAGACTCCCCTCTGGAAGCGCTTTCACTGTAAGCTGCAGATTCCCTCCTAACAGCAAGCTTTAGGATAGGGTACTGAATTGTAACTTACTTTCGCCTAATAATGCGATTTTGGCAAAGAGAGTATCTCCCGCAGGGAAGCTGCTACCATCAAATCTTTGCCCTCATTAGACTCCCCTCTGGAAGCGCTTTCACTGCAAGCTGCAGATTCCCTCCTAACAGCAAGCTTTAGGATAGGGTACTGAATTGTAACTTACTTTCGCCTAATAATGCGATTTTGGCAAAGAGACTATCTCCCGCAGGGAAGCTGCTACCATCAAATGTTTGCCCTCATTAGACTCCCCTCTGGAAGCGCTTTCACTGCAAGCTGCAGATTCCCTCCTAACAGCAAGCTTTAGGATAGGGTACTGAATTGTAACTTACTTTCGCCTAATAATGCGATTTTGGCAAAGAGACTATCTCCCGCAGGGAAGCTGCTACCATCAAATCTTTGCCCTCGTTAGACTCCCCTCTGGAAGCGCTTTCACTGCAAGCTGCAGATTCCCTCCTAACAGCAAGCTTTAGGATAGGGTACTGAATTGTAACTTACTTTCGCATAATAATGCCATTTTGGCAAAGAGAGTATCTCCCGCAAGGAAGCTGCTACCATCAAATGTTTGCCCTCATTAGACTCCCCTCTGGAAGCGCTTTCACTGCAAGCTGCAGATTCCCTCCTAACAGCAAGCTTTAGGATAGGGTACCGAATTGTAACTTACTTTCGCCTAATAATGCGATTTTGGCAAAGAGACTATCTCCCGCAGGGAAGCTGCTACCATCAAATCTTTGCCCTCATTAGACTCCCCTCTGGAAGCGCTTTCACTGCAAGCTGCAGATTCCCTCCTAACAGCAAGCTTTAGGATAGGGTACTGAATTGTAACTTACTTTCGCCTAATAATGCGATTTTGGCAAAGAGACTATCTCCCGCAGGGAAGCTGCTACCATCAAATCTTTGCCCTCATTAGACTCCCCTCTGGAAGCGCTTTCACTGTAAGCTGCAGATTCCCTCCTAACAGCAAGCTTTAGGATAGGGTACTGAATTGTAACTTACTTTCGCATAATAATGCGATTTTGGCAAAGAGAGTATCTCCCGCAAGGAAGCTGCTACCATCAAATGTTTGCCCTCATTAGACTCCCCTCTGGAAGCGCTTTCACTGCAAGCTGCAGATTCCCTCCTAACAGCAAGCTTTAGGATAGGGTACTGAATTGTAACTTACTTTCGCCTAATAATGCGATTTTGGCAAAGAGAGTATCTCCCGCAGGGAAGCTGCTACCATCAAATCTTTGCCCTCATTAGACTCCCCTCTGGAAGCGCTTTCACTGCAAGCTGCAGATTCCCTCCTAACAGCAAGCTTTAAGATAGGGTACTGAATTGTAACTTACTTTCGCCTAATAATGCGATTTTGGCAAAGAGACTATCTCCCGCAGGGAAGCTGCTACCATCAAATGTTTGCCCTCATTAGACTCCCCTCTGGAAGCGCTTTCACTGCAAGCTGCAGATTCCCTCCTAACAGCAAGCTTTAGGATAGGGTACTGAATTGTAACTTACTTTCGCCTAATAATGCGATTTTGGCAAAGAGACTATCTCCCGCAGGGAAGCTGCTACCATCAAAAGTTTGCCCTCATTAGACTCCCCTCTGGAAGCGCTTTCACTGCAAGCTGCAGATTCCCTCCTAACAGCAAGCTTTAGGATAGGGTACTGAATTGTAACTTACTTTCGCATAATAATGCGATTTTGGCAAAGAGAGTATCTCCCGCAGGGAAGCTGCTACCATCAAATCTTTGCCCTCGATAGACTCCCTTCTGGAAGCGCTTTCACTGCAAGCTGCAGATTCCGTCCTAACAGCAAGCTTTAGGATAGGGTAATGAATTGTAACTTACTTTCGCCTAATAATGCGATTTTGGTAAAGAGACTATCTCCCAAAGGGAAGCTGCTACCATCAAATCTTTGCCCTCGATAGACTCCCCTCTGGAAGCGCTTTCACTGCAAGCTGCAGATTCCCTCCTAACAGCAAGCTTTAGGATAGGGTACTGAATTGTAACTTACTTTCGCCTAATAATGCGAATTTGGCAAAGAGACTATCTCCCGAAGGGAAGCTGCTACCATCAAATGTTTGCCCTCATTAGACTCCCCTCTGGAAGCGCTTTCACTGCAAGCTGCAGATTCCCTCCTAACAGCAAGCTTTAGGATAGGGTACTGAATTGTAACTTACTTTCGCCTTATAATGCGATTTTGGCAAAGAGAGTATCTCCCGCAGGGAAGCTGCTACCATCAAATATTTGCCCTCGTTAGACTCCCCTCTGGAAGCGCTTTCACTGCAAGCTGCAGATTCCCTCCTAACAGCAAGCTTTAGGATAGGGTACTGAATTGTAACTTACTTTCGCCTAATAATGCGATTTTGGCAAAGAGACTATCTCCCGCAGGGAAGCTGCTACCATCAAATCTTTGCCCTCGATAGACTCCCCTCTGGAAGCGCTTTCACTGCAAGCTGCAGATTCCCTCCTAACAGCAAGCTTTAGGATAGGGTACTGAATTGTAACTTACTTTCGCCTAATAATGCGATTTTGGCAAAGAGACTATCTCCCGTAGGGAAGCTGCTACCATCAAATCTTTGCCCTCGATAGACTCCCCTCTGGAAGCGCTTTCACTGCAAGCTGCAGATTCCCTCCTAACAGCAAACTTTAGGATAGGGTACTGAATTGTAACATAGTTTCGCCTAATAATGCGATTTTGGCAAAGAGACTATCTCCCGCAGGGAAGCTGCTACCATCAAATGTTTGCCCTCATTAGACTCCCCTCTGGAAGCGCTTTCACTGCAAGCTGCAGATTCCCTCCTAACAGCAAGCTTTAGGATAGGGTCCTGAATTGTTACTTACTTTCGCCTAATAATGCGATTTTGGCAAAGAGACTATCTCCCGCAGGGAAGCTGCTACCATCAAATCTTTGCCCTCATTAGACTCCCCTCTGGAAGCGCTTTCACTGCAAGCTGCAGATTCCCTCCTAACAGCAAGCTTTAGGATAGGGTACTGAATTGTAACTTACTTTCGCCTAATAATGCGATTTTGGCAAAGAGAGTATCTCCCGCAGGGAAGCTGCTACCATCAAATGTTTGCCCTCGTTAGACTCCCCTCTGGAAGCGCTTTCACTGCAAGCTGCAGATTCCCTCCTAACAGCAAGCTTTAGGATAGGGTACTGAATTGTAACTTACTTTCGCCTAATAATGCGATTTTGGCAAAGAGAGTATCTCCCGCAGGGAAGCTGCTACCATCAAATGTTTGCCCTCATTAGACTCCCCTCTGGAAGCGCTTTCACTGCAAGCTGCAGATTCCCTCCTAACAGCAAGCTTTAGGATAGGGTACTGAATTGTAACTTACTTTCGCCTAATAATGCGATTTTGGCAAAGAGACTATCTCCCGCAGGGAAGCTGCTACCATCAAATCTTTGCCCTCATTAGACTCCCCTCTGGAAGCGCTTTCACTGTAAGCTGCAGATTCCCTCCTAACAGCAAGCTTTAGGATAGGGTACTGAATTGTAACTTACTTTCGCATAATAATGCGATTTTGGCAAAGAGAGTATCTCCCGCAAGGAAGCTGCTACCATCAAATGTTTGCCCTCATTAGACTCCCCTCTGGAAGCGCTTTCACTGCAAGCTGCAGATTCCCTCCTAACAGCAAGCTTTAGGATAGGGTACTGAATTGTAACTTACTTTCGCCTAATAATGCGATTTTGGCAAAGAGAGTATCTCCCGCAGGGAAGCTGCTACCATCAAATGTTTGCCCTCATTAGACTCCCCTCTGGAAGCGCTTTCACTGCAAGCTGCAGATTCCCTCCTAACAGCAAGCTTTAGGATAGGGTACTGAATTGTAACTTACTTTCGCCTAATAATGCGATTTTGGCAAAGAGACTATCTCCCGCAGGGAAGCTGCTACCATCAAATTTTTTCCCTCATTAGACTCCCCTCTGGAAGCGCTTTCACTGCAAGCTGCAGATTCCCTCCTAACAGCAAGCTTTAGGATAGGGTACTGAATTGTAACTTACTTTCGCCTAATAATGCGATTTTGGCAAAGAGACTATCTCCCGCAGGGAAGCTGCTACCATCAAATCTTTGCCCTCATTAGACTCCCCTCTGGAAGCGCTTTCACTGTAAGCTGCAGATTCCCTCCTAACAGCAAGCTTTAGGATAGGGTACTGAATTGTAACTTACTTTCGCATAATAATGCGATTTTGGCAAAGAGAGTATCTCCCGCAAGGAAGCTGCTACCATCAAATATTTGCCCTCATTAGACTCCCCTCTGGAAGCGCTTTCACTGCAAGCTGCAGATTCCCTCCTAACAGCAAGCTTTAGGATAGGGTACTGAATTGTAACTTACTTTCGCCTAATAATGCGATTTTGGCAAAGAGAGTATCTCCCGCAGGGAAGCTGCTACCATCAAATGTTTGCCCTCATTAGACTCCCCTCTGGAAGCGCTTTCACTGCAAGCTGCAGATTCCCTCCAAACAGCAAGCTTTAGGACAGTATACTGAATTGTAACTTACTTTCGCCTAATAATGCGATTTTGGCAAAGAGACTATCTCCCGCAGGGAAGCTGCTACCATCAAAAGTTTGCCCTCATTAGACTCCCCTCTGGAAGCGCTTTCACTGCAAGCTGCAGATTCCCTCCTAACAGCAAGCTTTAGGATAGGGTACTGAATTGTAACTTACTTTCGCCTAATAATGCGATTTTGGCAAAGAGAGTATCTCCCGTAGGGAAGCTGCTACCATCAAATCTTTGCCCTCGATAGACTCCCCTCTGGAAGCGCTTTCACTGCAAGCTGCAGATTCCCTCCTAACAGCAAGCTTTAGGATAGGGTACTGAATTGTAACTTACTTTCGCCTAATAATGCGATTTTGGCAAAGAGACTATCTCCCGCAGTGAAGCTGCTACCATCAAATCTTTGCCCTCATTAGAATCCCCTCTGGAAGCGCTTTCACTGCAAGCTGCAGATTCCCTCCTAACAGCAAGCTTTAGGATAGGGTACTGAATTGTAACTTACTTTCGCCTAATAATGCGATTTTGGCAAAGAGAGTATCTCCCGCAGGGAAGCTGCTACCATCAAATGTTTGCCCTCATTAGACTCCCCTCTGGAAGCGCTTTCACTGCAAGCTGCAGATTCCCTCCTAACAGCAAGCTTTAGGATAGGGTACTGAATTGTAACTTACTTTCGCCTAATAATGCGATTTTGGCAAAGAGAGTATCTCCCGCAGGGAAGCTGCTACCATCAAATGTTTGCCCTCATTAGACTCCCCTCTGGAAGCGCTTTCACTGCAAGCTGCAGATTCCCTCCTAACAGCAAGCTTTAGGATAGGGTACTGAATTGTAACTTACTTTCGCCTAATAATGCGATTTTGGCAAAGAGACTATCTCCCCCAGGGAAGCTGCTACCATCAAATCTTTGCCCTCATTAGAATCCCCTCTGGAAGCGCTTTCACTGCAAGCTGCAGATTCCCTCCTAACAGCAAGCTTTAGGATAGGGTCCTGAATTGTAACTTACTTTCGCCTAATAATGCGATTTTGGCAAAGAGACTATCTCCCGCAGGGAAGCTGCTACCATCAAATCTTTGCCCTCATTAGACTCCCCTCTGGAAGCGCTTTCACTGCAAGCTGCAGATTCCCTCCTAACAGCAAGCTTTAGGATAGGGTACTGAATTGTAACTTAACTGCGGCTAATAAGGCGATTTTGGCAAAGAGAGTATCTCCCGCAGGGAAGCTGCTACCATCAAATCTTTGCCCTCATTAGACTCCCCTCTGGAAGCGCTTTCACTGCAAGCTGCAGATTCCCTCCTAACAGCAAGCTTTAGGATAGGGTACTGAATTGTAACTTACTTTCGCCTAATAATGCGATTTTGGCAAAGAGACTATCTCCCGCAGGGAAGCTGCTACCATCAAATCTTTGCCCTCATTAGACTCCCCTCTGGAAGCGCTTTCACTGCAAGCTGCAGATTCCCTCCTAACAGCAAGCTTTAGGACAGTATACTGAATTGTAACTTACTTTCGCCTAATAATGCGATTTTGGCAAAGAGACTATCTCCCGCAGGGAAGCTGCTACCATCAAAAGTTTGCCCTCATTAGACTCCCCTCTGGAAGCGCTTTCACTGCAAGCTGCAGATTCCCTCCTAACAGCAAGCTTTAGGATAGGGTACTGAATTGTAACTTACTTTCGCCTAATAATGCGATTTTGGCAAAGAGACTATCTCCCGCAGGGAAGCTGCTACCATCAAATGTTTGCCCTCGATAGACTCCCTTCTGGAAGCGCTTTCACTGCAAGCTGCAGATTCCGTCCTAACAGCAAGCTTTAGGATAGGGTAATGAATTGTAACTTACTTTCGGCTAATAATGCGATTTTGGCAAAGAGACTATCTCCCAAAGGGAAGCTGCTACCATCAAATCTTTGCCCTCGATAGACTCCCCTCTGGAAGCGCTTTCACTGCAAGCTGCAGATTCCCTCCTAACAGCAAGCTTTAGGATAGGGTACTGAATTGTAACTTACTTTCGCCTAATAATGCGATTTTGGCAAAGAGACTATCTCCCGAAGGGAAGCTGCTACCATCAAATGTTTGCCCTCATTAGACTCCCCTCTGGAAGCGCTTTCACTGCAAGCTGCAGATTCCCTCCTAACAGCAAGCTTTAGGATAGGGTACTGAATAGTAACTTACTTTCGCCTAATAATGCGATTTTGGCAAAGAGAGTATCTCCCGCAGGGAAGCTGCTACCATCAAATATTTGCCCTCGTTAGACTCCCCTCTGGAAGCGCTTTCACTGCAAGCTGCAGATTCCCTCCTAACAGCAAGCTTTAGGATAAGGTACTGAATTGTAACTTACTTTCGCCTAATAATGCGATTTTGGCAAAGAGACTATCTCCCGCAGGGAAGCTGCTACCATCAAATGTTTGCCCTCATTAGACTCCCCTCTGGAAGCGCTTTCACTGCAAGCTGCAGATTCCCTCCTAACAGCAAGCTTTAGGATAGGGTACTGAATTGTAACTTACTTTCGCCTAATAATGCGATTTTGGCAAAGAGACTATCTCCCGCAGGGAAGCTGCTACCATCAAATCTTTGCCCTCGATAGACTCCCCTCTGGAAGCGCTTTCACTGCAAGCTGCAGATTCCCTCCTAACAGCAAGCTTTAGGATAGGGTACTGAATTGTAACTTACTTTCGCCTAATAATGCGATTTTGGCAAAGAGACTATCTCCCGCAGGGAAGCTGCTACCATCAAATCTTTGCCCTCGATAGACTCCCCTCTGGAAGCGCTTTCACTGCAAGCTGCAGATTCCCTCCTAACAGCAAACTTTAGGATAGGGTACTGAATTGTAAATTACTTTCGCCTAATAATGCGATTGTGGCAAAGAGACTATCTCCCGCAGGGAAGCTGCTACCATCAAATCTTTGCCCTCATTAGACTCCCCTCTGGAAGCGCTTTCACTGCAAGCTGCAGATTCCCTCCTAACAGCAAGCTTTAGGATAGGGTACTGAATTGTAACTTACTTTCGCCTAATAATGCGATTTTGGCAAAGAGACTATCTCCCGCAGGGAAGCTGCTACCATCAAATGTTTGCCCTCGATAGACTCCCCTCTGGAAGCGCTTTCACTGCAAGCTGCAGATTCCCTCCTAACAGCAAGCTTTAGGATAGGGTACTGAATTGTAACTTACTTTCGCCTAATAATGCGATTTTGGCAAAGAGAGTATCTCCCGCAGGGAAGCTGCTACCATCAAATGTTTGCCCTCATTAGACTCCCCTCTGGAAGCGCTTTCACTGCAAGCTGCAGATTCCCTCCTAACAGCAAGCTTTAGGATAGGGTACTGAATTGTAACTTACTTTCGCCTAATAATGCGATTTTGGCAAAGAGAGTATCTCCCGCAGGGAAGCTGCTACCATCAAATGTTTGCCCTCATTAGACTCCCCTCTGGAAGCGCTTTCACTGCAAGCTGCAGATTCCCTCCTAACAGCAAGCTTTAGGATAGGGTACTGAATTGTAACTTACTTTCGCCTAATAATGCGATTTTGGCAATGAAAGTATCTCCCGCAGGGAAGCTGCTACCATCAAATGTTTGCCCTCATTAGACTCCCCTCTGGAAGCGCTTTCACTGCAAGCTGCAGATTCCCTCCTAACAGCAAGCTTTAGGATAGGGTACTGAATTGTAACTTACTTTCGCCTAATAATGCGATTTTGGCAAAGAGAGTATCTCCCAAAGGGAAGCTGCTACCATCAAATCTTTGCCCTCGATAGACTCCCCTCTGGAAGCGCTTTCACTGCAAGCTGCAGATTCCCTCCTAACAGCAAGCTTTAGGATAGGGTACTGAATTGTAACTTACTTTCGCCTAATAATGCGAATTTGGCAAAGAGACTATCTCCCGAAGGGAAGCTGCTACCATCAAATGTTTGCCCTCATTAGACTCCCCTCTGGAAGCGCTTTCACTGCAAGCTGCAGATTCCCTCCTAACAGCAAGCTTTAGGATAGGGTACTGAATTGTAACTTACTTTCGCCTTATAATGCGATTTTGGCAAAGAGAGTATCTCCCGCAGGGAAGCTGCTACCATCAAATATTTGCCCTCGTTAGACTCCCCTCTGGAAGCGCTTTCACTGCAAGCTGCAGATTCCCTCCTAACAGCAAGCTTTAGGATAAGGTACTGAATTGTAACTTACTTTCGCCTAATAATGCGATTTTGGCATAGAGAGTATCTCCCGCAGGGAAGCTGCTACCATCAAATGTTTGCCCTCATTAGACTCCCCTCTGGAAGCGCTTTCACTGCAAGCTGCAGATTCCCTCCTAACAGCAAGCTTTAGGATAGGGTACTGAATTGTAACTTACTTTCGCCTAATAATGCGATTTTGGCAAAGAGACTATCTCCCGCAGGGAAGCTGCTACCATCAAATCTTTGCCCTCGATAGACTCCCCTCTGGAAGCGCTTTCACTGCAAGCTGCAGATTCCCTCCTAACAGCAAGCTTTAGGATAGGGTACTGAATTGTAACTTACTTTCGCCTAATAATGCGATTTTGGCAAAGAGACTATCTCCCGTAGGGAAGCTGCTACCATCAAATCTTTGCCCTCGATAGACTCCCCTCTGGAAGCGCTTTCACTGCAAGCTGCAGATTCCCTCCTAACAGCAAACTTTAGGATAGGGTACTGAATTGTAACATAGTTTCGCCTAATAATGCGATTTTGGCAAAGAGACTATCTCCCCCAGGGAAGCTGCTACCATCAAACCTTTGCCCTCATTAGACTCCCCTCTGGAAGCGCTTTCACTGCAAGCTGCAGATTCCCTCCTAACAGCAAGCTTTAGGATAGGGTCCTGAATTGTAACTTACTTTCGCCTAATAATGCGATTTTGGCAAAGAGACTATCTCCCGCAGGGAAGCTGCTACCATCAAATCTTTGCCCTCATTAGACTCCCCTCTGGAAGCGCTTTCACTGCAAGCTGCAGATTCCCTCCTAACAGCAAGCTTTAGGATAGGGTACTGAATTGTAACTTACTTTCGCCTAATAATGCGATTTTGGCAAAGAGAGTATCTCCCGCAGGGAAGCTGCTACCATCAAATGTTTGCCCTCATTAGACTCCCCTCTGGAAGCGCTTTCACTGCAAGCTGCAGATTCCCTCCTAACAGCAAGCTTTAGGATAGGGTACTGAATTGTAACTTACTTTCGCCTAATAATGCGATTTTGGCAAAGAGACTATCTCCCGCAGGGAAGCTGCTACCATCAAATCTTTGCCCTCGATAGACTCCCCTCTGGAAGCGCTTTCACTGCAAGCTGCAGATTCCCTCCTAACAGCAAGCTTTAGGATAGGGTACTGAATTGTAACTTACTTTCGCCTAATAATGCGATTTTGGCAAAGAGACTATCTCCCGTAGGGAAGCTGCTACCATCAAATCTTTGCCCTCGATAGACTCCCCTCTGGAAGCGCTTTCACTGCAAGCTGCAGATTCCCTCCTAACAGCAAACTTTAGGATAGGGTACTGAATTGTAACATAGTTTCGCCTAATAATGCGATTTTGGCAAAGAGACTATCTCCCCCAGGGAAGCTGCTACCATCAAACCTTTGCCCTCATTAGACTCCCCTCTGGAAGCGCTTTCACTGCAAGCTGCAGATTCCCTCCTAACAGCAAGCTTTAGGATAGGGTCCTGAATTGTAACTTACTTTCGCCTAATAATGCGATTTTGGCAAAGAGACTAACTCCCGCAGGGAAGCTGCTACCATCAAATCTTTGCCCTCATTAGACTCCCCTCTGGAAGCGCTTTCACTGCAAGCTGCAGATTCCCTCCTAACAGCAAGCTTTAGGATAGGGTACTGAATTGTAACTTACTTTCGCCTAATAATGCGATTTTGGCAAAGAGAGTATCTCCCGCAGGGAAGCTGCTACCATCAAATGTTTGCCCTCATTAGACTCCCCTCTGGAAGCGCTTTCACTGCAAGCTGCAGATTCCCTCCTAACAGCAAGCTTTAGGATAGGGTACTGAATTGTAACTTACTTTCGCCTAATAATGCGATTTTGGCAAAGAGAGTATCTCCCGCAGGGAAGCTGCTACCATCAAATGTTTGCCCTCATTAGACTCCCCTCTGGAAGCGCTTTCACTGCAAGCTGCAGATTCCCTCCTAACAGCAAGCTTTAGGATAGGGTACTGAATTGTAACTTACTTTCGCCTAATAATGCGATTTTGGCAAAGAGAGTATCTCCCGCAGGGAAGCTGCTACCATCAAATGTTTGCCCTCATTAGACTCCCCTCTGGAAGCGCTTTCACTGCAAGCTGCAGATTCCCTCCTAACAGCAAGCTTTAGGATAGGGTACTGAATTGTAACTTACTTTCGCCTAATAATGCGATTTTGGCAAAGAGACTATCTCCCGCAGTGAAGCTGCTACCATCAAATCTTTGCCCTCATTAGAATCCCCTCTGGAAGCGCTTTCACTGCAAGCTGCAGATTCCCTCCTAACAGCAAGCTTTAGGATAGGGTCCTGAATTGTAACTTACTTTCGCCTAATAATGCGATTTTGGCAAAGAGACTATCTCCCGCAGGGAAGCTGCTACCATCAAATGTTTGCCCTCATTAGACTCCCCTCTGGAAGCGCTTTCACTGCAAGCTGCAGATTCCCTCCTAACAGCAAGCTTTAGGATAGGGTACTGAATTGTAACTTAACTGCGGCTAATAAGGCGATTTTGGCAAAGAGAGTATCTCCCGCAGGGAAGCTGCTACCATCAAATCTTTGCCCTCATTAGACTCCCCTCTGGAAGCGCTTTCACTGCAAGCTGCAGATTCCCTCCTAACAGCAAGCTTTAGGATAGGGTACTGAATTGTAACTTACTTTCGCCTAATAATGCGATTTTGGCAAAGAGACTATCTCCCGCAGGGAAGCTGCTACCATCAAATCTTTGCCCTCATTAGACTCCCCTCTGGAAGCGCTTTCACTGCAAGCTGCAGATTCCCTCCTAACAGCAAGCTTTAGGACAGTATACTGAATTGTAACTTACTTTCGCCTAATAATGCGATTTTGGCAAAGAGACTATCTCCCGCAGGGAAGCTGCTACCATCAAAAGTTTGCCCTCATTAGACTCCCCTCTGGAAGCGCTTTCACTGCAAGCTGCAGATTCCCTCCTAACAGCAAGCTTTAGGATAGGGTACTGAATTGTAACTTACTTTCGCCTAATAATGCGATTTTGGCAAAGAGACTATCTCCCGCAGGGAAGCTGCTACCATCAAATGTTTGCCCTCGATAGACTCCCTTCTGGAAGCGCTTTCACTGCAAGCTGCAGATTCCGTCCTAACAGCAAGCTTTAGGATAGGGTAATGAATTGTAACTTACTTTCGGCTAATAATGCGATTTTGGCAAAGAGACTATCTCCCAAAGGGAAGCTGCTACCATCAAATCTTTGCCCTCGATAGACTCCCCTCTGGAAGCGCTTTCACTGCAAGCTGCAGATTCCCTCCTAACAGCAAGCTTTAGGATAGGGTACTGAATTGTAACTTACTTTCGCCTAATAATGCGATTTTGGCAAAGAGACTATCTCCCGAAGGGAAGCTGCTACCATCAAATGTTTGCCCTCATTAGACTCCCCTCTGGAAGCGCTTTCACTGCAAGCTGCAGATTCCCTCCTAACAGCAAGCTTTAGGATAGGGTACTGAATAGTAACTTACTTTCGCCTAATAATGCGATTTTGGCAAAGAGAGTATCTCCCGCAGGGAAGCTGCTACCATCAAATATTTGCCCTCGTTAGACTCCCCTCTGGAAGCGCTTTCACTGCAAGCTGCAGATTCCCTCCTAACAGCAAGCTTTAGGATAAGGTACTGAATTGTAACTTACTTTCGCCTAATAATGCGATTTTGGCAAAGAGACTATCTCCCGCAGGGAAGCTGCTACCATCAAATGTTTGCCCTCATTAGACTCCCCTCTGGAAGCGCTTTCACTGCAAGCTGCAGATTCCCTCCTAACAGCAAGCTTTAGGATAGGGTACTGAATTGTAACTTACTTTCGCCTAATAATGCGATTTTGGCAAAGAGACTATCTCCCGCAGGGAAGCTGCTACCATCAAATCTTTGCCCTCGATAGACTCCCCTCTGGAAGCGCTTTCACTGCAAGCTGCAGATTCCCTCCTAACAGCAAGCTTTAGGATAGGGTACTGAATTGTAACTTACTTTCGCCTAATAATGCGATTTTGGCAAAGAGACTATCTCCCGCAGGGAAGCTGCTACCATCAAATCTTTGCCCTCGATAGACTCCCCTCTGGAAGCGCTTTCACTGCAAGCTGCAGATTCCCTCCTAACAGCAAACTTTAGGATAGGGTACTGAATTGTAAATTACTTTCGCCTAATAATGCGATTGTGGCAAAGAGACTATCTCCCGCAGGGAAGCTGCTACCATCAAATCTTTGCCCTCATTAGACTCCCCTCTGGAAGCGCTTTCACTGCAAGCTGCAGATTCCCTCCTAACAGCAAGCTTTAGGATAGGGTACTGAATTGTAACTTACTTTCGCCTAATAATGCGATTTTGGCAAAGAGACTATCTCCCGCAGGGAAGCTGCTACCATCAAATGTTTGCCCTCGATAGACTCCCCTCTGGAAGCGCTTTCACTGCAAGCTGCAGATTCCCTCCTAACAGCAAGCTTTAGGATAGGGTACTGAATTGTAACTTACTTTCGCCTAATAATGCGATTTTGGCAAAGAGAGTATCTCCCGCAGGGAAGCTGCTACCATCAAATGTTTGCCCTCATTAGACTCCCCTCTGGAAGCGCTTTCACTGCAAGCTGCAGATTCCCTCCTAACAGCAAGCTTTAGGATAGGGTACTGAATTGTAACTTACTTTCGCCTAATAATGCGATTTTGGCAAAGAGAGTATCTCCCGCAGGGAAGCTGCTACCATCAAATGTTTGCCCTCATTAGACTCCCCTCTGGAAGCGCTTTCACTGCAAGCTGCAGATTCCCTCCTAACAGCAAGCTTTAGGATAGGGTACTGAATTGTAACTTACTTTCGCCTAATAATGCGATTTTGGCAATGAAAGTATCTCCCGCAGGGAAGCTGCTACCATCAAATGTTTGCCCTCATTAGACTCCCCTCTGGAAGCGCTTTCACTGCAAGCTGCAGATTCCCTCCTAACAGCAAGCTTTAGGATAGGGTACTGAATTGTAACTTACTTTCGCCTAATAATGCGATTTTGGCAAAGAGAGTATCTCCCAAAGGGAAGCTGCTACCATCAAATCTTTGCCCTCGATAGACTCCCCTCTGGAAGCGCTTTCACTGCAAGCTGCAGATTCCCTCCTAACAGCAAGCTTTAGGATAGGGTACTGAATTGTAACTTACTTTCGCCTAATAATGCGAATTTGGCAAAGAGACTATCTCCCGAAGGGAAGCTGCTACCATCAAATGTTTGCCCTCATTAGACTCCCCTCTGGAAGCGCTTTCACTGCAAGCTGCAGATTCCCTCCTAACAGCAAGCTTTAGGATAGGGTACTGAATTGTAACTTACTTTCGCCTTATAATGCGATTTTGGCAAAGAGAGTATCTCCCGCAGGGAAGCTGCTACCATCAAATATTTGCCCTCGTTAGACTCCCCTCTGGAAGCGCTTTCACTGCAAGCTGCAGATTCCCTCCTAACAGCAAGCTTTAGGATAAGGTACTGAATTGTAACTTACTTTCGCCTAATAATGCGATTTTGGCAAAGAGAGTATCTCCCGCAGGGAAGCTGCTACCATCAAATGTTTGCCCTCATTAGACTCCCCTCTGGAAGCGCTTTCACTGCAAGCTGCAGATTCCCTCCTAACAGCAAGCTTTAGGATAGGGTACTGAATTGTAACTTACTTTCGCCTAATAATGCGATTTTGGCAAAGAGACTATCTCCCGCAGGGAAGCTGCTACCATCAAATCTTTGCCCTCGATAGACTCCCCTCTGGAAGCGCTTTCACTGCAAGCTGCAGATTCCCTCCTAACAGCAAGCTTTAGGATAGGGTACTGAATTGTAACTTACTTTCGCCTAATAATGCGATTTTGGCAAAGAGACTATCTCCCGTAGGGAAGCTGCTACCATCAAATCTTTGCCCTCGATAGACTCCCCTCTGGAAGCGCTTTCACTGCAAGCTGCAGATTCCCTCCTAACAGCAAACTTTAGGATAGGGTACTGAATTGTAACATAGTTTCGCCTAATAATGCGATTTTGGCAAAGAGACTATCTCCCCCAGGGAAGCTGCTACCATCAAACCTTTGCCCTCATTAGACTCCCCTCTGGAAGCGCTTTCACTGCAAGCTGCAGATTCCCTCCTAACAGCAAGCTTTAGGATAGGGTCCTGAATTGTAACTTACTTTCGCCTAATAATGCGATTTTGGCAAAGAGACTATCTCCCGCAGGGAAGCTGCTACCATCAAATCTTTGCCCTCATTAGACTCCCCTCTGGAAGCGCTTTCACTGCAAGCTGCAGATTCCCTCCTAACAGCAAGCTTTAGGATAGGGTACTGAATTGTAACTTACTTTCGCCTAATAATGCGATTTTGGCAAAGAGAGTATCTCCCGCAGGGAAGCTGCTACCATCAAATGTTTGCCCTCATTAGACTCCCCTCTGGAAGCGCTTTCACTGCAAGCTGCAGATTCCCTCCTAACAGCAAGCTTTAGGATAGGGTACTGAATTGTAACTTACTTTCGCCTAATAATGCGATTTTGGCAAAGAGACTATCTCCCGCAGGGAAGCTGCTACCATCAAATCTTTGCCCTCGATAGACTCCCCTCTGGAAGCGCTTTCACTGCAAGCTGCAGATTCCCTCCTAACAGCAAGCTTTAGGATAGGGTACTGAATTGTAACTTACTTTCGCCTAATAATGCGATTTTGGCAAAGAGACTATCTCCCGTAGGGAAGCTGCTACCATCAAATCTTTGCCCTCGATAGACTCCCCTCTGGAAGCGCTTTCACTGCAAGCTGCAGATTCCCTCCTAACAGCAAACTTTAGGATAGGGTACTGAATTGTAACATAGTTTCGCCTAATAATGCGATTTTGGCAAAGAGACTATCTCCCCCAGGGAAGCTGCTACCATCAAACCTTTGCCCTCATTAGACTCCCCTCTGGAAGCGCTTTCACTGCAAGCTGCAGATTCCCTCCTAACAGCAAGCTTTAGGATAGGGTCCTGAATTGTAACTTACTTTCGCCTAATAATGCGATTTTGGCAAAGAGACTATCTCCCGCAGGGAAGCTGCTACCATCAAATCTTTGCCCTCATTAGACTCCCCTCTGGAAGCGCTTTCACTGCAAGCTGCAGATTCCCTCCTAACAGCAAGCTTTAGGATAGGGTACTGAATTGTAACTTACTTTCGCCTAATAATGCGATTTTGGCAAAGAGAGTATCTCCCGCAGGGAAGCTGCTACCATCAAATGTTTGCCCTCATTAGACTCCCCTCTGGAAGCGCTTTCACTGCAAGCTGCAGATTCCCTCCTAACAGCAAGCTTTAGGATAGGGTACTGAATTGTAACTTACTTTCGCCTAATAATGCGATTTTGGCAAAGAGACTATCTCCCGCAGGGAAGCTGCTACCATCAAATCTTTGCCCTCGATAGACTCCCCTCTGGAAGCGCTTTCACTGCAAGCTGCAGATTCCCTCCTAACAGCAAGCTTTAGGATAGGGTACTGAATTGTAACTTACTTTCGCCTAATAATGCGATTTTGGCAAAGAGACTATCTCCCGTAGGGAAGCTGCTACCATCAAATCTTTGCCCTCGATAGACTCCCCTCTGGAAGCGCTTTCACTGCAAGCTGCAGATTCCCTCCTAACAGCAAACTTTAGGATAGGGTACTGAATTGTAACATAGTTTCGCCTAATAATGCGATTTTGGCAAAGAGACTATCTCCCCCAGGGAAGCTGCTACCATCAAACCTTTGCCCTCATTAGACTCCCCTCTGGAAGCGCTTTCACTGCAAGCTGCAGATTCCCTCCTAACAGCAAGCTTTAGGATAGGGTCCTGAATTGTAACTTACTTTCGCCTAATAATGCGATTTTGGCAAAGAGACTAACTCCCGCAGGGAAGCTGCTACCATCAAATCTTTGCCCTCATTAGACTCCCCTCTGGAAGCGCTTTCACTGCAAGCTGCAGATTCCCTCCTAACAGCAAGCTTTAGGATAGGGTACTGAATTGTAACTTACTTTCGCCTAATAATGCGATTTTGGCAAAGAGAGTATCTCCCGCAGGGAAGCTGCTACCATCAAATGTTTGCCCTCATTAGACTCCCCTCTGGAAGCGCTTTCACTGCAAGCTGCAGATTCCCTCCTAACAGCAAGCTTTAGGATAGGGTACTGAATTGTAACTTACTTTCGCCTAATAATGCGATTTTGGCAAAGAGAGTATCTCCCGCAGGGAAGCTGCTACCATCAAATGTTTGCCCTCATTAGACTCCCCTCTGGAAGCGCTTTCACTGCAAGCTGCAGATTCCCTCCTAACAGCAAGCTTTAGGATAGGGTACTGAATTGTAACTTACTTTCGCCTAATAATGCGATTTTGGCAAAGAGAGTATCTCCCGCAGGGAAGCTGCTACCATCAAATGTTTGCCCTCATTAGACTCCCCTCTGGAAGCGCTTTCACTGCAAGCTGCAGATTCCCTCCTAACAGCAAGCTTTAGGATAGGGTACTGAATTGTAACTTACTTTCGCCTAATAATGCGATTTTGGCAAAGAGACTATCTCCCGCAGTGAAGCTGCTACCATCAAATCTTTGCCCTCATTAGAATCCCCTCTGGAAGCGCTTTCACTGCAAGCTGCAGATTCCCTCCTAACAGCAAGCTTTAGGATAGGGTCCTGAATTGTAACTTACTTTCGCCTAATAATGCGATTTTGGCAAAGAGACTATCTCCCGCAGGGAAGCTGCTACCATCAAATGTTTGCCCTCATTAGACTCCCCTCTGGAAGCGCTTTCACTGCAAGCTGCAGATTCCCTCCTAACAGCAAGCTTTAGGATAGGGTACTGAATTGTAACTTAACTGCGGCTAATAAGGCGATTTTGGCAAAGAGAGTATCTCCCGCAGGGAAGCTGCTACCATCAAATCTTTGCCCTCATTAGACTCCCCTCTGGAAGCGCTTTCACTGCAAGCTGCAGATTCCCTCCTAACAGCAAGCTTTAGGATAGGGTACTGAATTGTAACTTACTTTCGCCTAATAATGCGATTTTGGCAAAGAGACTATCTCCCGCAGGGAAGCTGCTACCATCAAATCTTTGCCCTCATTAGACTCCCCTCTGGAAGCGCTTTCACTGCAAGCTGCAGATTCCCTCCTAACAGCAAGCTTTAGGACAGTATACTGAATTGTAACTTACTTTCGCCTAATAATGCGATTTTGGCAAAGAGACTATCTCCCGCAGGGAAGCTGCTACCATCAAAAGTTTGCCCTCATTAGACTCCCCTCTGGAAGCGCTTTCACTGCAAGCTGCAGATTCCCTCCTAACAGCAAGCTTTAGGATAGGGTACTGAATTGTAACTTACTTTCGCCTAATAATGCGATTTTGGCAAAGAGACTATCTCCCGCAGGGAAGCTGCTACCATCAAATGTTTGCCCTCGATAGACTCCCTTCTGGAAGCGCTTTCACTGCAAGCTGCAGATTCCGTCCTAACAGCAAGCTTTAGGATAGGGTAATGAATTGTAACTTACTTTCGGCTAATAATGCGATTTTGGCAAAGAGACTATCTCCCAAAGGGAAGCTGCTACCATCAAATCTTTGCCCTCGATAGACTCCCCTCTGGAAGCGCTTTCACTGCAAGCTGCAGATTCCCTCCTAACAGCAAGCTTTAGGATAGGGTACTGAATTGTAACTTACTTTCGCCTAATAATGCGATTTTGGCAAAGAGACTATCTCCCGAAGGGAAGCTGCTACCATCAAATGTTTGCCCTCATTAGACTCCCCTCTGGAAGCGCTTTCACTGCAAGCTGCAGATTCCCTCCTAACAGCAAGCTTTAGGATAGGGTACTGAATAGTAACTTACTTTCGCCTAATAATGCGATTTTGGCAAAGAGAGTATCTCCCGCAGGGAAGCTGCTACCATCAAATATTTGCCCTCGTTAGACTCCCCTCTGGAAGCGCTTTCACTGCAAGCTGCAGATTCCCTCCTAACAGCAAGCTTTAGGATAAGGTACTGAATTGTAACTTACTTTCGCCTAATAATGCGATTTTGGCAAAGAGACTATCTCCCGCAGGGAAGCTGCTACCATCAAATGTTTGCCCTCATTAGACTCCCCTCTGGAAGCGCTTTCACTGCAAGCTGCAGATTCCCTCCTAACAGCAAGCTTTAGGATAGGGTACTGAATTGTAACTTACTTTCGCCTAATAATGCGATTTTGGCAAAGAGACTATCTCCCGCAGGGAAGCTGCTACCATCAAATCTTTGCCCTCGATAGACTCCCCTCTGGAAGCGCTTTCACTGCAAGCTGCAGATTCCCTCCTAACAGCAAGCTTTAGGATAGGGTACTGAATTGTAACTTACTTTCGCCTAATAATGCGATTTTGGCAAAGAGACTATCTCCCGCAGGGAAGCTGCTACCATCAAATCTTTGCCCTCGATAGACTCCCCTCTGGAAGCGCTTTCACTGCAAGCTGCAGATTCCCTCCTAACAGCAAACTTTAGGATAGGGTACTGAATTGTAAATTACTTTCGCCTAATAATGCGATTGTGGCAAAGAGACTATCTCCCGCAGGGAAGCTGCTACCATCAAATCTTTGCCCTCATTAGACTCCCCTCTGGAAGCGCTTTCACTGCAAGCTGCAGATTCCCTCCTAACAGCAAGCTTTAGGATAGGGTACTGAATTGTAACTTACTTTCGCCTAATAATGCGATTTTGGCAAAGAGACTATCTCCCGCAGGGAAGCTGCTACCATCAAATGTTTGCCCTCGATAGACTCCCCTCTGGAAGCGCTTTCACTGCAAGCTGCAGATTCCCTCCTAACAGCAAGCTTTAGGATAGGGTACTGAATTGTAACTTACTTTCGCCTAATAATGCGATTTTGGCAAAGAGAGTATCTCCCGCAGGGAAGCTGCTACCATCAAATGTTTGCCCTCATTAGACTCCCCTCTGGAAGCGCTTTCACTGCAAGCTGCAGATTCCCTCCTAACAGCAAGCTTTAGGATAGGGTACTGAATTGTAACTTACTTTCGCCTAATAATGCGATTTTGGCAAAGAGAGTATCTCCCGCAGGGAAGCTGCTACCATCAAATGTTTGCCCTCATTAGACTCCCCTCTGGAAGCGCTTTCACTGCAAGCTGCAGATTCCCTCCTAACAGCAAGCTTTAGGATAGGGTACTGAATTGTAACTTACTTTCGCCTAATAATGCGATTTTGGCAATGAAAGTATCTCCCGCAGGGAAGCTGCTACCATCAAATGTTTGCCCTCATTAGACTCCCCTCTGGAAGCGCTTTCACTGCAAGCTGCAGATTCCCTCCTAACAGCAAGCTTTAGGATAGGGTACTGAATTGTAACTTACTTTCGCCTAATAATGCGATTTTGGCAAAGAGAGTATCTCCCAAAGGGAAGCTGCTACCATCAAATCTTTGCCCTCGATAGACTCCCCTCTGGAAGCGCTTTCACTGCAAGCTGCAGATTCCCTCCTAACAGCAAGCTTTAGGATAGGGTACTGAATTGTAACTTACTTTCGCCTAATAATGCGAATTTGGCAAAGAGACTATCTCCCGAAGGGAAGCTGCTACCATCAAATGTTTGCCCTCATTAGACTCCCCTCTGGAAGCGCTTTCACTGCAAGCTGCAGATTCCCTCCTAACAGCAAGCTTTAGGATAGGGTACTGAATTGTAACTTACTTTCGCCTTATAATGCGATTTTGGCAAAGAGAGTATCTCCCGCAGGGAAGCTGCTACCATCAAATATTTGCCCTCGTTAGACTCCCCTCTGGAAGCGCTTTCACTGCAAGCTGCAGATTCCCTCCTAACAGCAAGCTTTAGGATAAGGTACTGAATTGTAACTTACTTTCGCCTAATAATGCGATTTTGGCAAAGAGAGTATCTCCCGCAGGGAAGCTGCTACCATCAAATGTTTGCCCTCATTAGACTCCCCTCTGGAAGCGCTTTCACTGCAAGCTGCAGATTCCCTCCTAACAGCAAGCTTTAGGATAGGGTACTGAATTGTAACTTACTTTCGCCTAATAATGCGATTTTGGCAAAGAGACTATCTCCCGCAGGGAAGCTGCTACCATCAAATCTTTGCCCTCGATAGACTCCCCTCTGGAAGCGCTTTCACTGCAAGCTGCAGATTCCCTCCTAACAGCAAGCTTTAGGATAGGGTACTGAATTGTAACTTACTTTCGCCTAATAATGCGATTTTGGCAAAGAGACTATCTCCCGTAGGGAAGCTGCTACCATCAAATCTTTGCCCTCGATAGACTCCCCTCTGGAAGCGCTTTCACTGCAAGCTGCAGATTCCCTCCTAACAGCAAACTTTAGGATAGGGTACTGAATTGTAACATAGTTTCGCCTAATAATGCGATTTTGGCAAAGAGACTATCTCCCCCAGGGAAGCTGCTACCATCAAACCTTTGCCCTCATTAGACTCCCCTCTGGAAGCGCTTTCACTGCAAGCTGCAGATTCCCTCCTAACAGCAAGCTTTAGGATAGGGTCCTGAATTGTAACTTACTTTCGCCTAATAATGCGATTTTGGCAAAGAGACTATCTCCCGCAGGGAAGCTGCTACCATCAAATCTTTGCCCTCATTAGACTCCCCTCTGGAAGCGCTTTCACTGCAAGCTGCAGATTCCCTCCTAACAGCAAGCTTTAGGATAGGGTACTGAATTGTAACTTACTTTCGCCTAATAATGCGATTTTGGCAAAGAGAGTATCTCCCGCAGGGAAGCTGCTACCATCAAATGTTTGCCCTCATTAGACTCCCCTCTGGAAGCGCTTTCACTGCAAGCTGCAGATTCCCTCCTAACAGCAAGCTTTAGGATAGGGTACTGAATTGTAACTTACTTTCGCCTAATAATGCGATTTTGGCAAAGAGACTATCTCCCGCAGGGAAGCTGCTACCATCAAATCTTTGCCCTCGATAGACTCCCCTCTGGAAGCGCTTTCACTGCAAGCTGCAGATTCCCTCCTAACAGCAAGCTTTAGGATAGGGTACTGAATTGTAACTTACTTTCGCCTAATAATGCGATTTTGGCAAAGAGACTATCTCCCGTAGGGAAGCTGCTACCATCAAATCTTTGCCCTCGATAGACTCCCCTCTGGAAGCGCTTTCACTGCAAGCTGCAGATTCCCTCCTAACAGCAAACTTTAGGATAGGGTACTGAATTGTAACATAGTTTCGCCTAATAATGCGATTTTGGCAAAGAGACTATCTCCCCCAGGGAAGCTGCTACCATCAAACCTTTGCCCTCATTAGACTCCCCTCTGGAAGCGCTTTCACTGCAAGCTGCAGATTCCCTCCTAACAGCAAGCTTTAGGATAGGGTCCTGAATTGTAACTTACTTTCGCCTAATAATGCGATTTTGGCAAAGAGACTAACTCCCGCAGGGAAGCTGCTACCATCAAATCTTTGCCCTCATTAGACTCCCCTCTGGAAGCGCTTTCACTGCAAGCTGCAGATTCCCTCCTAACAGCAAGCTTTAGGATAGGGTACTGAATTGTAACTTACTTTCGCCTAATAATGCGATTTTGGCAAAGAGAGTATCTCCCGCAGGGAAGCTGCTACCATCAAATGTTTGCCCTCATTAGACTCCCCTCTGGAAGCGCTTTCACTGCAAGCTGCAGATTCCCTCCTAACAGCAAGCTTTAGGATAGGGTACTGAATTGTAACTTACTTGCGCCTAATAATGCGATTTTGGCAAAGAGAGTATCTCCCGCAGGGAAGCTGCTACCATCAAATGTTTGCCCTCATTAGACTCCCCTCTGGAAGCGCTTTCACTGCAAGCTGCAGATTCCCTCCTAACAGCAAGCTTTAGGATAGGGTACTGAATTGTAACTTACTTTCGCCTAATAATGCGATTTTGGCAAAGAGAGTATCTCCCGCAGGGAAGCTGCTACCATCAAATGTTTGCCCTCATTAGACTCCCCTCTGGAAGCGCTTTCACTGCAAGCTGCAGATTCCCTCCTAACAGCAAGCTTTAGGATAGGGTACTGAATTGTAACTTACTTTCGCCTAATAATGCGATTTTGGCAAAGAGACTATCTCCCGCAGTGAAGCTGCTACCATCAAATCTTTGCCCTCATTAGAATCCCCTCTGGAAGCGCTTTCACTGCAAGCTGCAGATTCCCTCCTAACAGCAAGCTTTAGGATAGGGTCCTGAATTGTAACTTACTTTCGCCTAATAATGCGATTTTGGCAAAGAGACTATCTCCCGCAGGGAAGCTGCTACCATCAAATGTTTGCCCTCATTAGACTCCCCTCTGGAAGCGCTTTCACTGCAAGCTTCAGATTCCCTCCTAACAGCAAGCTTTAGGATAGGGTACTGAATTGTAACTTAACTGCGGCTAATAAGGCGATTTTGGCAAAGAGAGTATCTCCCGCAGGGAAGCTGCTACCATCAAATCTTTGCCCTCATTAGACTCCCCTCTGGAAGCGCTTTCACTGCAAGCTGCAGATTCCCTCCTAACAGCAAGCTTTAGGATAGGGTACTGAATTGTAACTTACTTTCGCCTAATAATGCGATTTTGGCAAAGAGACTATCTCCCGCAGGGAAGCTGCTACCATCAAATCTTTGCCCTCATTAGACTCCCCTCTGGAAGCGCTTTCACTGCAAGCTGCAGATTCCCTCCTAACAGCAAGCTTTAGGACAGTATACTGAATTGTAACTTACTTTCGCCTAATAATGCGATTTTGGCAAAGAGACTATCTCCCGCAGGGAAGCTGCTACCATCAAAAGTTTGCCCTCATTAGACTCCCCTCTGGAAGCGCTTTCACTGCAAGCTGCAGATTCCCTCCTAACAGCAAGCTTTAGGATAGGGTACTGAATTGTAACTTACTTTCGCCTAATAATGCGATTTTGGCAAAGAGACTATCTCCCGCAGGGAAGCTGCTACCATCAAATCTTTGCCCTCGATAGACTCCCTTCTGGAAGCGCTTTCACTGCAAGCTGCAGATTCCGTCCTAACAGCAAGCTTTAGGATAGGGTAATGAATTGTAACTTACTTTCGGCTAATAATGCGATTTTGGCAAAGAGACTATCTCCCAAAGGGAAGCTGCTACCATCAAATCTTTGCCCTCGATAGACTCCCCTCTGGAAGCGCTTTCACTGCAAGCTGCAGATTCCCTCCTAACAGCAAGCTTTAGGATAGGGTACTGAATTGTAACTTACTTTCGCCTAATAATGCGATTTTGGCAAAGAGACTATCTCCCGAAGGGAAGCTGCTACCATCAAATGTTTGCCCTCATTAGACTCCCCTCTGGAAGCGCTTTCACTGCAAGCTGCAGATTCCCTCCTAACAGCAAGCTTTAGGATAGGGTACTGAATTGTAACTTACTTTCGCCTAATAATGCGATTTTGGCAAAGAGAGTATCTCCCGCAGGGAAGCTGCTACCATCAAATATTTGCCCTCGTTAGACTCCCCTCTGGAAGCGCTTTCACTGCAAGCTGCAGATTCCCTCCTAACAGCAAGCTTTAGGATAAGGTACTGAATTGTAACTTACTTTCGCCTAATAATGCGATTTTGGCAAAGAGACTATCTCCCGCAGGGAAGCTGCTACCATCAAATGTTTGCCCTCATTAGACTCCCCTCTGGAAGCGCTTTCACTGCAAGCTGCAGATTCCCTCCTAACAGCAAGCTTTAGGATAGGGTACTGAATTGTAACTTACTTTCGCCTAATAATGCGATTTTGGCAAAGAGACTATCTCCCGCAGGGAAGCTGCTACCATCAAATCTTTGCCCTCGATAGACTCCCCTCTGGAAGCGCTTTCACTGCAAGCTGCAGATTCCCTCCTAACAGCAAGCTTTAGGATAGGGTACTGAATTGTAACTTACTTTCGCCTAATAATGCGATTTTGGCAAAGAGACTATGTCCCGCAGGGAAGCTGCTACCATCAAATGTTTGCCCTCGATAGACTCCCCTCTGGAAGCGCTTTCACTGCAAGCTGCAGATTCCCTCCTAACAGCAAGCTTTAGGATAGGGTACTGAATTGTAACTTACTTTCGCCTAATAATGCGATTTTGGCAAAGAGAGTATCTCCCGCAGGGAAGCTGCTACCATCAAATGTTTGCCCTCATTAGACTCCCCTCTGGAAGCGCTTTCACTGCAAGCTGCAGATTCCCTCCTAACAGCAAGCTTTAGGATAGGGTACTGAATTGTAACTTACTTTCGCCTAATAATGCGATTTTGGCAAAGAGAGTATCTCCCGCAGGGAAGCTGCTACCATCAAATGTTTGCCCTCATTAGACTCCCCTCTGGAAGCGCTTTCACTGCAAGCTGCAGATTCCCTCCTAACAGCAAGCTTTAGGATAGGGTACTGAATTGTAACTTACTTTCGCCTAATAATGCGATTTTGGCAATGAAAGTATCTCCCGCAGGGAAGCTGCTACCATCAAATGTTTGCCCTCATTAGACTCCCCTCTGGAAGCGCTTTCACTGCAAGCTGCAGATTCCCTCCTAACAGCAAGCTTTAGGATAGGGTACTGAATTGTAACTTACTTTCGCCTAATAATGCGATTTTGGCAAAGAGAGTATCTCCCAAAGGGAAGCTGCTACCATCAAATCTTTGCCCTCGATAGACTCCCCTCTGGAAGCGCTTTCACTGCAAGCTGCAGATTCCCTCCTAACAGCAAGCTTTAGGATAGGGTACTGAATTGTAACTTACTTTCGCCTAATAATGCGAATTTGGCAAAGAGACTATCTCCCGAAGGGAAGCTGCTACCATCAAATGTTTGCCCTCATTAGACTCCCCTCTGGAAGCGCTTTCACTGCAAGCTGCAGATTCCCTCCTAACAGCAAGCTTTAGGATAGGGTACTGAATTGTAACTTACTTTCGCCTTATAATGCGATTTTGGCAAAGAGAGTATCTCCCGCAGGGAAGCTGCTACCATCAAATATTTGCCCTCGTTAGACTCCCCTCTGGAAGCGCTTTCACTGCAAGCTGCAGATTCCCTCCTAACAGCAAGCTTTAGGATAAGGTACTGAATTGTAACTTACTTTCGCCTAATAATGCGATTTTGGCAAAGAGAGTATCTCCCGCAGGGAAGCTGCTACCATCAAATGTTTGCCCTCATTAGACTCCCCTCTGGAAGCGCTTTCACTGCAAGCTGCAGATTCCCTCCTAACAGCAAGCTTTAGGATAGGGTACTGAATTGTAACTTACTTTCGCCTAATAATGCGATTTTGGCAAAGAGACTATCTCCCGCAGGGAAGCTGCTACCATCAAATCTTTGCCCTCGATAGACTCCCCTCTGGAAGCGCTTTCACTGCAAGCTGCAGATTCCCTCCTAACAGCAAGCTTTAGGATAGGGTACTGAATTGTAACTTACTTTCGCCTTATAATGCGATTTTGGCAAAGAGACTATCTCCCGTAGGGAAGCTGCTACCATCAAATCTTTGCCCTCGATAGACTCCCCTCTGGAAGCGCTTTCACTGCAAGCTGCAGATTCCCTCCTAACAGCAAACTTTAGGATAGGGTACTGAATTGTAACATAGTTTCGCCTAATAATGCGATTTTGGCAAAGAGACTATCTCCCCCAGGGAAGCTGCTACCATCAAACCTTTGCCCTCATTAGACTCCCCTCTGGAAGCGCTTTCACTGCAAGCTGCAGATTCCCTCCTAACAGCAAGCTTTAGGATAGGGTCCTGAATTGTAACTTACTTTCGCCTAATAATGCGATTTTGGCAAAGAGACTATCTCCCGCAGGGAAGCTGCTACCATCAAATCTTTGCCCTCATTAGACTCCCCTCTGGAAGCGCTTTCACTGCAAGCTGCAGATTCCCTCCTAACAGCAAGCTTTAGGATAGGGTACTGAATTGTAACTTACTTTCGCCTAATAATGCGATTTTGGCAAAGAGACTATCTCCCGCAGGGAAGCTGCTACCATCAAATGTTTGCCCTCATTAGACTCCCCTCTGGAAGCGCTTTCACTGCAAGCTGCAGATTCCCTCCTAACAGCAAGCTTTAGGATAGGGTACTGAATTGTAACTTACTTTCGCCTAATAATGCGATTTTGGCAAAGAGAGTATCTCCCGCAGGGAAGCTGCTACCATCAAATGTTTGCCCTCATTAGACTCCCCTCTGGAAGCGCTTTCACTGCAAGCTGCAGATTCCCTCCTAACAGCAAGCTTTAGGATAGGGTACTGAATTGTAACTTACTTTCGCCTAATAATGCGATTTTGGCAAAGAGAGTATCTCCCGCAGGGAAGCTGCTACCATCAAATGTTTGCCCTCATTAGACTCCCCTCTGGAAGCGCTTTCACTGCAAGCTGCAGATTCCCTCCTAACAGCAAGCTTTAGGATAGGGTACTGAATTGTAACTTACTTTCGCCTAATAATGCGATTTTGGCAAAGAGACTATCTCCCGCAGTGAAGCTGCTACCATCAAATCTTTGCCCTCATTAGAATCCCCTCTGGAAGCGCTTTCACTGCAAGCTGCAGATTCCCTCCTAACAGCAAGCTTTAGGATAGGGTCCTGAATTGTAACTTACTTTCGCCTAATAATGCGATTTTGGCAAAGAGACTATCTCCCGCAGGGAAGCTGCTACCATCAAATCTTTGCCCTCATTAGACTCCCCTCTGGAAGCGCTTTCACTGCAAGCTGCAGATTCCCTCCTAACAGCAAGCTTTAGGATAGGGTACTGAATTGTAACTTAACTGCGGCTAATAAGGCGATTTTGGCAAAGAGAGTATCTCCCGCAGGGAAGCTGCTACCATCAAATCTTTGCCCTCATTAGACTCCCCTCTGGAAGCGCTTTCACTGCAAGCTGCAGATTCCCTCCTAACAGCAAGCTTTAGGATAGGGTACTGAATTGTAACTTACTTTCGCCTAATAATGCGATTTTGGCAAAGAGACTATCTCCCGCAGGGAAGCTGCTACCATCAAATCTTTGCCCTCATTAGACTCCCCTCTGGAAGCGCTTTCACTGCAAGCTGCAGATTCCCTCCTAACAGCAAGCTTTAGGACAGTATACTGAATTGTAACTTACTTTCGCCTAATAATGCGATTTTGGCAAAGAGACTATCTCCCGCAGGGAAGCTGCTACCATCAAAAGTTTGCCCTCATTAGACTCCCCTCTGGAAGCGCTTTCACTGCAAGCTGCAGATTCCCTCCTAACAGCAAGCTTTAGGATAGGGTACTGAATTGTAACTTACTTTCGCCTAATAATGCGATTTTGGCAAAGAGACTATCTCCCGCAGGGAAGCTGCTACCATCAAATCTTTGCCCTCATTAGACTCCCCTCTGGAAGCGCTTTCACTGCAAGCTGCAGATTCCCTCCTAACAGCAAGCTTTAGGATAGGGTAATGAATTGTAACTTACTTTCGGCTAATAATGCGATTTTGGCAAAGAGACTATCTCCCAAAGGGAAGCTGCTACCATCAAATCTTTGCCCTCGATAGACTCCCCTCTAGAAGCGCTTTCACTGCAAGCTGCAGATTCCCTCCTAACAGCAAGCTTTAGGATAGGGTACTGAATTGTAACTTACTTTCGCCTAATAATGCGATTTTGGCAAAGAGACTATCTCCCGAAGGGAAGCTGCTACCATCAAATGTTTGCCCTCATTAGACTCCCCTCTGGAAGCGCTTTCACTGCAAGCTGCAGATTCCCTCCTAACAGCAAGCTTTAGGATAGGGTACTGAATTGTAACTTACTTTCGCCTTATAATGCGATTTTGGCAAAGAGAGTATCTCCCGCAGGGAAGCTGCTACCATCAAATATTTGCCCTCGTTAGACTCCCCTCTGGAAGCGCTTTCACTGCAAGCTGCAGATTCCCTCCTAACAGCAAGCTTTAGGATAAGGTACTGAATTGTAACTTACTTTCGCCTAATAATGCGATTTTGGCAAAGAGACTATCTCCCGCAGGGAAGCTGCTACCATCAAATCTTTGCCCTCATTAGACTCCCCTCTGGAAGCGCTTTCACTGCAAGCTGCAGATTCCCTCCTAACAGCAAGCTTTAGGATAGGGTACTGAATTGTAACTTACTTTCGCCTAATAATGCGATTTTGGCAAAGAGAGTATCTCCCGCAGGGAAGCTGCTACCATCAAATGTTTGCCCTCATTAGACTCCCCTCTGGAAGCGCTTTCACTGCAAGCTGCAGATTCCCTCCTAACAGCAAGCTTTAGGATAGGGTACTGAATTGTAACTTACTTTCGCCTAATAATGCGATTTTGGCAAAGAGAGTATCTCCCGCAGGGAAGCTGCTACCATCAAATGTTTGCCCTCATTAGACTCCCCTCTGGAAGCGCTTTCACTGCAAGCTGCAGATTCCCTCCTAACAGCAAGCTTTAGGATAGGGTACTGAATTGTAACTTACTTTCGCCTAATAATGCGATTTTGGCAAAGAGAGTATCTCCCGCAGGGAAGCTGCTACCATCAAATGTTTGCCCTCATTAGACTCCCCTCTGGAAGCGCTTTCACTGCAAGCTGCAGATTCCCTCCTAACAGCAAGCTTTAGGATAGGGTACTGAATTGTAACTTACTTTCGCCTAATAATGCGATTTTGGCAAAGAGACTATCTCCCGCAGTGAAGCTGCTACCATCAAATCTTTGCCCTCATTAGAATCCCCTCTGGAAGCGCTTTCACTGCAAGCTGCAGATTCCCTCCTAACAGCAAGCTTTAGGATAGGGTCCTGAATTGTAACTTACTTTCGCCTAATAATGCGATTTTGGCAAAGAGACTATCTCCCGCAGGGAAGCTGCTACCATCAAATCTTTGCCCTCATTAGACTCCCCTCTGGAAGCGCTTTCACTGCAAGCTGCAGATTCCCTCCTAACAGCAAGCTTTAGGATAGGGTACTGAATTGTAACTTAACTGCGGCTAATAAGGCGATTTTGGCAAAGAGAGTATCTCCCGCAGGGAAGCTGCTACCATCAAATCTTTGCCCTCATTAGACTCCCCTCTGGAAGCGCTTTCACTGCAAGCTGCAGATTCCCTCCTAACAGCAAGCTTTAGGATAGGGTACTGAATTGTAACTTACTTTCGCCTAATAATGCGATTTTGGCAAAGAGACTATCTCCCGCAGGGAAGCTGCTACCATCAAATCTTTGCCCTCATTAGACTCCCCTCTGGAAGCGCTTTCACTGCAAGCTGCAGATTCCCTCCTAACAGCAAGCTTTAGGACAGTATACTGAATTGTAACTTACTTTCGCCTAATAATGCGATTTTGGCAAAGAGACTATCTCCCGCAGGGAAGCTGCTACCATCAAAAGTTTGCCCTCATTAGACTCCCCTCTGGAAGCGCTTTCACTGCAAGCTGCAGATTCCCTCCTAACAGCAAGCTTTAGGATAGGGTACTGAATTGTAACTTACTTTCGCCTAATAATGCGATTTTGGCAAAGAGACTATCTCCCGCAGGGAAGCTGCTACCATCAAATCTTTGCCCTCGATAGACTCCCTTCTGGAAGCGCTTTCACTGCAAGCTGCAGATTCCGTCCTAACAGCAAGCTTTAGGATAGGGTAATGAATTGTAACTTACTTTCGGCTAATAATGCGATTTTGGCAAAGAGACTATCTCCCAAAGGGAAGCTGCTACCATCAAATCTTTGCCCTCGATAGACTCCCCTCTGGAAGCGCTTTCACTGCAAGCTGCAGATTCCCTCCTAACAGCAAGCTTTAGGATAGGGTACTGAATTGTAACTTACTTTCGCCTAATAATGCGATTTTGGCAAAGAGACTATCTCCCGAAGGGAAGCTGCTACCATCAAATGTTTGCCCTCATTAGACTCCCCTCTGGAAGCGCTTTCACTGCAAGCTGCAGATTCCCTCCTAACAGCAAGCTTTAGGATAGGGTACTGAATTGTAACTTACTTTCGCCTTATAATGCGATTTTGGCAAAGAGAGTATCTCCCGCAGGGAAGCTGCTACCATCAAATATTTGCCCTCGTTAGACTCCCCTCTGGAAGCGCTTTCACTGCAAGCTGCAGATTCCCTCCTAACAGCAAGCTTTAGGATAAGGTACTGAATTGTAACTTACTTTCGCCTAATAATGCGATTTTGGCAAAGAGACTATCTCCCGCAGGGAAGCTGCTACCATCAAATGTTTGCCCTCATTAGACTCCCCTCTGGAAGCGCTTTCACTGCAAGCTGCAGATTCCCTCCTAACAGCAAGCTTTAGGATAGGGTACTGAATTGTAACTTACTTTCGCCTAATAATGCGATTTTGGCAAAGAGACTATCTCCCGCAGGGAAGCTGCTACCATCAAATCTTTGCCCTCGATAGACTCCCCTCTGGAAGCGCTTTCACTGCAAGCTGCAGATTCCCTCCTAACAGCAAGCTTTAGGATAGGGTACTGAATTGTAACTTACTTTCGCCTAATAATGCGATTTTGGCAAAGAGACTATCTCCCGTAGGGAAGCTGCTACCATCAAATCTTTGCCCTCGATAGACTCCCCTCTGGAAGCGCTTTCACTGCAAGCTGCAGATTCCCTCCTAACAGCAAACTTTAGGATAGGGTACTGAATTGTAAATTACTTTCGCCTAATAATGCGATTGTGGCAAAGAGACTATCTCCCGCAGGGAAGCTGCTACCATCAAATCTTTGCCCTCATTAGACTCCCCTCTGGAAGCGCTTTCACTGCAAGCTGCAGATTCCCTCCTAACAGCAAGCTTTAGGATAGGGTACTGAATTGTAACTTACTTTCGCCTAATAATGCGATTTTGGCAAAGAGACTATCTCCCGCAGGGAAGCTGCTACCATCAAATGTTTGCCCTCATTAGACTCCCCTCTGGAAGCGCTTTCACTGCAAGCTGCAGATTCCCTCCTAACAGCAAGCTTTAGGATAGGGTACTGAATTGTAACTTACTTTCGCCTAATAATGCGATTTTGGCAAAGAGAGTATCTCCCGCAGGGAAGCTGCTACCATCAAATGTTTGCCCTCATTAGACTCCCCTCTGGAAGCGCTTTCACTGCAAGCTGCAGATTCCCTCCTAACAGCAAGCTTTAGGATAGGGTACTGAATTGTAACTTACTTTCGCCTAATAATGCGATTTTGGCAAAGAGACTATCTCCCGCAGGGAAGCTGCTACCATCAAATGTTTGCCCTCATTAGACTCCCCTCTGGAAGCGCTTTCACTGCAAGCTGCAGATTCCCTCCTAACAGCAAGCTTTAGGATAGGGTACTGAATTGTAACTTACTTTCGCCTAATAATGCGATTTTGGCAATGAAAGTATCTCCCGCAGGGAAGCTGCTACCATCAAATGTTTGCCCTCATTAGACTCCCCTCTGGAAGCGCTTTCACTGCAAGCTGCAGATTCCCTCCTAACAGCAAGCTTTAGGATAGGGTACTGAATTGTAACTTACTTTCGCATAATAATGCGATTTTGGCAAAGAGAGTATCTCCCGCAAGGAAGCTGCTACCATCAAATGTTTGCCCTCATTAGACTCCCCTCTGGAAGCGCTTTCACTGCAAGCTGCAGATTCCCTCCTAACAGCAAGCTTTAGGATAGGGTACTGAATTGTAACTTACTTTCGCCTAATAATGCGATTTTGGCAAAGAGAGTATCTCCCGCAGGGAAGCTGCTACCATCAAATCTTTGCCCTCATTAGACTCCCCTCTGGAAGCGCTTTCACTGCAAGCTGCAGATTCCCTCCTAACAGCAAGCTTTAAGATAGGGTACTGAATTGTAACTTACTTTCGCCTAATAATGCGATTTTGGCAAAGAGACTATCTCCCGCAGGGAAGCTGCTACCATCAAATGTTTGCCCTCATTAGACTCCCCTCTGGAAGCGCTTTCACTGCAAGCTGCAGATTCCCTCCTAACAGCAAGCTTTAGGACAGTATACTGAATTGTAACTTACTTTCGCCTAATAATGCGATTTTGGCAAAGAGACTATCTCCCGCAGGGAAGCTGCTACCATCAAAAGTTTGCCCTCATTAGACTCCCCTCTGGAAGCGCTTTCACTGCAAGCTGCAGATTCCCTCCTAACAGCAAGCTTTAGGATAGGGTACTGAATTGTAACTTACTTTCGCCTAATAATGCGATTTTGGCAAAGAGAGTATCTCCCGCAGGGAAGCTGCTACCATCAAATATTTGCCCTCGTTAGACTCCCCTCTGGAAGCGCTTTCACTGCAAGCTGCAGATTCCCTCCTAACAGCAAGCTTTAGGATAAGGTACTGAATTGTAACTTACTTTCGCCTAATAATGCGATTTTGGCAAAGAGAGTATCTCCCGCAGGGAAGCTGCTACCATCAAATGTTTGCCCTCATTAGACTCCCCTCTGGAAGCGCTTTCACTGCAAGCTGCAGATTCCCTCCTAACAGCAAGCTTTAGGATAGGGTACTGAATTGTAACTTACTTTCGCCTAATAATGCGATTTTGGCAAAGAGACTATCTCCCGCAGGGAAGCTGCTACCATCAAATCTTTGCCCTCGATCGACTCCCCTCTGGAAGCGCTTTCACTGCAAGCTGCAGATTCCCTCCTAACAGCAAGCTTTAGGATAGGGTACTGAATTGTAACTTACTTTCGCCTAATGCGATTTTGGCAAAGAGACTATCTCCCGCAGGGAAGCTGCTACCATCAAATGTTTGCCCTCATTAGACTCCCCTCTGGAAGCGCTTTCACTGCAAGCTGCAGATTCCCTCCTAACAGCAAGCTTTAGGATAGGGTCCTGAATTGTAACTTACTTTCGCCTAATAATGCGATTTTGGCAAAGAGACTATCTCCCGTAGGGAAGCTGCTACCATCAAATCTTTGCCCTCGATAGACTCCCCTCTGGAAGCGCTTTCACTGCAAGCTGCAGATTCCTTCCTAACAGCAAACTTTAGGATAGGGTACTGAATTGTAACATAGTTTCGCCTAATAATGCGATTTTGGCAAAGAGACTATCTCCCGCAGGGAAGCTGCTACCATCAAATCTTTGCCCTCGATAGACTCCCCTCTGGAAGCGCTTTCACTGCAAGCTGCAGATTCCCTCCTAACAGCAAGCTTTAGGATAGGGTCCTGAATTGTAACTTACTTTCGCCTAATAATGCGATTTTGGCAAAGAGACTATCTCCCGCAGGGAAGCTGCTACCATCAAATCTTTGCCCTCATTAGACTCCCCTCTGGAAGCGCTTTCACTGCAAGCTGCAGATTCCCTCCTAACAGCAAGCTTTAGGATAGGGTACTGAATTGTAACTTACTTTCGCCTAATAATGCGATTTTGGCAAAGAGAGTATCTCCCGCAGGGAAGCTGCTACCATCAAATGTTTGCCCTCGATAGACTCCCCTCTGGAAGCGCTTTCACTGCAAGCTGCAGATTCCCTCCTAACAGCAAGCTTTAGGATAGGGTACTGAATTGTAACTTACTTTCGCCTAATAATGCGATTTTGGCAAAGAGAGTATCTCCCGCAGGGAAGCTGCTACCATCAAATGTTTGCCCTCATTAGACTCCCCTCTGGAAGCGCTTTCACTGCAAGCTGCAGATTCCCTCCTAACAGCAAGCTTTAGGATAGGGTACTGAATTGTAACTTACTTTCGCCTAATAATGCGATTTTGGCAAAGAGAGTATCTCCCGCAGGGAAGCTGCTACCATCAAATGTTTGCCCTCATTAGACTCCCCTCTGGAAGCGCTTTCACTGCAAGCTGCAGATTCCCTCCTAACAGCAAGCTTTAGGATAGGGTACTGAATTGTAACTTACTTTCGCCAAATAATTCGATTATGGCGAAGAGAGTATCTCCCGCAGGGAAGCTGCTACCATCAAATCTTTGCCCTCATTAGACTCCCCTCTGGAAGCGCTTTCACTGCAAGCTGCAGATTCCCTCCTAACAGCAAGCTTTAGGATAGGGTACTGAATTGTATCTTACTTTCGCCTAATAATGCGATTTTGGCAAAGAGACTATCTCCCGCAGGGAAGCTGCTACCATCAAATGTTTGCCCTCATTAGACTCCCCTCTGGAAGCGCTTTCACTGCAAGCTGCAGATTCCCTCCTAACAGCAAGCTTTAGGATAGGGTCCTGAATTGTAACTTACTTTCGCCTAATAATGCGATTTTGGCAAAGAGAGTATCTCCCGCAGGGAAGCTGCTACCATCAAATCTTTGCCCTCATTAGACTCCCCTCTGGAAGCGCTTTCACTGCAAGCTGCAGATTCCCTCCTAACAGCAAGCTTTAGGATAGGGTACTGAATTGTAACTTACTTTCGCCTAATAATGCGATTTTGGCAAAGAGACTATCTCCCGCAGGGAAGCTGCTACCATCAAATGTTTGCCCTCGATAGACTCCCCTCTGGAAGCGCTTTCACTGCAAGCTGCAGATTCCCTCCTAACAGCAAGCTTTAAGATAGGGTACTGAATTGTAACTTACTTTCGCCTAATAATGCGATTTTGGCAAAGAGAGTATCTCCCGCAGGGAAGCTGCTACCATCAAATCTTTGCCCTCATTAGACTCCCCTCTGGAAGCGCTTTCACTGCAAGCTGCAGATTCCCTCCTAACAGCAAGCTTTAGGATAGGGTACTGAATTGTATCTTACTTTCGCCTAATAATGCGATTTTGGCAAAGAGACTATCTCCCGCAGGGAAGCTGCTACCATCAAATGTTTGCCCTCATTAGACTCCCCTCTGGAAGCGCTTTCACTGCAAGCTGCAGATTCCCTCCTAACAGCAAGCTTTAGGATAGGGTACTGAATTGTATCTTACTTTCGCCTAATAATGCGATTTTGGCAAAGAGACTATCTCCCGCAGGGAAGCTGCTACTATCAAATGCTTGCCCTCATTAGACTCCCCTCTGGAAGCGCTTTCACTGCAAGCTGCAGATTCCCTCCTAACAGCAAGCTTTAGGATAGGGTACTGAATTGTAACTTACTTTCGCCTAAAAATGCGATTTTGGCAATGAGACTATCTCCCGCAGGGAAGCTGCTACCATCAAATGTTTGCCCTCATTAGACTCCCCTCTGGAAGCGCTTTCACTGCAAGCTGCAGATTCCCTCCTAACAGCAAGCTTTAGGATAGGGTACTGAATTGTAACTTACTTTCGCCTAATAACGCGATTTTGGCAAAGAGAGTATATCCCGCAGGGAAGCTGCTACCATCAAATCTTTGCCCTCGATAGACTCCCCGCTGGAAGCGCTTTCACTGCAAGCTGCAGATTCCCTCCTAACAGCAAGCTTTAGGATGGGGTACTGAATTGTAACTTACTTTCGCCTAATAATGCGATTTTGGCAAAGAGACTATCTCCCGCAGGGAAGCTGCTACCATCAAATGTTTGCCCTCGATAGACTCCCCTCTGGAAGCGCTTTCACTGCAAGCTGCAGATTCCCTCCTAACAGCAAGCTTTAGGACAGTATACTGAATTGTAACTTACTTTCGCCTAATAATGCGATTTTGGCGAAGAGAGTATCTCTCGCAGGGAAGCTGCTAACATCAAATGTTTGCCCTCGATAGACTCCCCTCTGGAAGCGCTTTCACTGCAAGCTGCAGATTCCCTCCTAACAGCAAACTTTAGGATAGGGTACTGAATTGTAACTTACTTTCGCCTAATAATGCGATTTTGGCGAAGAGAGTATCTCTCGCAGGGAAGCTGCTAACATCAAATGTTTGCCCTCGATAGACTCCCCTCTGGAAGCGCTTTCACTGCAAGCTGCAGATTCCCTCCTAACAGCAAGCTTTAGGATAGGGTACTGAATTGTATCTTACTTTCGCCTAATAATGCGATTTTGGCAAAGAGACTATCTCCCGCAGGGAAGCTGCTACCATCAAATCTTTGCCCTCATTAGACTCCCCTCTGGAAGCGCTTTCACTGCAAGCTGCAGATTCCCTCCTAACAGCAAGCTTTAGGATAGGGTACTGAATTGTAACTTACTTTCGCCTAATAATGCGATTTTGGCAATGAAAGTATCTCCCGCAGGGAAGCTGCTACCATCAAATCTTTGCCCTCGATAGACTCCCCTCTGGAAGCGCTTTCACTGCAAGCTGCAGATTCCCTCCTAACAGCAAGCTTTAGGATAGGGTACTGAATTGTAACTTACTTTCGCCTAATAATGCGATTTTGGCAAAGAGACTATCTCCCGCAGGGAAGCTGCTACCATCAAATCTTTGCCCTCGATAGACTCCCCTCTGGAAGCGCTTTCACTGCAAGCTGCAGATTCCCTCCTAACAGCAAGCTTTAGGATAGGGTACTGAATTGTAACTTACTTTCGCCTAATAATGCGATTTTGGCAAAGAGACTATCTCCCGCAGGGAAGCTGCTACCATCAAATGTTTGCCCTCATTAGACTCCCCTCTGGAAGCGCTTTCACTGCAAGCTGCAGATTCCCTCCTAACAGCAAGCTTTAGGATAGGGTACTGAATTGTAACTTACTTTCGCCTTATAATGCGATTTTGGCAAAGAGACTATCTCCCGTAGGGAAGCTGCTACCATCAAATCTTTGCCCTCGATAGACTCCCCTCTGGAAGCGCTTTCACTGCAAGCTGCAGATTCCCTCCTAACAGCAAGCTTTAGGATAGGGTACTGAATTGTAACATAGTTTCGCCTAATAATGCGATTTTGGCAAAGAGACTATCTCCCGCAGGGAAGCTGCTACCATCAAATGTTTGCCCTCATTAGACTCCCCTCTGGAAGCGCTTTCACTGCAAGCTGCAGATTCCCTCCTAACAGCAAGCTTTAGGATAGGGTCCTGAATTGTAACTTACTTTCGCCTAATAATGCGATTTTGGCAAAGAGAGTATCTCCCGCAGGGAAGCTGCTACCATCAAATGTTTGCCCTCATTAGACTCCCCTCTGGAAGCGCTTTCACTGCAAGCTGCAGATTCCCTCCTAACAGCAAGCTTTAGGATAGGGTACTGAATTGTAACTTACTTTCGCCTAATAATGCGATTTTGGCAAAGAGACTATCTCCCGCAGGGAAGCTGCTACCATCAAATGTTTGCCCTCGATAGACTCCCCTCTGGAAGCGCTTTCACTGCAAGCTGCAGATTCCCTCCTAACAGCAAGCTTTAAGATAGGGTACTGAATTGTAACTTACTTTCGCCTAATAATGCGATTTTGGCAAAGAGAGTATCTCCCGCAGGGAAGCTGCTACCATCAAATGTTTGCCCTCATTAGACTCCCCTCTGGAAGCGCTTTCACTGCAAGCTGCAGATTCCCTCCTAACAGCAAGCTTTAGGATAGGGTACTGAATTGTATCTTACTTTCGCCTAATAATGCGATTTTGGCAAAGAGACTATCTCCCGCAGGGAAGCTGCTACCATCAAATGTTTGCCCTCATTAGACTCCCCTCTGGAAGCGCTTTCACTGCAAGCTGCAGATTCCCTCCTAACAGCAAGCTTTAGGATAGGGTACTGAATTGTAACTTACTTTCGCCTAATAATGCGATTTTGGCAATGAAAGTATGTCCCGCAGGGAAGCTGCTACCATCAAATGTTTGCCCTCATTAGACTCCCCTCTGGAAGCGCTTTCACTGCAAGCTGCAGATTCCCTCCTAACAGCAAGCTTTAGGATAGGGTACTGAATTGTATCTTACTTTCGCCTAATAATGCGATTTTGGCAAAGAGACTATCTCCCGCAGGGAAGCTGCTACTATCAAATCTTTGCCCTCATTAGACTCCCCTCTGGAAGCGCTTTCACTGCAAGCTGCAGATTCCCTCCTAACAGCAAGCTTTAGGATAGGGTACTGAATTGTAACTTACTTTCGCCTAAAAATGCGATTTTGGCAATGAAAGTATCTCCCGCAGGGAAGCTGCTACCATCAAATGTTTGCCCTCATTAGACTCCCCTCTGGAAGCGCTTTCACTGCAAGCTGCAGATTCCCTCCTAACAGCAAGCTTTAGGATAGGGTACTGAATTGTAACTTACTTTCGCCTAATAACGCGATTTTGGCAAAGAGAGTATATCCCGCAGGGAAGCTGCTACCATCAAATCTTTGCCCTCGATAGACTCCCCGCTGGAAGCGCTTTCACTGCAAGCTGCAGATTCCCTCCTAACAGCAAGCTTTAGGATGGGGTACTGAATTGTAACTTACTTTCGCCTAATAATGCGATTTTGGCAAAGAGACTATCTCCCGCAGGGAAGCTGCTACCATCAAATGTTTGCCCTCGATAGACTCCCGTCTGGAAGCGCTTTCACTGCAAGCTGCAGATTTCCTCCTAACAGCAAGCTTTAGGACAGTATACTGAATTGTAACTTACTTTCGCCTAATAATGCGATTTTGGCGAAGAGAGTATCTCTCGCAGGGAAGCTGCTAACATCAAATGTTTGCCCTCATTAGACTCCCCTCTGGAAGCGCTTTCACTGCAAGCTGCAGATTCCCTCCTAACAGCAAGCTTTAGGATAGGGTACTGAATTGTAACTTACTTTCGCCTAATAATGCGATTTTGGCAAAGAGACTATCTCCCGCAGGGAAGCTGCTACCATCAAATCTTTGCCCTCGATAGACTCCCCTCTGGAAGCGCTTTCACTGCAAGCTGCAGATTCCCTCCTAACAGCAAGCTTTAGGATAGGGTACTGAATTGTAACTTACTTTCGCCTAATAATGCGATTTTGGCAAAGAGAATATCTCCCGCAGGGAAGATGCTACCATCAAATCTTTGCCCTCGATAGACTACCCTCTGGAAGCGCTTTCACTGCAAGCTGCAGATTCCCTCCTAACAGCAAGCTTTAGGATAGGGTACTGAATTGTAACTTACTTTCGCCTAATAATGCGATTTTGGCAAAGAGAGTATCTCCCGCAGGGAAGCTGCTACCATCAAATCTTTGCCCTCATTAGACTCCCCTCTGGAAGCGCTTTCACTGCAAGCTGCAGATTCCCTCCTAACAGCAAGCTTTAGGATAGGGTACTGAATTGTAACTTACTTTCGCCTAATAATGCGATTTTGGCAAACAGACTATCTCCCGCAGGGAAGATGCTACCATCAAATGTTTGCCCTCATTAGACTCCCCTCTGGAAGCGCTTTCACTGCAAGCTGCAGATTCCCTCCTAACAGCAAGCTTTAGGATAGGGTACTGAATTGTAACTTACTTTCGCCTAATAATGCGATTTTGGCAAAGAGAGTATCTCCCGCAGGGAAGCTGCTACCATCAAATGTTTGCCCTCAGTAGACTCCCCTCTGGAAGCGCTTTCACTGCAAGCTGCAGATTCCCTCCTAACAGCAAGCTTTTGGATAGGGTACTGAATTGTAACTTACTTTCGCCTAATAATGCGATTTTGGCAAAGAGACTATCTCCCGCAGGGAAGCTGCTACCATCAAATCTTTGCCCTCGATAGACTCCCCTCTGGAAGCGCTTTCACTGCAAGCTGCAGATTCCCTCCTAACAGCAAGCTTTAGGATAGGGTACTGAATTGTAACTTACTTTCGCCTAATAATGCGATTTTGGCAAAGAGAGTATCTCCCGCAGGGAAGCTGCTACCATCAAATGTTTGCCCTCGATAGACTTCCCTCTGGAAGCGCTTTCACTGCAAGCTGCAGATTCCCTCCTAACAGCAAGCTGTAGGACAGTGTACTGAATTGTAACTTAACTGCGGCTACTAAGGCGATTATGGCAAAGAGACTATCTCCCGCAGGGAAGCTGCTACCATCAAATGTTTGCCCTCGTTAGACTCCCCTCTGGAAGCGCTTTCACTGCAAGCTGCAGATTCCCTCCTAACAGCAAGCTTTAGGATAGGGTACTGAATTGTAACTTACTTTCGCCTAATAAAGCGATTATGGCGAAGAGAGTATCTCCCGCAGGGAAGCTGCTACCATCAAATCTTTGCCCTCATTAGACTCCCCTCTGGAAGCGCTTTCACTGCAAGCTGCAGATTCCCTCCTAACAGCAAGCTTTAGGATAGGGTACTGAATTGTAACTTACTTTCGCCTAATAATGCGATTTTGGCAGAGTATCTCCCGCAGGGAAGCTGCTACCATCAAATCTTTGCCCTCGTTAGACTCCCCTCTGGAAGCGCTTTCACTGCAAGCTGCAGATTCCCTCCTAACAGCAAGCTTTAGGATAGGGTACTGAATTGTAACTTACTTTCGCCAAATAATTCGATTATGGCGAAGAGAGTATCTCCCGCAGGGAAGCTGCTACCATCAAATCTTTGCCCTCATTAGACTCCCCTCTGGAAGCGCTTTCACTGCAAGCTGCAGATTCCCTCCTAACAGCAAGCTGTAGGACAGTGTACTGAATTGTAACTTAACTGCGGCTACTAAGGCGATTATGGCAAAGAGACTATCTCCCGCATGGAAGCTGCTACCATCAAATGTTTGCCCTCGTTAGACTCCCCTCTGGAAGCGCTTTCACTGCAAGCTGCAGATTCCCTCCTAACAGCAAGCTGTAGGACAGTGTACTGAATTGTAACTTACTTTCGCCTAATAAAGCGATTTTGGCAAAGAGAGTATCTCCCGCAGGGAAGCTGCTACCATCAAATGTTTGCCCTCATTAGACTCCCCTCTGGAAGCGCTTTCACTGCAAGCTGCAGATTCCCTCCTAACAGCAAGCTGTAGGACAGTGTACTAAATTGTATCTTAACTGCGGCTACTAGGGCGATTATGGCAAAGAGACTATCTCCCGCAGGGAAGCTGCTACCATCAAATGTTTGCCCTCGTTAGACTCCCCTCTGGAAGCGCTTTCACTGCAAGCTGCAGATTCCCTCCTAACAGCAAGCTTTAGCATAGGGTACTGAATTGTAACTTACTTTCGCCTAATAATGCGATTATGGCAAAGAGAGTATCTCCCGCAGGGAAGCTGCTACCATCAAATGTTTGCCCTCATTAGACTCCCCTCTGGAAGCGCTTTCACTGCAAGCTGCAGATTCCCTCCTAACAGCAAGCTTTAGGATAGGGTACTGAATTGTAACTTACTTTCGCCTAATAATGCGATTTTGGCAAGGAGACTATCTCCCGCAGGGAAGCTGCTACCATCAAATCTTTGCCCTCGATAGACTCTCCTCTGGAAGCGCTTTCACTGCAAGCTGCAGATTCCCTCCTAACAGCAAGCTTTAGGATAGGGTACTGAATTGTAACTTACTTTCGCCTAATAATGCGATTTTGGCAAAGAGACTATCTCCCGCAGGGAAGCTGCTACCATCAAATCTTTGCCCTCATTAGACTCCCCTCTGGAAGCGCTTTCACTGCAAGCTGCAGATTCCCTCCTAACAGCAAGCTGTAGGACAGTGTACTGAATTGTAACTTAACTGCGGCTACTAAGGCGATTGTGGCAAAGAGACTATCTCCCGCATGGAAGCTGCTACCATCAAATCTTTGCCCTCGTTAGACTCCCCTCTGGAAGCGCTTTCACTGCAAGCTGCAGATTCCCTCCTAACAGCAAGCTTTAGGATAGGGTACTGAATTGTAACTTACTTTCGCCTAAGAATGCGATTTTGTCAAAGAGAGAATCTTCCGCACGGAAGCTGCTACCATCAAATCTTTGCCCTCATTAGACTCCCCTCTGGAAGCGCTTTCACTGCAAGCTGCAGATTCCCTCCTAACAGCAAGCTGTAGGACAGTGTACTGAATTGTAACTTACTTTCGCCTAATAAAGCGATTTTGGCAAAGAGAGTATCTCCCGCAGGGAAGCTGCTACCATCAAATGTTTGCCCTCATTAGACTCCCCTCTGGAAGCGCTTTCACTGCAAGCTGCAGATTCCATCCTAACAGCAAGCTGTAGGACAGTGTACTGAATTGTAACTTAACTGCGGCTACTAAGGCGATTATGGCAAAGAGACTATCTCCCGCAGGGAAGCTGCTACCATCAAATGTTTGCCCTCGTTAGACTCCCCTCTGGAAGCGCTTTCACTGCAAGCTGCAGATTCCCTCCTAACAGCAAGCTTTAGGATAGGGTACTGAATTGTAACTTACTTTCGCCTAATAATGCGATTTTGGCAAAGAGACTATCTCCCGCAGGGAAGCTGCTACCATCAAATCTTTGCCCTCATTAGACTCCCCTCTGGAAGCGCTTTCACTGCAAGCTGCAGATTCACTCCTAACATCAAGCTTTAGGATAGGGTACTGAATTGTAACTTACTTTCGCCTAATAATGCGATTTTGGCAAAGAGACTATCTCCCGCAGGGAAGCTGCTACCATCAAATCTTTGCCCTCGATAGACTCCCCTCTGGAAGCGCTTTCACTGCAAGCTGCAGATTCCCTCCTAACAGCAAGCTGTAGGACAGTGTACTGAATTGTAACTTAACTGCGGCTACTAAGGCGATTATGGCAAAGAGACTATCTCCCGCATGGAAGCTGCTACCATCAAATGTTTGCCCTCGTTAGACTCCCCTCTGGAAGCGCTTTCACTGCAAGCTGCAGATTCCCTCCTAACAGCAAGCTTTAGGATAGGGTACTGAATTGTAACTTACTTTCGCCTAATAAAGCGATTATGGCGAAGAGAGTATCTCCCGCAGGGAAGCTGCTACCATCAAATCTTTGCCCTCATTAGACTCCCCTCTGGAAGCGCTTTCACTGCAAGCTGCAGATTCCCTCCTAACAGCAAGCTGTAGGACAGTGTACTGAATTGTAACTTACTTTCGCCTAATAATGCGATTTTGGCAAAGAGAGTATCTCCCGCAGGGAAGCTGCTAACATCAAATGTTTGCCCTCATTAGACTCCCCTCTGGAAGCGCTTTCACTGCAAACTGCAGATTCCCTCCTAACAGCAAGCTTTAGGATAGGGTACTGAATTGTAATTTACTTTCGCCTATTAAAGCGATTATGACGAAGAGACTATCTCCCGCAGGGAAGCTGCTACCATCAAATCTTTGCCCTCGATAGACTCCCCTCTGGAAGCGCTTTCACTGCAAGCTGCAGATTCCCTCCTAACAGCAAGCTTTAGGATAGGGTACTGAATTGTAACTTACTTTCGCCTAATAATGCGATTTTGGCAAAGAGACTATCTCCCGCAGGGAAGCTGCTACCATCAAATGTTGGCCCTCATTAGACTCCCCTCTGGAAGCGCTTTCACTGCAAGCTGCAGATTCCCTCCTAACAGCAAGCTTTAGGATAGGGTACTGAATTGTAACTTACTTTCGCCTAATAATGCGATTTTGGCAAAGAGACTATCTCCCGCAGGGAAGCTGCTACCATCAAATGTTTGCCCTCATTAGACTCCCCTCTGGAAGCGCTTTCACTGCAAGCTGCAGATTCCCTCCTAACAGCAAGCTTTAGGATAGGGTACTGAATTGTAACTTACTTTCGCCTAATAATGCGATTTTGGCAAAGAGACTATCTCCCGCAGGGAAGCTGCTACCATCAAATATTTGCCCTCATTAGACTCCCCTCTGGAAGCGCTTTCACTGCAAGCTGCAGATTCCCTCCTAACAGCAAGCTTTAGGATAGGGTACTGAATTGTAACTTACTTTCGCCTAATAATGCGATTTTGGCAAAGAGACTATCTCCCGCAGGGAAGCTGCTACCATCAAATCCTTGCCCTCATTAGACTCCCCTCTGGAAGCGCTTTCACTGCAAGCTGCAGATTCCCTCCTAACAGCAAGCTTTAGGATAGGGTACTGAATTGTAACTTACTTTCGCCTAATAATGCGAATTTGGCAAAGAGACTATCTCCCGCAGGAAAGCTGCTACCATCAAATGTTTGCCCTCATTAGACTCCCCTCTGGAAGCGCTTTCACTGCAAGCTGCAGATTCCCTCCTAACAGCAAGCTTTAGGATAGGGTACTGAATTGTAACTTACTTTCGCCTAATAATGCGATTTTGGCAAAGAGAATATCTCCCGCAGGGAAGCTGCTTCCATCAAATCTTTGCCCTCGATAGACTCCCCTCTGGAAGCGCTTTCACTGCAAGCTGCAGATTCCCTCCTAACAGCAAGCTTTAGGATAGTGTACTGAATTGTAACTTACTTTCGCCTAATAATGCAAATTTGGCAAAGAGAATATCTCCCGCAGGGAAGCTGCTACCATCAAATGTTTTCCCTCATTACACTCCCCTCTGGAAGCGCTTTCACTGCAAGCTGCAGATTCCCTCCTAACAGCAAGCTTTAGGATAGGGTACTGAATTGTAACTTACTTTCGCCTAATAATGCGATTTTGGCAAAGAGACTATCTCCCGCAGGGAAGCTGCTACCATCAAATGTTTGCCCTCATTAGACTCCCCTCTGGAAGCGCTTTCACTGCAAGCTGCAGATTCCCTCCTAACGGCAAGCTTTAGGATAGGGTACTGAATTGTAACTTACTTTCGCCTAATAATACGATTTTGGCAAAGAGAGTATCTCCCGCAGGGAAGCTGCTACCATCAAATGTTTGCCCTCGTTAGACTCCCCTCTGGAAGCGCTTTCACTGCAAGCTGCAGATTCCCTCCTAACAGCAAGCTTTAGGATAGGGTACTGAATTGTAACTTTCTTTCGCCTAATAATGCGATTATGGCAAAGAGACTATCTCCCGCAGGGAAGCTGCTACCATCAAATGCTTGCCCTCATTAGAATCCCCTCTGGAAGCGCTTTCACTGCAAGCTGCAGATTCCCTCCTAACAGCAAGCTTTAGGATAGGGTACTGAATTGTAACTTACTTTCGCCTAATAATGCGATTTTGGCAAAGAGACTATCTCCCGCAGGGAAGCTGCTACCATCAAATATTTGCCCTCATTAGACTCCCCTCTGGAAGCGCTTTCACTGCAAGCTGCAGATTCCCTCCTAACAGCAAGCTTTAGGATAGGGTACTGAATTGTAACTTACTTTCGCCTAATAATGCGATTTTGGCAAAGAGACTATCTCCCGCAGGGAAGCTGCTACCATCAAATATTTGCCCTCATTAGACTCCCCTCTGGAAGCGCTTTCACTGCAAGCTGCAGATTCCCTCCTAACAGCAAGCTTTAGGATAGGGTACTGAATTGTAACTTTCTTTCGCCTAATAATGCTATTATGGCAAAGAGACTATCTCCCGCAGGGAAGCTGCTACCATCAAATGCTTGCCCTCATTAGAATCCCCTCTGGAAGCGCTTTCACTGCAAGCTGCAGATTCCCTCCTAACAGCAAGCTTTAGGATAGGGTACTGAATTGTAACTTACTTTCGCCTAATAATGCGATTTTGGCAAAGAGACTATCTCCCGCAGGGAAGCTGCTACCATCAAATGTTTGCCCTCAATAGACTCCCCTCTGGAAGCAATTTCACTGCAAGCTGAAGATTCCCTCCTAACAGCAAGCTTTAGGATAGGGTACTGAATTGTAACTTACTTTCGCCTAACAATGCGATTTTGGCAAAGAGACTATCTCCCGCAAGGAAGCTGCTACAATCAAATATTTGCCCTCATTAGACTCCCCTCTGGAAGCGCTTTCACTGCAAGCTGCAGATTCCCTCCTAACAGCAAGCTTTAGGATAGGGTACTGAATTGTAACTTACTTTCGCCTAATAATACGATTTTGGCAAAGAGAGTATCTCCCGCAGGGAAGCTGCTACCATCAAATGTTTGCCCTCATTAGACTCCCCTCTGGAAGCGCTTTCACTGCAAGCTGCAGATTCCCTCCTAACAGCAAGCTTTAGGATAGGGTACTGAATTGTAACTTTCTTTCGCCTAATAATGCGATTATGGCAAAGAGACTATCTGCCGCAGGGAAGCTGCTACCATCAAATGCTTGCCCTCATTAGAATCCCCTCTGGAAGTGCTTTCACTGCAAGCTGCAGATTCCCTCCTAACAGCAAGCTTTAGGATAGGGTACTGAATTGTAACTTACTTTCGCCTAACAATGCGATTTTGGCTAAGAGACTATCTCCCGCAGGGAAGCTGCTACCATCAAATATTTGCCCTCATTAGACTCCCCTCTGGAAGCGCTTTCACTGCAAGCTGCAGATTCCCTCCTAACAGCAAGCTTTAGGATAGGGTACTGAATTGTAACTTACTTTCGCCTAACAATGCGATTTTGGCAAAGAGACTATCTCCCGCAAGGAAGCTGCTACAATCAAATATTTGCCCTCATTAGACTCCCCTCTGGAAGCGCTTTCACTGCAAGCTGCAGATTCCCTCCTAACAGCAAGCTTTAAGATAGGGTACTGAATTGTAACTTACTTTCGCCTAATAATACGATTTTGGCAAAGAGAGTATCTCCCGCAGGGAAGCTGCTACCATCAAATGTTTGCCCTCATTAGACTCCCCTCTGGAAGCGCTTTCACTGCAAGCTGCAGATTCCCTCCTAACAGCAAGCTTTAGGATAGGGTACTGAATTGTAACTTTCTTTCGCCTAATAATGCTATTATGGCAAAGAGACTATCTCCCGCAGGGAAGCTGCTACCATCAAATGCTTGCCCTCATTAGAATCCCCTCTGGAAGCGCTTTCACTGCAAGCTGCAGATTCCCTCCTAACAGCAAGCTTTAGGATAGGGTACTGAATTGTAACTTACTTTCGCCTAATAAGGCGATTTTGGCAAAGAGACTATCCCCCGCAGGGAAGCTGCTACCATCAAATGTTTGCCCTCAATAGACTCCCCTCTGGAAGCAATTTCACTGCAAGCTGAAGATTCCCTCCTAACAGCAAGCTTTAGGATAGGGTACTGAATTGTAACTTACTTTCGCCTAATAATGCGATTTTGGCAAAGAGACTATCTCCCGCAGCGAAGCTGCTACCATCAAATATTTGCCCTCATTAGACTCCCCTCTGGAAGCGCTTTCACTGCAAGCTGCAGATTCCCTCCTAACAGCAAGCTTTAGGATAGGGTACTGAATTGTAACTTACTTTCGCCTAACAATGCGATTTTGGCAAAGAGACTATCTCCCGCAAGGAAGCTGCTACAATCAAATATTTGCCCTCATTAGACTCCCCTCTGGAAGCGCTTTCACTGCAAGCTGCAGATTCCCTCCTAACAGCAAGCTTTAGGATAGGGTACTGAATTGTAACTTACTTTCGCCTAATAATACGATTTTGGCAAAGAGAGTATCTCCCGCAGGGAAGCTGCTACCATCAAATGTTTGCCCTCATTAGACTCCCCTCTGGAAGCGCTTTCACTGCAAGCTGCAGATTCCCTCCTAACAGCAAGCTTTAGGATAGGGTACTGAATTGTAACTTTCTTTCGCCTAATAATGCGATTATGGCAAAGAGACTATCTCCCGCAGGGAAGCTGCTACCATCAAATGTTTTCCCTCATTACACTCCCCTCTGGAAGCGCTTTCACTGCAAGCTGCAGATTCCCTCCTAACAGCAAGCTTTAGGATAGGGTACTGAATTGTAACTTACTTTCGCCTAATAATGCGATTTTGGCAAAGAGACTATCTCCCGCAGGGAAGCTGCTACCATCAAATGTTTGCCCTCAATAGACTCCCCTCTGGAAGCAATTTCACTGCAAGCTGAAGATTCCCTCCTAACAGCAAGCTTTAGGATAGGGTACTGAATTGTAACTTACTTTCGCCTAATAATGCGATTTTGGCAAAGAGACTATCTCCCGCAGGGAAGCTGCTACCATCAAATATTTGCCCTCATTAGACTCCCCTCTGGAAGCGCTTTCACTGCAAGCTGCAGATTCCCTCCTAACAGCAAGCTTTAGGATAGGGTACTGAATTGTAACTTACTTTCGCCTAATAATGCGATTTTGGCAAAGAGACTATCTCCCGCAGGGAAGCTGCTACCATCAAATCTTTGCCCTCATTAGACTCCCCTCTGGAAGCGCTTTCACTGCAAGCTGCAGATTCCCTCCTAACAGCAAGCTTTAGGATAGGGTACTGAATTGTAACTTACTTTCGCCTAATAATGCGATTTTGGCAAAGAGACTATCTCCCGCAGGGAAGCTGCTACCATCAAATGTTTGCCCTCAATAGACTCCCCTCTGGAAGCGCTTTCACTGCAAGCTGAAGATTCCCTCCTAACAGCAAGCTTTAGGATAGGGTACTGAATTGTAACTTACTTTCGCCTAATAATGCGATTTTGGCAAAGAGACTATCTCCCGCAGGGAAGCTGCTACCATCAAATCTTTGCCCTCAATAGACTCCCCTCTGGAAGGGCTTTCACTGCAAGCTGAAGATTCCCTCCTAACAGCAATCTTTAGGATAGGGTACTGAATTGTAACTTACTTTCGCCTAATAATGCGATTTTGGCAAAGAGACTATCTCCCGCAGGGAAGCTGCTACCATCAAATGTTTGCCCTCGTTAGACTCCCCTCTGGAAGCGCTTTCACTGCAAGCTGCAGATTCCCTCCTAACAGCAAGCTTTAGGATAGGGTACTGAATTGTAACTTACTTTCGCCTAATAATGCGATTTTGGCAAAGAGACTATCTCCCGCAGGGAAGCTGCTACCATCAAATCTTTGCCCTCATTAGACTCCCCTCTGGAAGCGCTTTCACTGCAAGCTGCAGATTCCCTCCTAACAGCAAGCTTTAGGATAGGGTACTGAATTGTAACTTACTTTCGCCTAATAATGCGATTTTGGCAAAGAGACTATCTCCCGCAGGGAAGCTGCTACCATCAAATGTTTGCCCTCAATAGACTCCCCTCTGGAAGCGCTTTCACTGCAAGCTGAAGATTCCCTCCTAACAGCAAGCTTTAGGATAGGGTACTGAATTGTAACTTACTTTCGCCTAATAATGCGATTTTGGCAAAGAGACTATCTCCCGCAGGGAAGCTGCTACCATCAAATGTTTGCCCTCAATAGACTCCCCTCTGGAAGCGCTTTCACTGCAAGCTGAAGATTCCCTCCTAACAGCAAGCTTTAGGATAGGGTACTGAATTGTAACTTACTTTCGCCTAATAATGCGATTTTGGCAAAGAGACTATCTCCCGCAGGGAAGCTGCTACCATCAAATCTTTGCCCTCAATAGACTCCCCTCTGGAAGGGCTTTCACTGCAAGCTGAAGATTCCCTCCTAACAGCAATCTTTAGGATAGGGTACTGAATTGTAACTTACTTTCGCCTAATAATGCGATTTTGGCAAAGAGACTATCTCCCGCAGGGAAGCTGCTACCATCAAATGTTTGCCCTCGTTAGACTCCCCTCTGGAAGCGCTTTCACTGCAAGCTGCAGATTCCCTCCTAACAGCAAGCTTTAGGATAGGGTACTGAATTGTAACTTACTTTCGCCTAATAATGCGATTTTGGCAAAGAGACTATCTCCCGCAGGGAAGCTGCTACCATCAAATGTTTGCCCTCGTTAGACTCCCCTCTGGAAGCGCTTTCACTGCAAGCTGCAGATTCCCTCCTAACAGCAAGCTTTAGGATAGGGTACTGAATTGTAACTTACTTTCGCCTAATAATGCGATTTTGGCAAAGAGACTATCTCCCGCAGGGAAGCTGCTACCATCAAATGTTTGCCCTCATTAGACTCCCCTCTGGAAGCGCTTTCACTGCAAGCTGCAGATTCCCTCCTAACAGCAAGCTTTAGGATAGGGTACTGAATTGTAACTTACTTTCGCCTAATAATGCGATTTTGGCAAAGAGACTATCTCCCGCAGGGAAGCTGCTACCATCAAATCTTTGCCCTCGATAGACTCCCCTCTGGAAGCGCTTTCACTGCAAGCTGCAGATTCCCTCCTAACAGCAAGCTTTAGGATAGGGTACTGAATTGTAACTTACTTTCGCCTAATAATGCGATTTTGGCAAAGAGAATATCTCCCGCAGGGAAGCTGCTACCATCAAATGTTTGCCCTCATTAGACTCCCCTCTGGAAGCGCTTTCACTGCAAGCTGCAGATTCCCTCCTAACAGCAAGCTTTAGGATAGGGTACTGAATTGTAACTTACTTTCGCCTAATAATGCGATTTTGGCAAAGAGACTATCTCCCGCAGGGAAGCTGCTACCATCAAATCTTTGCCCTCGATAGACTCCCCTCTGGAAGCGCTTTCACTGCAAGCTGCAGATTCCCTCCTAACAGCAAGCTTTAGGATAGGGTACTGAATTGTAACTTACTTTCGCCTAATAATGCGATTTTGGCAAAGAGAATATCTCCCGCAGGGAAGCTGCTACCATCAAATCTTTGCCCTCATTAGAATCCCGTCTGGAAGCGCTTTCACTGCAAGCTGCAGATTCCCTCCTAACAGCAAGCTTTAGGATAGGGTACTGAATTGTAACTTACTTTCGCCTAATAATGCGATTTTGGCAAAGAGACTATCTCCCGCAGGGAAGCTGCTACCATCAAATATTTGTCCGCGTTAGACTCCCCTCTGGAAGCGCTTTCACTGCAAGCTGCAGATTCCCTCCTAACAGCAAGCTTTAGGATAGGGTACTGAATTGTAACTTACTTTTGCCTAATAATGCGATTTTGGCAAAGAGACTATCTCCCGCAGGGAAGCTGCTACCATCAAATCTTTGCCCTCGATAGACTCCCCTCTGGAAGCGCTTTCACTGCAAGCTGCAGATTCCCTCCTAACAGCAAGCTTTAGGATAGGGTACTGAATTGTAACTTACTTTCGCCTAATAATGCGAATTTGGCAAAGAGAATATGTCCCGCAGGGAAGCTGCTACCATCAAATCTTTGCCCTCGATATACTCCCCTCTGGAAGCGCTTTCACTGCAAGCTGCAGATTCCCTCCTAACAGCAAGCTTTAGGATAGGGTACTGAATTGTAACTTACTTTCGCCTAATAATGCGATTTTGGCAAAGAGAATATCTCCCGCAGGGAAGCTGCTACCATCAAATCTTTGCCCTCGATATACTCCCCTCTGGAAGCGCTTTCACTGCAAGCTGCAGATTCCCTTCTAACAGCAAGCTTTAGGATAGGGTACTGAATTGTAACTTACTTTCGCCTAATAAGGCGATATTGGCAAAGAGAATATCTCCCGCAGGGAAGCTGCTACCATCAAATGTTTTCCCTCATTACACTCCCCTCTGGAAGCGCTTTCACTGCAAGCTGCAGATTCCCTCCTAACAGCAAGCTTTAGGATAGGGTACTGAATTGTAACTTACTTTCGCCTAATAATGCGATTTTGGCAAAGAGACTATCTCCCGCAGGGAAGCTGCTACCATCAAATGTTTGCCCTCGTTAGACTCCCCTCTGGAAGCGCTTTCACTGCAAGCTGCAGATTCCCTCCTAACAGCAAGCTTTAGGATAGGGTACTGAATTGTAACTTACTTTCGCCTAATAATGCGATTTTGGCAAAGAGAGTATCTCCCGCAGGGAAGCTGCTACCATCAAATGTTTGCCCTCATTAGACTCCCCTCTGGAAGCGCTTTCACTACAAGCTGCAGATTCCCTCCTAACAGCAAGCTTTAGGATAGGGTACTGAATTGTAACTTACTTTCGCCTAATAATGCGATTTTGGCAAAGAGAATATCTCCCGCAGGGAAGCTGCTACCATCAAATCTTTGCCCTCATTAGAATCCCGTCTGGAAGCGCTTTCACTGCAAGCTGCAGATTCCCTCCTAACAGCAAGCTTTAGGATAGGGTACTGAATTGTAACTTACTTTCGCCTAATAATGCGATTTTGGCAAAGAGAATATCTCCCGCAGGGAAGCTGCTACCATCAAATATTTGTCCGCGTTAGACTCCCCTCTGGAAGCGCTTTCACTGCAAGCTGCAGATTCCCTCCTAACAGCAAGCTTTAGGATAGGGTACTGAATTGTAACTTACTTTTGCCTAATAATGCGATTTTGGCAAAGAGACTATCTCCCGCAGGGAAGCTGCTACCATCAAATCTTTGCCCTCGATAGACTCCCCTCTGGAAGCGCTTTCACTGCAAGCTGCAGATTCCCTCCTAACAGCAAGCTTTAGGATAGGGTACTGAATTGTAACTTACTTTCGCCTAATAATGCGAATTTGGCAAAGAGAATATGTCCCGCAGGGAAGCTGCTACCATCAAATGTTTTCCCTCATTACACTCCCCTCTGGAAGCGCTTTCACTGCAAGCTGCAGATTCCCTCCTAACAGCAAGCTTTAGGATAGGGTACTGAATTGTAACTTACTTTCGCCTAATAATGCGATTTTGGCAAAGAGACTATCTCCCGCAGGGAAGCTGCTACCATCAAATATTTGCCCTCATTAGACTCCCCTCTGGAAGCGCTTTCACTGCAAGCTGCAGATTCCCTCCTAACAGCAAGCTTTAGGATAGGGTACTGAATTGTAACTTACTTTCGCCTAATAATGCGATTTTGGCAAAGAGACTATCTCCCGCAGGGAAGCTGCTACCATCAAATGTTTGCCCTCGTTAGACTCCCCTCTTGAAGCGCTTTCACTGCAAGCTGCAGATTCCCTCCTAACAGCAAGCTTTAGGATAGGGTACTGAATTGTAACTTACTTTCGCCTAATAATGCGATTTTGGCAAAGAGACTATCTCCCGCAGGGAAGCTGCTACCATCAAATGTTTGCCCTCGTTAGACTCCCCTCTGGAAGCGCTTTCACTGCAAGCTGCAGATTCCCTCCTAACAGCAAGCTTTAGGATAGGGTACTGAATTGTAACTTACTTTCGCCTAATAATGCGATTTTGGCAAAGAGACTATCTCCCGCAGGGAAGCTGCTACCATCAAATGTTTGCCCTCAATAGACTCCCCTCTGGAAGCGCTTTCACTGCAAGCTGCAGATTCCCTCCTAACAGCAAGCTTTAGGATAGGGTACTGAATTGTAACTTACTTTCGCCTAATAATGCGATTTTGGCAAAGAGACTATCTCCCGCAGGGAAGCTGCTACCATCAAATGTTTGCCCTCATTAGACTCCCCTCTGGAAGCGCTTTCACTGCAAGCTGAAGATTCCCTCCTAACAGCAAGCTTTAGGATAGGGTACTGAATTGTAACTTACTTTCGCCTAATAAGGCGATTTTGGCAAAGAGACTATCTCCCGCAGGGAAGCTGCTACCATCAAATATTTGCCCTCATTAGACTCCCCTCTGGAAGCGCTTTCACTGCAAGCTGCAGATTCCCTCCTAACAGCAAGCTTTAGGATAGGGTACTGAATTGTAACTTACTTTCGCCTAATAATGCGATTTTGGCAAAGAGACTATCTCCCGCAGGGAAGCTGCTACCATCAAATCTTTGCCCTCGATAGACTCCCCTCTGGAAGCGCTTTCACTGCAAGCTGCAGATTCCCTCCTAACAGCAAGCTTTAGGATAGGGTAATGAATTGTAACTTACTTTCGCCTAATAATGCGATTTTGGCAAAGAGAGTATCTCCCGCAGGGAAGCTGCTACCATCAAATCTTTGCCCTCGATAGACTCCCCTCTGGAAGCGCTTTCACTGCAAGCTGCAGATTCCCTCCTAACAGCAAGCTTTAGGATAGGGTACTGAATTGTAACTTACTTTCGCCTAATAAGGCGATTTTGGCAAAGAGACTATCTCCCGCAGGGAAGCTGCTACAATCAAATATTTGCCCTCCTTAGAGTCCCCTCTGGAAGCGCTTTCACTGCAAGCTGCAGATTCCCTCCTAACAGCAAGCTTTAGGATAGGGTACTGAATTGTAACTTACTTTCGCCTAATAATGCGATTTTGGCAAAGAGACTATCTCCCGCAGGGAAGCTGCTACCATCAAATCTTTGCCCTCGATAGACTCCCCTCTGGAAGCGCTTTCACTGCAAGCTGCAGATTCCCTCCTAACAGCAAGCTTTAGGATAGGGTACTGAATTGTAACTTACTTTCGCCTAATAATGCGATTTTGGCAAAGAGAATATCTCCCGCAGGGAAGCTGCTACCATCAAATGTTTTCCCTCATTACACTCCCCTCTGGAAGCGCTTTCACTGCAAGCTGCAGATTCCCTCCTAACAGCAAGCTTTAGGATAGGGTACTGAATTGTAACTTACTTTCGCCTAATAATGCGATTTTGGCAAAGAGACTATCTCCCGCAGGGAAGCTGCTACCATCAAATGTTTGCCCTCGTTAGACACCCCTCTGGAAGCGCTTTCACTGCAAGCTGCAGATTCCCTCCTAACAGCAAGCTTTAGGATAGGGTACTGAATTGTAACTTACTTTCGCCTAATAATGCGATTTTGGCAAAGAGAGTATCTCCCGCAGGGAAGCTGCTACAATCAAATGTTTGCCCTCATTAGACTCCCCTCTGGAAGCGCTTTCACTGCAAGCTGCAGATTCCCTCCTAACAGCAAGCTTTAGGATAGGGTACTGAATTGTAACTTACTTTCGCCTAATAATGCGATTTTGGCAAAGAGATTATCTCCCGCAGGGAAGCTGCTACCATCAAATGTTTGCCCTCATTAGAATCCCCTCTGGAAGCGCTTTCACTGCAAGCTGCAGATTCCCTCCTAACAGCAAGCTTTAGGATAGGGTACTGAATTGTAACTTACTTTCGCCTAATAATGCGATTTTGGCAAAGAGACTATCTCCCGCAGGGAAGCTGCTACCATCAAATGTTTTCCCTCATTACACTCCCCTCTGGAAGCGCTTTCACTGCAAGCTGCAGATTCCCTCCTAACAGCAAGCTTTAGGATAGGGTACTGAATTGTAACTTACTTTCGCCTAATAATGCGATTTTGGCAAAGAGAGTATCTCCCGCAGGGAAGCTGCTACCATCAAATGTTTGCCCTCATTAGACTCCCCTCTGGAAGCGCTTTCACTACAAGCTGCAGATTCCCTCCTAACAGCAAGCTTTAGGATAGGGTACTGAATTGTAACTTACTTTCGCCTAATAATGCGATTTTGGCAAAGAGAATATCTCCCGCAGGGAAGCTGCTACCATCAAATCTTTGCCCTCATTAGAATCCCGTCTGGAAGCGCTTTCACTGCAAGCTGCAGATTCCCTCCTAACAGCAAGCTTTAGGATAGGGTACTGAATTGTAACTTACTTTCGCCTAATAATGCGATTTTGGCAAAGAGAATATCTCCCGCAGGGAAGCTGCTACCATCAAATATTTGTCCGCGTTAGACTCCCCTCTGGAAGCGCTTTCACTGCAAGCTGCAGATTCCCTCCTAACAGCAAGCTTTAGGATAGGGTACTGAATTGTAACTTACTTTTGCCTAATAATGCGATTTTGGCAAAGAGACTATCTCCCGCAGGGAAGCTGCTACCATCAAATCTTTGCCCTCGATAGACTCCCCTCTGGAAGCGCTTTCACTGCAAGCTGCAGATTCCCTCCTAACAGCAAGCTTTAGGATAGGGTACTGAATTGTAACTTACTTTCGCCTAATAATGCGAATTTGGCAAAGAGAATATGTCCCGCAGGGAAGCTGCTACCATCAAATGTTTTCCCTCATTACACTCCCCTCTGGAAGCGCTTTCACTGCAAGCTGCAGATTCCCTCCTAACAGCAAGCTTTAGGATAGGGTACTGAATTGTAACTTACTTTCGCCTAATAATGCGATTTTGGCAAAGAGACTATCTCCCGCAGGGAAGCTGCTACCATCAAATATTTGCCCTCATTAGACTCCCCTCTGGAAGCGCTTTCACTGCAAGCTGCAGATTCCCTCCTAACAGCAAGCTTTAGGATAGGGTACTGAATTGTAACTTACTTTCGCCTAATAATGCGATTTTGGCAAAGAGACTATCTCCCGCAGGGAAGCTGCTACCATCAAATGTTTGCCCTCGTTAGACTCCCCTCTTGAAGCGCTTTCACTGCAAGCTGCAGATTCCCTCCTAACAGCAAGCTTTAGGATAGGGTACTGAATTGTAACTTACTTTCGCCTAATAATGCGATTTTGGCAAAGAGACTATCTCCCGCAGGGAAGCTGCTACCATCAAATGTTTGCCCTCGTTAGACTCCCCTCTGGAAGCGCTTTCACTGCAAGCTGCAGATTCCCTCCTAACAGCAAGCTTTAGGATAGGGTACTGAATTGTAACTTACTTTCGCCTAATAATGCGATTTTGGCAAAGAGACTATCTCCCGCAGGGAAGCTGCTACCATCAAATGTTTGCCCTCAATAGACTCCCCTCTGGAAGCGCTTTCACTGCAAGCTGCAGATTCCCTCCTAACAGCAAGCTTTAGGATAGGGTACTGAATTGTAACTTACTTTCGCCTAATAATGCGATTTTGGCAAAGAGACTATCTCCCGCAGGGAAGCTGCTACCATCAAATGTTTGCCCTCATTAGACTCCCCTCTGGAAGCGCTTTCACTGCAAGCTGAAGATTCCCTCCTAACAGCAAGCTTTAGGATAGGGTACTGAATTGTAACTTACTTTCGCCTAATAAGGCGATTTTGGCAAAGAGACTATCTCCCGCAGGGAAGCTGCTACCATCAAATCTTTGCCCTCATTAGACTCCCCTCTGGAAGCGCTTTCACTGCAAGCTGCAGATTCCCTCCTAACAGCAAGCTTTAGGATAGGGTACTGAATTGTAACTTACTTTCGCCTAATAATGCGATTTTGGCAAAGAGACTATCTCCCGCAGGGAAGCTGCTACCATCAAATGTTTGCCCTCGATAGACTCCCCTCTGGAAGCGCTTTCACTGCAAGCTGCAGATTCCCTCCTAACAGCAAGCTTTAGGATAGGGTAATGAATTGTAACTTACTTTCGCCTAATAATGCGATTTTGGCAAAGAGAGTATCTCCCGCAGGGAAGCTGCTACCATCAAATGTTTGCCCTCGTTAGACTCCCCTCTGGAAGCGCTTTCACTGCAAGCTGCAGATTCCCTCCTAACAGCAAGCTTTAGGATAGGGTACTGAATTGTAACTTACTTTCGCCTAATAAGGCGATTTTGGCAAAGAGACTATCTCCCGCAGGGAAGCTGCTACAATCAAATATTTGCCCTCCTTAGAGTCCCCTCTGGAAGCGCTTTCACTGCAAGCTGCAGATTCCCTCCTAACAGCAAGCTTTAGGATAGGGTACTGAATTGTAACTTACTTTCGCCTAATAATGCGATTTTGGCAAAGAGATTATCTCCCGCAGGGAAGCTGCTACCATCAAATGTTTGCCCTCATTAGAATCCCCTCTGGAAGCGCTTTCACTGCAAGCTGCAGATTCCCTCCTAACAGCAAGCTTTAGGATAGGGTACTGAATTGTAACTTACTTTCGCCTAATAATGCGATTTTGGCAAAGAGACTATCTCCCGCAGGGAAGCTGCTACCATCAAATCTTTGCCCTCGATAGACTCCCCTCTGGAAGCGCTTTCACTGCAAGCTGCAGATTCCCTCCTAACAGCAAGCTTTAGGATAGGGTACTGAATTGTAACTTACTTTCGCCTAATAATGCGATTTTGGCAAAGAGAGTATCTCCCGCAGGGAAGCTGCTACCATCAAATGTTTGCCCTCGTTAGACTCCCCTCTGGAAGCGCTTTCACTGTAAGCTGCAGATTCCCTCCTAACAGCAAGCTTTAGGATAGGGTACTGAATTGTAACTTACTTTCGCCTAATAATGCGATTTTGGCAAAGAGAGTATCTCCCGCAGGGAAGCTGCTACCATCAAATGTTTGCCCTCATTAGACTCCCCTCTGGAAGCGCTTTCACTGCAAGCTGCAGATTCCCTCCTAACAGCAAGCTTTAGGATAGGGTACTGAATTGTAACTTACTTTCGCCTAATAATGCGATTTTGGCAAAGAGATTATCTCCCGCAGGGAAGCTGCTACCATCAAATGTTTGCCCTCATTAGAATCCCCTCTGGAAGCGCTTTCACTGCAAGCTGCAGATTCCCTCCTAACAGCAAGCTTTAGGATAGGGTACTGAATTGTAACTTACTTTCGCCTAATAATGCGATTTTGGCAAAGAGACTATCTCCCGCAGGGAAGCTGCTACCATCAAATGTTTTCCCTCATTACACTCCCCTCTGGAAGCGCTTTCACTGCAAGCTGCAGATTCCCTCCTAACAGCAAGCTTTAGGATAGGGTACTGAATTGTAACTTACTTTCGCCTAATAATGCGATTTTGGCAAAGAGACTATCTCCCGCAGGGAAGCTGCTACCATCAAATGTTTGCCCTCGTTAGACTCCCCTCTGGAAGCGCTTTCACTGCAAGCTGCAGATTCCCTCCTAACAGCAAGCTTTAGGATAGGGTACTGAATTGTAACTTACTTTCGCCTAATAATGCGATTTTGGCAAAGAGACTATCTCCCGCAGGGAAGCTGCTACCTTCAAATCTTTGCCCTCGATATACTCCCCTCTGGAAGCGCTTTCACTGCAAGCTGCAGATTCCCTCCTAACAGCAAGCTTTAGGATAGGGTACTGAATTGTAACTTACTTTCGCCTAATAATGCGATTTTGGCAAAGAGAATATCTCCCGCAGGGAAGCTGCTACCATCAAATCTTTGCCCTCATTAGACTCCCCTCTGGAAGCGCTTTCACTGCAAGCTGCAGATTCCCTTCTAACAGCAAGCTTTAGGATAGGGTACTGAATTGTAACTTACTTTCGCCTAATAATGCGATTTTGGCAAAGAGAATATCTCCCGCAGGGAAGCTGCTACCATCAAATGTTTTCCCTCATTACACTCCCCTCTGGAAGCGCTTTCACTGCAAGCTGCAGATTCCCTCCTAACAGCAAGCTTTAGGATAGGGTACTGAATTGTAACTTACTTTCGCCTAATAATGCGATTTTGGCAAAGAGACTATCTCCCGCAGGGAAGCTGCTACCATCAAATGTTTGCCCTCGTTAGACTCCCCTCTGGAAGCGCTTTCACTGCAAGCTGCAGATTCCCTCCTAACAGCAAGCTTTAGGATAGGGTACTGAATTGTAACTTACTTTCGCCTAATAATGCGATTTTGGCAAAGAGACTATCTCCCGCAGGGAAGCTGCTACCATCAAATGTTTGCCCTCATTAGACTCCCCTCTGGAAGCGCTTTCACTGCAAGCTGCAGATTCCCTCCTAACAGCAAGCTTTAGGATAGGGTACTGAATTGTAACTTACTTTCGCCTAATAATGCGATTTTGGCAAAGAGAATATCTCCCGCAGGGAAGCTGCTACCATCAAATCTTTGCCCTCATTAGAATCCCGTCTGGAAGCGCTTTCACTGCAAGCTGCAGATTCCCTCCTAACAGCAAGCTTTAGGATAGGGTACTGAATTGTAACTTACTTTCGCCTAATAATGCGATTTTGGCAAAGAGAATATCTCCCGCAGGGAAGCTGCTACCATCAAATATTTGTCCGCGTTAGACTCCCCTCTGGAAGCGCTTTCACTGCAAGCTGCAGATTCCCTCCTAACAGCAAGCTTTAGGATAGGGTACTGAATTGTAACTTACTTTCGCCTAATAATGCGAATTTGGCAAAGAGAATATGTCCCGCAGGGAAGCTGCTACCATCAAATGTTTTCCCTCATTACACTCCCCTCTGGAAGCGCTTTCACTGCAAGCTGCAGATTCCCTCCTAACAGCAAGCTTTAGGATAGGGTACTGAATTGTAACTTACTTTCGCCTAATAATGCGATTTTGGCAAAGAGACTATCTCCCGCAGGGAAGCTGCTACCATCAAATGTTTTCCCTCGATAGACTCCCCTCTGGAAGCGCTTTCACTGCAAGCTGCAGATTCCCTCCTAACAGAAAGCTTTAGGATAGGGTACTGAATTGTAACTTACTTTCGCCTAATAATGCGATTTTGGCAAAGAGAATATCTCCCGCAGGGAAGCTGCTACCATCAAATGTTTGCCCTCATTAGACTCCCCTCTGGAAGCGCTTTCACTGCAAGCTGCAGATTCCCTCCTAACAGCAAGCCTTAGGATAGGGTACTGAATTGTAACTTACTTTCGCCTAATAATGCGATTTTGGCAAAGAGACTATCTCCCGCAGGGAAGCTGCTACCATCAAATCTTTGCCCTCATTAGAATCCCCTCTGGAAGCGCTTTCACTGCAAGCTGCAGATTCCCTCCTAACAGCAAGCTTTAGGATAGGGTACTGAATTGTAACTTACTTTCGCCTAATAATGCGATTTTGGCAAAGAGAATATCTCCCGCAGGGAAGCTGCTACCATCAAATGTTTGCCCTCGTTAGACTCCCCTCTGGAAGCGCTTTCACTGCAAGCTGCAGATTCCCTCCTAACAGCAAGCTTTAGGATAGGGTACTGAATTGTAACTTACTTTCGCCTAATAAGGCGATTTTGGCAAAGAGACTATCTCCCGCAGGGAAGCTGCTACCATCAAATCTTTGCCCTCGTTAGACTCCCCTCTGGAAGCGCTTTCACTGCAAGCTGCAGATTCCCTCCTAACAGCAAGCTTTAGGATAGGGTACTGAATTGTAACTTACTTTCGCCTAATAAGGCGATTTTGGCAAAGAGACTATCTCCCGCAGGGAAGCTGCTACCATCAAATGTTTGCCCTCGATAGACTCCCCTCTGGAAGCGCTTTCACTGCAAGCTGCAGATTCCCTCCTAACAGCAAGCTTTAGGATAGGGTACTGAATTGTAACTTACTTTCGCCTAATAAGGCGATTTTGGCAAAGAGACTATCTCCCGCAGGGAAGCTGCTACCATCAAATCATTGCCCTCATTAGAATCCCCTCTGGAAGCGCTTTGACTGCAAGCTGCAGATTCCCTCCTAACAGCAAGCTTTAGGATAGGGTACTGAATTGTAACTTACTTTCGCCTAATAATGCGATTTTGGCAAAGAGACTATCTCCCGCAGGGAAGCTGCTACCATCAAATCTTTGCCCTCGATAGACTCCCCTCTGGAAGCGCTTTCACTGCAAGCTGCAGATTCCCTCCTAACAGCAAGCTTTAGGATAGGGTACTGAATTGTAACTTACTTTCGCCTAATAATGCGATTTTGGCAAAGAGACTATCTCCCGCAGGGAAGCTGCTACCATCAAATGTTTGACCTCATTAGACTCCCCTCTGGAAGCGCTTTCACTGCAAGCTGCAGATTCCCTCCTAACAGCAAGCTTTAGGATAGGGTACTGAATTGTAACTTACTTTCGCCTAATAATGCGAATTTGGCAAAGAGACTATCTCCCGCAGGGAAGCTGCTACCATCAAATATTTGCCCTCATTAGACTCCCCTCTGGAAGCGCTTTCACTGCAAGCTGCAGATTCCCTCCTAACAGCAAGCTTTAGGATAGGGTACTGAATTGTAACTTACTTTCGCCTAATAATGCGATTTTGGCAAAGAGAATATCTCCCGCAGGGAAGCTGCTACCATCAAATGTTTGCCCTCATTAGACTCCCCTCTGGAAGCGCTTTCACTGCAAGCTGCAGATTCCCTCCTAACAGCAAGCTTTAGGATAGGGTACTGAATTGTAACTTACTTTCGCCTAATAATGCAAATTTGGCAAAGAGAATATCTCCCGCAGGGAAGCTGCTACCATCAAATGTTTTCCCTCATTACACTCCCCTCTGGAAGCGCTTTCACTGCAAGCTGCAGATTCCCTCCTAACAGCAAGCTTTAGGATAGGGTACTGAATTGTAACTTACTTTCGCCTAATAATGCGATTTTGGCAAAGAGACTATCTCCCGCAGGGAAGCTGCTACCATCAAATGTTTGCCCTCATTAGAATCCCGTCTGGAAGCGCTTTCACTGCAAGCTGCAGATTCCCTCCTAACAGCAAGCTTTAGGATAGGGTACTGAATTGTAACTTACTTTCGCCTAATAATGCGATTTTGGCAAAGAGACTATCTCCCGCAGGGAAGCTGCTACCATCAAATGTTTGCCCTCATTAGACTCCCCTCTGGAAGCGCTTTCACTGCAAGCTGCAGATTCCCTCCTAACAGCAAGCTTTAGGATAGGGTACTGAATTGTAACTTACTTTCGCCTAATAATACGATTTTGGCAAAGAGAGTATCTCCCGCAGGGAAGCTGCTACCATCAAATGTTTGCCCTCGTTAGACTCCCCTCTGGAAGCGCTTTCACTGCAAGCTGCAGATTCCCTCCTAACAGCAAGCTTTAGGATAGGGTACTGAATTGTAACTTACTTTCGCCTAATAATGCGATTTTGGCAAAGAGACTATCTCCCGCAGGGAAGCTGCTACCATCAAATGTTTGCCCTCAATAGACTCCCCTTTGGAAGCACTTTCACTGCAAGCTGAAGATTCCCTCCTAACAGCAAGCTTTAGGATAGGGTACTGAATTGTAACTTACTTTCGCCTAATAATGCGATTTTGGCAAAGAGACTATCTCCCGCAGGGAAGATGCTACCATCAAATCTTTGCCCTCAATAGACTCCCCTCTGGAAGGGCTTTCACTGCAAGCTGAAGATTCCCTCCTAACAGCAAGCTTTAGGATAGGGTACTGAATTGTAACTTACTTTCGCCTAATAATGCGATTATGACGAAGAGAGTATCTCCCGCAGGGAAGCTGCTACCATCAAATCTTTGCCCTCATTAGACTCCCCTCTGGAAGCGCTTTCACTGCAAGCTGCAGATTCCCTCCTAACAGCAAGCTTTAGGATAGGGTACTGAATTGTAACTTACTTTCGCCTAATAATGCGATTTTGGCAAAGAGACTATCTCCCGCAGGGAAGCTGCTACCATCAAATGTTTGCCCTCGTTAGACTCCCCTCTGGAAGCGCTTTCACTGCAAGCTGCAGATTCCCTCCTAACAGCAAGCTTTAGGATAGGGTACTGAATTGTAACTTACTTTCGCCTAATAATGCGATTTTGGCAAAGAGACTATCTCCCGCAGGGAAGCTGCTACCATCAAATGTTTGCCCTCGTTAGACTCCCCTCTGGAAGCGCTTTCACTGCAAGCTGCAGATTCCCTCCTAACAGCAAGCTTTAGGATAGGGTACTGAATTGTAACTTACTTTCGCCTAATAATGCGATTTTGGCAAAGAGACTATCTCCCGCAGGGAAGCTGCTACCATCAAATGTTTGCCCTCGTTAGACTCCCCTCTGGAAGCGCTTTCACTGCAAGCTGCAGATTCCCTCCTAACAGCAAGCTTTAGGATAGGGTACTGAATTGTAACTTACTTTCGCCTAATAATGCGATTTTGGCAAAGAGACTATCTCCCGCAGGGAAGCTGCTACCATCAAATGTTTGCCCTCATTAGAATCCCCTCTGGAAGCGCTTTCACTGCAAGCTGCAGATTCCCTCCTAACAGCAAGCTTTAGGATAGGGTACTGAATTGTAACTTACTTTCGCCTAATAAGGCGATTTTGGCAAAGAGACTATCTCCCGCAGGGAAGCTGCTACCATCAAATGTTTGCCCTCAATAGACTCCCCTCTGGAAGCGCTTTCACTGCAAGCTGCAGATTCCCTCCTAACAGCAAGCTTTAGGATAGGGTACTGAATTGTAACTTACTTTCGCCTAATAATGCGATTTTGGAAAAGAGAGTATCTCCCGCAGGAAAGCTGCTACCATCAAATGTTTGCCCTCATTAGACTCCCCTCTGGAAGCGCTTTCACTGCAAGCTGAAGATTCCCTCCTAACAGCAAGCTTTAGGATAGGGTACTGAATTGTAACTTAACTGCGGCTAATAAGGCGATTTTGGCAAAGAGACTATCTACCGCAGGGAAGCTGCTACCATCAAATGTTTGCCCTCATTAGACTCCCCTCTGGAAGCGCTTTCACTGCAAGCTGCAGATTCCCTCCTAACAGCAAGCTTTAGGATAGGGTACTGAATTGTAACTTACTTTCGCCTAATAATGCGATTTTGGCAAAGAGAGTATCTCCCGCAGGGAAGCTGCTACCATCAAATGTTTGCCCTCATTAGACTCCCCTCTGGAAGCGCTTTCACTGCAAGCTGCAGATTCCCTCCTAACAGCAAGCTTTAGGATAGGGTACTGAATTGTAACTTACTTTCGCCTAACAATGCGATTTCGGCAAAGAGACTATCTCCCGCAGGGAAGCTGCTACCATCAAATGTTTGCCCTCATTAGACTCCCCTCTGGAAGCGCTTTCACTGCAAGCTGCAGATTCCCTCCTAACAGCAAGCTTTAGGATAGGGTACTGAATTGTAACTTACTTTCGCCTAATAATGCGATTTTGGCAAAGAGACTATCTCCCGCAGGGAAGCTGCTACCATCAAATGTTTGCCCTCGTTAGACTCCCCTCTGGAAGCGCTTTCACTGCAAGCTGCAGATTCCCTCCTAACAGCAAGCTTTAGGATAGGGTACTGAATTGTAACTTACTTTCGCCTAATAATGCGATTTTGGCAAAGAGAATATCTCCCGCAGGGAAGCTGCTACCATCAAATCTTTGCCCTCATTAGACTCCCGTCTGGAAGCGCTTTCACTGCAAGCTGCAGATTCCCTCCTAACAGCAAGCTTTAGGATAGGGTACTGAATTGTAACTTACTTTCGCCTAATAAGGCGATTTTGGCAAAGAGACTATCTCCCGCAGGGAAGCTGCTACCATCAAATCTTTGCCCTCGTTAGACTCCCCTCTGGAAGCGCTTTCACTGCAAGCTGAAGATTCCCTCCTAACAGCAAGCTTTAGGATAGGGTACTGAATTGTAACTTACTTTCGCCTAATAATGCGATTTTGGCAAAGAGACTATCTCCCGCAGGGAAGATGCTACCATCAAATCTTTGCCCTCAATAGACTCCCCTCTGGAAGGGCTTTCACTGCAAGCTGAAGATTCCCTCCTAACAGCAAGCTTTAGGATAGGGTACTGAATTGTAACTTACTTTCGCCTAATAATGCGATTATGACGAAGAGAGTATCTCCCGCAGGGAAGCTGCTACCATCAAATCTTTGCCCTCATTAGACTCCCCTCTGGAAGCGCTTTCACTGCAAGCTGCAGATTCCCTCCTAACAGCAAGCTTTAGGATAGGGTACTGAATTGTAACTTACTTTCGCCTAATAATGCGATTTTGGCAAAGAGACTATCTCCCGCAGGGAAGCTGCTACCATCAAATGTTTGCCCTCGTTAGACTCCCCTCTGGAAGCGCTTTCACTGCAAGCTGCAGATTCCCTCCTAACAGCAAGCTTTAGGATAGGGTACTGAATTGTAACTTACTTTCGCCTAATAATGCGATTTTGGCAAAGAGACTATCTCCCGCAGGGAAGCTGCTACCATCAAATGTTTGCCCTCGTTAGACTCCCCTCTGGAAGCGCTTTCACTGCAAGCTGCAGATTCCCTCCTAACAGCAAGCTTTAGGATAGGGTACTGAATTGTAACTTACTTTCGCCTAATAATGCGATTTTGGCAAAGAGACTATCTCCCGCAGGGAAGCTGCTACCATCAAATGTTTGCCCTCGTTAGACTCCCCTCTGGAAGCGCTTTCACTGCAAGCTGCAGATTCCCTCCTAACAGCAAGCTTTAGGATAGGGTACTGAATTGTAACTTACTTTCGCCTAATAATGCGATTTTGGCAAAGAGACTATCTCCCGCAGGGAAGCTGCTACCATCAAATGTTTGCCCTCATTAGAATCCCCTCTGGAAGCGCTTTCACTGCAAGCTGCAGATTCCCTCCTAACAGCAAGCTTTAGGATAGGGTACTGAATTGTAACTTACTTTCGCCTAATAAGGCGATTTTGGCAAAGAGACTATCTCCCGCAGGGAAGCTGCTACCATCAAATGTTTGCCCTCAATAGACTCCCCTCTGGAAGCGCTTTCACTGCAAGCTGCAGATTCCCTCCTAACAGCAAGCTTTAGGATAGGGTACTGAATTGTAACTTACTTTCGCCTAATAATGCGATTTTGGAAAAGAGAGTATCTCCCGCAGGAAAGCTGCTACCATCAAATGTTTGCCCTCATTAGACTCCCCTCTGGAAGCGCTTTCACTGCAAGCTGAAGATTCCCTCCTAACAGCAAGCTTTAGGATAGGGTACTGAATTGTAACTTAACTGCGGCTAATAAGGCGATTTTGGCAAAGAGACTATCTACCGCAGGGAAGCTGCTACCATCAAATGTTTGCCCTCATTAGACTCCCCTCTGGAAGCGCTTTCACTGCAAGCTGCAGATTCCCTCCTAACAGCAAGCTTTAGGATAGGGTACTGAATTGTAACTTACTTTCGCCTAATAATGCGATTTTGGCAAAGAGAGTATCTCCCGCAGGGAAGCTGCTACCATCAAATGTTTGCCCTCATTAGACTCCCCTCTGGAAGCGCTTTCACTGCAAGCTGCAGATTCCCTCCTAACAGCAAGCTTTAGGATAGGGTACTGAATTGTAACTTACTTTCGCCTAACAATGCGATTTCGGCAAAGAGACTATCTCCCGCAGGGAAGCTGCTACCATCAAATGTTTGCCCTCATTAGACTCCCCTCTGGAAGCGCTTTCACTGCAAGCTGCAGATTCCCTCCTAACAGCAAGCTTTAGGATAGGGTACTGAATTGTAACTTACTTTCGCCTAATAATGCGATTTTGGCAAAGAGACTATCTCCCGCAGGGAAGCTGCTACCATCAAATGTTTGCCCTCGTTAGACTCCCCTCTGGAAGCGCTTTCACTGCAAGCTGCAGATTCCCTCCTAACAGCAAGCTTTAGGATAGGGTACTGAATTGTAACTTACTTTCGCCTAATAATGCGATTTTGGCAAAGAGAATATCTCCCGCAGGGAAGCTGCTACCATCAAATCTTTGCCCTCATTAGACTCCCGTCTGGAAGCGCTTTCACTGCAAGCTGCAGATTCCCTCCTAACAGCAAGCTTTAGGATAGGGTACTGAATTGTAACTTACTTTCGCCTAATAAGGCGATTTTGGCAAAGAGACTATCTCCCGCAGGGAAGCTGCTACCATCAAATCTTTGCCCTCGTTAGACTCCCCTCTGGAAGCGCTTTCACTGCAAGCTGCAGATTCCCTCCTAACAGCAAGCTTTAGGATAAGGCACTGAATTGTAACTTACTTTCGCCTAATAAGGCGATTTTGGCAAAGAGACTATCTCCCGCAGGGAAGCTGCTACCATCAAATCTTTGCCCTCATTAGACTCCCCTCTGGAAGCGCTTTCACTGCAAGCTGCAGATTCCCTCCTAACAGCAAGCTTTAGGATAGGGTACTGAATTGTAACTTACTTTCGCCTAATAATGCGAATTTGGCAAAGAGAATATCTCCCGCAGGGAAGCTGCTACCATCAAATGTTTTCCCTCATTACACTCCCCTCTGGAAGCGCTTTCACTGCAAGCTGCAGATTCCCTCCTAACAGCAAGCTTTAGGATAGGGTACTGAATTGTAACTTACTTTCGCCTAACAATGCGATTTCGGCAAAGAGACTATCTCCCGCAGGGAAGCTGCTACCATCAAATCTTTGCCCTCGATAGACTCCCCTCTGGAAGCGCTTTCACTGCAAGCTGCAGATTCCCTCCTAACAGCAAGCTTTAGGATAGGGTACTGAATTGTAACTTACTTTCGCCTAATAATGCGATTTTGGCAAAGAGACTATCTCCCGCAGGGAAGCTGCTACCATCAAATGTTTGCCCTCATTAGACTCCCCTCTGGAAGCGCTTTCACTGCAAGCTGCAGATTCCCTCCTAACAGCAAGCTTTAGGATAGGGTACTGAATTGTAACTTACTTTCGCCTAATAATGCGAATTTGGCAAAGAGACTATCTCCCGCAGGGAAGCTGCTACCATCAAATGTTTGCCCTCATTAGACTCCCCTCTGGAAGCGCTTTCACTGCAAGCTGCAGATTCCCTCCTAACAGCAAGCTTTAGGATAGGGTACTGAATTGTAACTTACTTTCGCCTAATAATGCGATTTTGGCAAAGAGACTATCTCCCGCAGGGAAGCTGCTACCATCAAATATTTGCCCTCGATAGACTCCCCTCTGGAAGCGCTTTCACTGCAAGCTGCAGATTCCCTCCTAACAGCAAGCTTTAGGATAGGGTACTGAATTGTAACTTACTTTCGCCTAATAATGCGATTTTGGCAAAGAGAATATCTCCCGCAGGGAAGCTGCTACCATCAAATCTTTGCCCTCGATAGACTCCCCTCTGGAAGCGCTTTCACTGCAAGCTGCAGATTCCCTCCTAACAGCAAGCTTTAGGATAGTGTACTGAATTGTAACTTACTTTCGCCTAATAATGCAAATTTGGCAAAGAGAATATCTCCCGCAGGGAAGCTGCTACCATCAAATGTTTTCCCTCATTACACTCCCCTCTGGAAGCGCTTTCACTGCAAGCTGCAGATTCCCTCCTAACAGCAAGCTTTAGGATAGGGTACTGAATTGTAACTTACTTTCGCCTAATAATGCGATTTTGGCAAAGAGACTATCTCCCGCAGGAAAGCTGCTACCATCAAATGTTTGCCCTCATTAGAATCCCGTCTGGAAGCGCTTTCACTGCAAGCTCCAGATTCCCTCCTAACAGCAAGCTTTAGGATAGGGTACTGAATTGTAACTTACTTTCGCCTAATAATGCGATTTTGGCAAAGAGACTATCTCCCGCAGGGAAGCTGCTACCATCAAATGTTTGCCCTCCTTAGACTCCCCTCTGGAAGCGCTTTCACTGCAAGCTGCAGATTCCCTCCTAACAGCAAGCTTTAGGATAGGGTACTGAATTGTAACTTACTTTCGCCTAACAATGCGATTTTGGCAAAGAGACTATCTCCCGCAGGGAAGCTGCTACCATCAAATATTTGCCCTCATTAGACTCCCCTCTGGAAGCGCTTTCACTGCAAGCTGCAGATTCCCTCCTAACAGCAAGCTTTAGGATAGGGTACTGAATTGTAACTTACTTTCGCCTAACAATGCGATTTTGGCAAAGAGACTATCTCCCGCAAGGAAGCTGCTACAATCAAATATTTGCCCTCATTAGACTCCCCTCTGGAAGCGCTTTCACTGCAAGCTGCAGATTCCCTCCTAACAGCAAGCTTTAGGATAGGGTACTGAATTGTAACTTACTTTCGCCTAATAATACGATTTTGGCAAAGAGAGTATCTCCCGCAGGGAAGCTGCTACCATCAAATGTTTGCCCTCGTTAGACTCCCCTCTGGAAGCGCTTTCACTGCAAGCTGCAGATTCCCTCCTAACAGCAAGCTTTAGGATAGGGTACTGAATTGTAACTTACTTTCGCCTAATAATGCGATTTTGGCAAAGAGACTATCTCCCGCAGGGAAGCTGCTACCATCAAATGTTTGCCCTCAATAGACTCCCCTTTGGAAGCACTTTCACTGCAAGCTGAAGATTCCCTCCTAACAGCAAGCTTTAGGATAGGGTACTGAATTGTAACTTACTTTCGCCTAATAATGCGATTTTGGCAAAGAGACTATCTCCCGCAGGGAAGCTGCTACCATCAAATCTTTGCCCTCAATAGACTCCCCTCTGGAAGGGCTTTCACTGCAAGCTGAAGATTCCCTCCTAACAGCAAGCTTTAGGATAGGGTACTGAATTGTAACTTACTTTCGCCTAATAATGCGATTATGACGAAGAGAGTATCTCCCGCAGGGAAGCTGCTACCATCAAATCTTTGCCCTCATTAGACTCCCCTCTGGAAGCGCTTTCACTGCAAGCTGCAGATTCCCTCCTAACAGCAAGCTTTAGGATAGGGTACTGAATTGTAACTTACTTTCGCCTAATAATGCGATTTTGGCAAAGAGACTATATCCCACAGGGAAGCTGCTACCATCAAATGTTTGCCCTCGTTAGACTCCCCTCTGGAAGCGCTTTCACTGCAAGCTGCAGATTCCCTCCTAACAGCAAGCTTTAGGATAGGGTACTGAATTGTAACTTACTTTCGCCTAATAATGCGATTTTGGCAAAGAGACTATCTCCCGCAGGGAAGCTGCTACCATCAAATGTTTGCCCTCGTTAGACTCCCCTCTGGAAGCGCTTTCACTGCAAGCTGCAGATTCCCTCCTAACAGCAAGCTTTAGGATAGGGTACTGAATTGTAACTTACTTTCGCCTAATAATGCGATTTTGGCAAAGAGACTATCTCCCGCAGGGAAGCTGCTACCATCAAATATTTGCCCTCGATAGACTCCCCTCTGGAAGCGCTTTCACTGCAAGCTGCAGATTCCCTCCTAACAGCAAGCTTTAGGATAGGGTACTGAATTGTAACTTACTTTCGCCTAATAATGCGATTTTGGCAAAGAGAATATCTCCCGCAGGGAAGCTGCTACCATCAAATCTTTGCCCTCGATAGACTCCCCTCTGGAAGCGCTTTCACTGCAAGCTGCAGATTCCCTCCTAACAGCAAGCTTTAGGATAGTGTACTGAATTGTAACTTACTTTCGCCTAATAATGCAAATTTGGCAAAGAGAATATCTCCCGCAGGGAAGCTGCTACCATCAAATGTTTTCCCTCATTACACTCCCCTCTGGAAGCGCTTTCACTGCAAGCTGCAGATTCCCTCCTAACAGCAAGCTTTAGGATAGGGTACTGAATTGTAACTTACTTTCGCCTAATAATGCGATTTTGGCAAAGAGACTATCTCCCGCAGGAAAGCTGCTACCATCAAATGTTTGCCCTCATTAGAATCCCGTCTGGAAGCGCTTTCACTGCAAGCTGCAGATTCCCTCCTAACAGCAAGCTTTAGGATAGGGTACTGAATTGTAACTTACTTTCGCCTAATAATGCGATTTTGGCAAAGAGACTATCTCCCGCAGGGAAGCTGCTACCATCAAATGTTTGCCCTCATTAGACTCCCCTCTGGAAGCGCTTTCACTGCAAGCTGCAGATTCCCTCCTAACAGCAAGCTTTAGGATAGGGTACTGAATTGTAACTTACTTTCGCCTAACAATGCGATTTTGGCAAAGAGACTATCTCCCGCAGGGAAGCTGCTACCATCAAATATTTGCCCTCATTAGACTCCCCTCTGGAAGCGCTTTCACTGCAAGCTGCAGATTCCCTCCTAACAGCAAGCTTTAGGATAGGGTACTGAATTGTAACTTACTTTCGCCTAACAATGCGATTTGGCAAAGAGACTATCTCCGCAAGGAAGCTGCTACAATCAAATATTTGCCCTCATTAGACTCCCCTCTGGAAGCGCTTTCACTGCAAGCTGCAGATTCCCTCCTAACAGCAAGCTTTAGGATAGGGTACTGAATTGTAACTTACTTTCGCCTAATAATGCGATTTTGGCAAAGAGACTATCTCCCGCAGGGAAGCTGCTACCATCAAATGTTTGCCCTCGTTAGACTCCCCTCTGGAAGCGCTTTCACTGCAAGCTGCAGATTCCCTCCTAACAGCAAGCTTTAGGATAGGGTACTGAATTGTAACTTACTTTCGCCTAATAATGCGATTTTGGCAAAGAGACTATCTCCCGCAGGGAAGCTGCTACCATCAAATGTTTGCCCTCATTAGAATCCCCTCTGGAAGCGCTTTCACTGCAAGCTGCAGATTCCCTCCTAACAGCAAGCTTTAGGATAGGGTACTGAATTGTAACTTACTTTCGCCTAATAATGCGATTTTGGCAAAGAGACTATCTCCCGCAGGGAAGCTGCTACCATCAAATCTTTGCCTCATTAAACTCCCCTCTGGAAGCGCTTTCACTGCAAGCTGCAGATTCCCTCCTAACAGCAAGCTTTTAGGATAGGGTAATGAATTGTAACTTACTTTCGCCTAACAATGCGATTTTGGCAAAGAGAGTATCTCCCGCAGGGAAGCTGCTACCATCAAATGTTTGCCCTCGTTAGACTCCCCTCTGGAAGCGCTTTCACTGCAAGCTGCAGATTCCCCTCCTAACAGCAAGCTTTAGGATAGGGTACTGAATTGTAACTTACTTTCGCCTAATAATGCGATTTTGGCAAAGAGACTATCTCCCGCAGGGAAGCTGCTACCATCAAATGTTTGCCCTCATTAGACTCCCCTCTGGAAGCGCTTTCACTGCAAGCTGCAGATTCCCTCCTAACAGCAAGCTTTAGGATAGGGTACTGATTGTAACTTACTTTCGCCTAATAATGCGATTTTGGCAAAGAGACTATCTCCCGCAGGGAAGCTGCTACCATCAAATCTTTGCCCTCATTAGACTCCCCTCTGGAAGCGCTTTCACTGCAAGCTGCAGATTCCCTCCTAACAGCAAGCTTTAGGATAGGGTACTGAATTGTAACTTACTTTCGCTTAATAATGCGATTTTGGCAAAGAGACTATCTCCCGCAGGGAAGCTGCTACCATCAAATGTTTGCTCCTCGTTAGACTCCCCTCTGGAAGCGCTTTCACTGCAAGCTGCAGATTCCCTCCTAACAGCAAGCTTTAGGATAGGGGTACTGAATTGTAACTTACTTTCGCCTAATAAGGCGATTTTGGCAAAGAGAATATCTCCCGCAGGAAGCTGCTACCATGCAATCTTTGCCCTCGATAGACTCCCCTCTGGAAGCGCTTTCACTGCAAGGTGCAGATTCCCTCCTAACAGCAAGCTTTAGGATAGGGTACTGAATTGTAACTTACTTTCGCCTAATAATGCGAATTTGGCAAAGAGAATATCTCCCGCAGGGAAGCTGCTACCATCAAATGTTTGCCCTCATTACACTCCCCTCTGGAAGCGCTTTCACTGCAAGCTGCAGATTCCCTCCTAACAGCAAGCTTTAGGAAAGGGTACTGAATTGTAACTTACTTTCGCCTAATAATGCGATTTTGGCAAAGAGACTATCTCCCGCAGGGAAGCTGCTACCATCAAACTGTTTGCCCTCGTTAGACTCCCCTCTGGAAGCGCTTTCACTGCAAGCTGCAGATTCCCTCCTAACAGCAAGCTTTAGGATAGGGTACTGAATTGTAACTTACTTTCGCCTAATAAGGCGATTTTGGCAAAGAGAATATCTCCCGCAGGGAAGCTGCTACCATCAAATGTTTGCCCTCATAGACTCCCCTCTGGAAGCGCTTTCACTGCAAGCTGCAGATTCCCTCCTAACAGCAAGCCTTAAGGATAGGGTACTGAATTGTAACTTACTTTCGCCTAATAATGCGATTTGGCAAAGAGAATATCTCCCGCAGGGAAGCTGCTACCATCAAATCTTTGCCCTCATTAGAATCCCCTCTGGAAGCGCTTTCACTGCAAGCTGCAGATTCCCTCCTAACAGCAAGCTTTAGGATAGGGTACTGAATTGTAACTTACTTTCGCCTAATAATGCGATTTTGGCAAAGAGAATATCTCCCGCAGGGAAGCTGCTACCATCAAATGTTTTGCCCTCGTTAGACTCCCCTCTGGAAGCGCTTTCACTGCAAGCTGCAGATTCCTCCTAACAGCAAGCTTTAGGATAGGGTACTGAATTGTAACTTACTTTCGCCTAATAAGGCGATTTTGGCAAAGAGAGTATCTCCCGCAGGGAAGCTGCTACCATCAAATGTTTGCCCTCGTTAGACTCCCCTCTGGAAGCGCTTTCACTGCAAGCTGCAGATTCCCTCCTAACAGCAAGCTTTAGGATAGGGTACTGAATTGTAACTTACTTTCGCCTAATAAGGCGATTTTGGCAAAGAGACTATCTCCCGCAGGGAAGCTGCTACCATCAAATGTTTGCCCTCATTAGACTCCCCTCTGAAGCGCTTTCACTGCAAGCTGCAGATTCCCCTCCTAACAGCAAGCTTTAGGATAGGGTACTGAATTGTAACTTACTTTTGCATAATAATGCGATTTTGGCAAAGAGAATATGTCCCGCAGGGAAGCTGCTACCATCAAATGTTTTCCCTCATTACACTCCCCTCTGGAAGCGCTTTCACTGCAAGCTGCAGATTCCCTCCTAACAGCAAGCTTTAGGATAGGTACTGAATTGTAACTTACTTTCGCCTAATAATGCGATTTTGGCAAAGAGACTATCTCCCGCAGGGAAGCTGCTACCATCAAATGTTTGCCCTCGATAGACTCCCCTCTGAGAAGCGCTTTCACTGCAAGCTGCAGATTCCCTCCTAACAGCAAGCTTTAGGATAGGGTACTGAATTGTAACTTACTTTCGCCTAATAAGGCGATTTTGGCAAAGAGACTAACTATCTCCCGCAGGGAAGCTGCTACCATCAAATGTTGCCCTCATTAGACTCCCCTCTGAAGCGCTTTCACTGCAAGCTGCAGATTCCCTCTAACAGCAAGCTTTAGGATAGGGTACTGAATTGTAACTTACTTTCGCCTAATAATGCGATTTTGGCAAAGAGACTATCTCCCGCAGGGAAGCTGCTACCATCAAATGTTTGCCCTCGATAGACTCCCCTCTGGAAGCGCTTTCACTGCAAGCTGCAGATTCCCTCCTAACAGCAAGCTTTAGGATAGGGTACTGAATTGTAACTTACTTTCGCCTAATAATGCGATTTTGGCAAAGAGACTATCTCCCGCAGGGAAGCTGCTACCATCAAATCTTTGCCCTCGATAGACTCCCCTCTGGAAGCGCTTTCACTGCAAGCTGCAGATTCCCTCCTAACAGCAAGCTTTAGGATAGGGTACTGAATTGTAACTTACTTTCGCCTAATAATGCGATTTTGGCAAAGAGAATATCTCCCGCAGGGAAGCTGCTACCATCAAATCTTTTCCCTCATTACACTCCCCTCTGGAAGCGCTTTCACTGCAAGCTGCAGATTCCCTCCTAACAGCAAGCTTTAGGATAGGGTACTGAATTGTAACTTACTTTCGCCTAATAATGCGAATTTGGCAAAGAGAATATCTCCCGCAGGGAAGCTGCTACCATCAAATGTTTTCCCTCATTACACTCCCCTCTGGAAGCGCTTTCACTGCAAGCTGCAGATTCCCTCCTAACAGCAAGCTTTAGGATAGGGTACTGAATTGTAACTTACTTTCGCCTAATAATGCGATTTTGGCAAAGAGACTATCTCCCGCAGGGAAGCTGCTACCATCAAATGTTTGCCCTCATTAGACTCCCCTCTGGAAGCGCTTTCACTGCAAGCTGCAGATTCCCTCCTAACAGCAAGCTTTAGGATAGGGTACTGAATTGTAACTTACTTTCGCCTAATAATGCGATTATGGCAAAGAGAATATCTCCCGCAGGGAAGCTGCTACCATCAAATCTTTGCCCTCATTAGACTCCCCTCTGGAAGCGCTTTCACTGCAAGCTGCAGATTCCCTCCTAACAGCAAGCTTTAGGATAGGGTACTGAATTGTAACTTACTTTCGCCTAATAATGCGATTTTGGCAAAGAGAATATCTCCCGCAGGGAAGCTGCTACCATCAAATCTTTGCCCTCGATAGACTCCCCTCTGGAAGCGCTTTCACTGCAAGCTGCAGATTCCCTCCTAACAGCAAGCTTTAGGATAGGGTACTGAATTGTAACTTACTTTCGCCTAATAATGCGAATTTGGCAAAGAGAATATCTCCCGCAGGGAAGCTGCTACCATCAAATGTTTGCCCTCATTACACTCCCCTCTGGAAGCGCTTTCACTGCAAGCTGCAGATTCCCTCCTAACAGCAAGCTTTAGGATAGGGTACTGAATTGTAACTTACTTTCGCCTAATAATGCGATTTTGGCAAAGAGAATATCTCCCGCAGGGAAGCTGCTACCATCAAATGTTTGCCCTCGTTAGACTCCCCTCTGGAAGCGCTTTCACTGCAAGCTGCAGATTCCCTCCTAACAGCAAGCTTTAGGATAGGGTACTGAATTGTAACTTACTTTCGCCTAATAAGGCGATTTTGGCAAAGAGACTATCTCCCGCAGGGAAGCTGCTACCATCAAATGTTTGCCCTCGTTAGACTCCCCTCTGGAAGCGCTTTCACTGCAAGCTGCAGATTCCCTCCTAACAGCAAGCTTTAGGATAGGGTACTGAATTGTAACTTACTTTCGCCTAATAAGGCGATTTTGGCAAAGAGACTATCTCCCGCAGGGAAGCTGCTACCATCAAATGTTTGCCCTCATTAGACTCCCCTCTGGAAGCGCTTTCACTGCAAGCTGCAGATTCCCTCCTAACAGCAAGCTTTAGGATAGGGTACTGAATTGTAACTTACTTTTGCATAATAATGCGAATTTGGCAAAGAGAATATGTCCCGCAGGGAAGCTGCTACCATCAAATGTTTTCCCTCATTACACTCCCCTCTGGAAGCGCTTTCACTGCAAGCTGCAGATTCCCTCCTAACAGCAAGCTTTAGGATAGGGTACTGAATTGTAACTTACTTTCGCCTAATAATGCGATTTTGGCAAAGAGACTATCTCCCGCAGGGAAGCTGCTACCATCAAATGTTTTCCCTCGATAGACTCCCCTCTGGAAGCGCTTTCACTGCAAGCTGCAGATTCCCTCCTAACAGAAAGCTTTAGGATAGGGTACTGAATTGTAACTTACTTTCGCCTAATAAGGAGATTTTGGCAAAGAGACTATCTCCCGCAGGGAAGCTGCTACCATCAAATGTTTGCCCTCATTAGACTCCCCTCTGGAAGCGCTTTCACTGCAAGCTGCAGATTCCCTCCTAACAGCAAGCTTTAGGATAGGGTACTGAATTGTAACTTACTTTCGTCTAACAATGCGATTTCGGCAAAGAGACTATCTCCCGCAGGGAAGCTGCTACCATCAAATGTTTGCCCTCATTAGACTCCCCTCTGGAAGCGCTTTCACTGCAAGCTGCAGATTCCCTCCTAACAGCAAGCTTTAGGATAGCGTACTGAATTGTAACTTACTTTCGCCTAATAATGCGATTTTGGCAAAGAGAATATCTCCCGCAGGGAAGCTGCTACCATCAAATCTTTGCCCTCGATAGACTCCCCTCTGGAAGCGCTTTCACTGCAAGCTGCAGATTCCCTCCTAACAGCAAGCTTTAGGATAGGGTACTGAATTGTAACTTACTTTCGCCTAATAAGGCGATTTTGGCAAAGAGACTATCTCCCGCAGGGAAGCTGCTACCATCAAATGTTTGCCCTCGTTAGACTCCCCTCTGGAAGCGCTTTCACTGCAAGCTGCAGATTCCCTCCTAACAGCAAGCTTTAGGATAGGGTACTGAATTGTAACTTACTTTCGCCTAATAATGCGATTTTGGCAAAGAGACTATCTCCCGCAGGGAAGCTGCTACCATCAAATGTTTGCCCTCATTAGACTCCCCTCTGGAAGCGCTTTCACTGCAAGCTGCAGATTCCCTCCTAACAGCAAGCTTTAGGATAGGGTACTGAATTGTAACTTACTTTCGCCTAATAATGCGATTTTGGCAAAGAGAATATCTCCCGCAGGGAAGCTGCTACCATCAAATCTTTGCCCTCGATAGACTCCCCTCTGGAAGCGCTTTCACTGCAAGCTGCAGATTCCCTCCTAACAGCAAGCTGTACGACAGTGTACTGAATTGTAACTTAACTGCGGCTAATAAGGCGATTTTGGCAAAGAGAATATCTCCCGCAGGGAAGCTGCTACCATCAAATGTTTTCCCTCATTACACTCCCCTCTGGAAGCGCTTTCACTGCAAGCTGCAGATTCCCTCCTAACAGCAAGCTTTAGGATAGGGTACTGAATTGTAACTTACTTTCGCCTAATAATGCGATTTTGGCAAAGAGACTATCTCCCGCAGGGAAGCTGCTACCATCAAATGTTTGCCCTCATTAGACTCCCCTCTGGAAGCGCTTTCACTGCAAGCTGCAGATTCCCTCCTAACAGCAAGCTTTAGGATAGGGTACTGAATTGTAACTTACTTTCGCCTAACAATGCGATTTCGGCAAAGAGACTATCTCCCGCAGGGAAGCTGCTACCATCAAATGTTTGCCCTCATTAGACTCCCCTCTGGAAGCGCTTTCACTGCAAGCTGCAGATTCCCTCCTAACAGCAAGCTTTAGGATAGGGTACTGAATTGTAACTTACTTTCGCCTAATAATGCGATTTTGGCAAAGAGACTATCTCCCGCAGGGAAGCTGCTACCATCAAATCATTGCCCTCATTAGAATCCCCTCTGGAAGCGCTTTGACTGCAAGCTGCAGATTCCCTCCTAACAGCAAGCTTTAGGATAGGGTACTGAATTGTAACTTACTTTCGCCTAATAATGCGATTTTGGCAAAGAGACTATCTCCCGCAGGGAAGCTGCTACCATCAAATCTTTGCCCTCGATAGACTCCCCTCTGGAAGCGCTTTCACTGCAAGCTGCAGATTCCCTCCTAACAGCAAGCTTTAGGATAGGGTACTGAATTGTAACTTACTTTCGCCTAATAATGCGATTTTGGCAAAGAGACTATCTCCCGCAGGGAAGCTGCTACCATCAAATCTTTGCCCTCATTAGACTCCCCTCTGGAAGCGCTTTCACTGCAAGCTGCAGATTCCCTCCTAACAGCAAGCTTTAGGATAGGGTACTGAATTGTCACTTACTTTCGCCTAACAATGCGATTTTGGCAAAGAGACTATCTCCCGCAGGGAAGCTGCTACCATCAAATATTTGCCCTCATTAGACTCCCCTCTGGAAGCGCTTTCACTGCAAGCTGCAGATTCCCTCCTAACAGCAAGCTTTAGGATAGGGTACTGAATTGTAACTTACTTTCGCCTAACAATGCGATTTTGGCAAAGAGACTATCTCCCGCAAGGAAGCTGCTACAATCAAATATTTGCCCTCATTAGACTCCCCTCTGGAAGCGCTTTCACTGCAAGCTGCAGATTCCCTCCTAACAGCAAGCTTTAGGATAGGGTACTGAATTGTAACTTACTTTCGCCTAATAATACGATTTTGGCAAAGAGAATATCTCCCGCAGGGAAGCTGCTACCATCAAATGTTTGCCCTCGTTAGACACCCCTCTGGAAGCGCTTTCACTGCAAGCTGCAGATTCCCTCCTAACAGCAAGCTTTAGGATAGGGTACTGAATTGTAACTTTCTTTCGCTTAATAATGCGATTATGGCAAAGAGACTATCTCCCGCAGGGAAGCTGCTACCATCAAATCTTTGCCCTCATTAGACTCCCCTCTGGAAGCGCTTTCACTGCAAGCTGCAGATTCCCTCCTAACAGCAAGCTTTAGGATAGGGTACTGAATTGTAACTTACTTTCGCCTAATAATGCGATTTTGGCAAAGAGACTATCTCCCGCAGGGAAGCTGCTACCATCAAATGTTTGCCCTCATTAGACTCCCCTCTGGAAGCGCTTTCACTGCAAGCTGCAGATTCCCTCCTAACAGCAAGCTTTAGGATAGGGTACTGAATTGTAACTTACTTTCGCCTAATAATGCGATTTTGGCAAAGAGACTATCTCCCGCAGGGAAGCTGCTACCATCAAATGTTTGCCCTCATTAGACTCCCCTCTGGAAGCGCTTTCACTGCAAGCTGCAGATTCCCTCCTAACAGCAAGCTTTAGGATAGGGTACTGAATTGTAACTTACTTTCGCCTAATAATGCGATTTTGGCAAAGAGACTATCTCCCGCAGGGAAGCTGCTACCATCAAATATTTGCCCTCGTTAGACTCCCCTCTGGAAGCGCTTTCACTGCAAGCTGCAGATTCCCTCCTAACAGCAAGCTTTAGGATAGGGTACTGAATTGTAACTTACTTTCGCCTAACAATGCGATTTTGGCAAAGAGACTATCTCCCGCAGGGAAGCTGCTACCATCAAATCTTTGCCCTCATTAGACTCCCCTCTGGAAGCGCTTTCACTGCAAGCTGCAGATTCCCTCCTAACAGCAAGCTTTAGGATAGGGTACTGAATTGTAACTTACTTTCGCCTAACAATGCGATTTTGGCAAAGAGACTATCTCCCGCAAGGAAGCTGCTACAATCAAATATTTGCCCTCATTAGACTCCCCTCTGGAAGCGCTTTCACTGCAAGCTGCAGATTCCCTCCTAACAGCAAGCTTTAGGATAGGGTACTGAATTGTAACTTACTTTCGCCTAATAATACGATTTTGGCAAAGAGAGTATCTCCCTCAGGGAAGCTGCTACCATCAAATGTTTGCCCTCATTAGACTCCCCTCTGGAAGCGCTTTCACTGCAAGCTGCAGATTCCCTCCTAACAGCAAGCTTTAGCATAGGGTACTGAATTGTAACTTTCTTTCGCCTAATAATGCGATTATGGCAAAGAGACTATCTCCCGCAGGGAAGCTGCTACCATCAAATGTTTGCCCTCAATAGACTCCCCTCTGGAAGCGCTTTCACTGCAAGCTGAAGATTCCCTCCTAACAGAGGCTTTAGGATAGGGTACTGAATTGTAACTTACTTTCGCTTAATAATGTGATTTTGGCAAAGAGACTATCTCCCGCAGGGAAGCTGCTACCATCAAATCTTTGCCCTCAATAGACTCCCCTCTGGAAGGGCTTTCACTGCAAGCTGAAGATTCCCTCCTAACAGCAATCTTTAGGATAGGGTACTGAATTGTAACTTACTTTCTCCTAATAATGCGATTATGACGAAGAGAGTATCTCCCGCAGGGAAGCTGCTACCATCAAATGTTTGCCCTCATTAGACTCCCCTCTGGAAGCGCTTTCACTGCAAGCTGCAGATTCCCTCCTAACAGCAAGCTTTAGGATAGGGTACTGAATTGTAACTTACTTTCGCCTAATAATGCGATTTTGGCAAAGAGACTAGCTCCCGCAGGAAGCTGCTACCATCAAATGTTTGCCCTCGTTAGACTCCCCTCTGGAAGCGCTTTCACTGCAAGCTGCAGATTCCCTCCTAACAGCAAGCTTTAGGATAGGGTACTGAATTGTAACTTACTTTCGCCTAATAATGCGATTTTGGCAAAGAGACTATCTCCCGCAGGGAAGCTGCTACCATCAAATGTTTGCCCTCGTTAGACTCCCCTCTGGAAGCGCTTTCACTGCAAGCTGCAGATTCCCTCCTAACAGCAAGCTTTAGGATAGGGTACTGAATTGTAACTTACATTCGCCTAATAATGCGATTTTGGCAAAGAGAATATCTCCCGCAGGGAAGCTGCTACCATCAAATGTTTGCCCTCATTAGAATCCCCTCTGGAAGCGCTTTCACTGCAAGCTGCAGATTCCCTCCTAACAGCAAGCTTTAGGATAGGGTACTGAATTGTAACTTACTTTCGCCTAATAAGGCGATTTTGGCAAAGAGACTATCTCCCGCAGGGAAGCTGCTACCATCAAATGTTTGCCCTCAATAGACTCCCCTCTGGAAGCGCTTTCACTGCAAGCTGCAGATTCCCTCCTAACAGCAAGCTTTAGGATAGGGTACTGAATTGTAACTTACTTTCGCCTAATAATGCGATTTTGGCAAAGAGACTATCTCCCGCAGGGAAGCTGCTACCATCAAATATTTGCCCTCATTAGACTCCCCTCTGGAAGCGCTTTCACTGCAAGCTGCAGATTCCCTCCTAACAGCAAGCTTTAGGATAGGGTACTGAATTGTAACTTATCTGCGGCTAATAATGCGATTTTGGCAAAGAGACTATCTCCCGCAGGGAAGCTGCTACCATCAAATATTTGCCCTCATTAGACTCCCCTCTGGAAGCGCTTTCACTGCAAGCTGCAGATTCCCTCCTAACAGCAAGCTTTAGGATAGGGTACTGAATTGTAACTTACTTTCGCCTAACAATGCGATTTTGGCAAAGAGACTATCTCCCGCAAGGAAGCTGCTACTATCAAATATTTGCCCTCATTAGACTCCCCTCTGGAAGCGCTTTCACTGCAAGCTGCAGATTCCCTCCTAACAGCAAGCTTTAGGATAGGGTACTGAATTGTAACTTACTTTCGCCTAATAATGCGATTTTGGCAAAGAGACTATCTCCCGCAGGGAAGCTGCTACCATCAAATCTTTGCCCTCAATAGAATCCCCTCTGGAAGGGCTTTCACTGCAAGCTGAAGATTCCCTCCTAACAGCAAGCTTTAGGATAGGGTACTGAATTGTAACTTACTTTCGCCTAATAATGCGATTTTGGCAAAGAGACTATCTCCCGCAGGGAAGCTGGTACCATCAAATGTTTGCCCTCATTAGAATCCCCTCTGGAAGCGCTTTTACTGCAAGCTGCAGATTCCCTCCTAACAGCAAGCTTTAGGATAGGGTACTGAATTGTAACTTACTTTCGCCTAATAATGGGATTTTGGAAAAGAGAGTATCTCCCGCAGGAAGCTGCTACCATCAAATGTTTGCCCTCATTAGACTCCCTCTGGAAGCGCTTTCACTGCAAGCTGCAGATTCCCTCCTAACAGCAAGCTTTAGGATAGGGTACTGAATTGTAACTTACTTCGCCTAATAATGCGATTTTGGCAAAGAGACTATCTCCCGCAGGAAGCTGCTACCATCAAATGTTTGCCCTCATTAGACTCCCCTCTGGAAGCGCTTTCACTGCAAGCTGCAGATTCCCTCCTAACAGCAAGCTTTAGGATAGGGTACTGAATTGTAACTTACTTTCGCCTAATAATGCGATTTTGGCAAAGAGACTATCTCCCGCAGGGAAGCTGCTACCATCAAATGTTTGCCCTCATTAGACTCCCCTCTGGAAGCGCTTTCACTGCAAGCTGCAGATTCCCTCCTAACAGCAAGCTTTAGGATAGGGTACTGAATTGTAACTTACTTTCGCCTAATAATGCGATTTGGCAAAGAGACTATCTCCCGCAGGGAAGCTGCTACCATCAAATCTTTGCCCTCGATAGACTCCCCTCTGGAAGCGCTTTCACTGCAAGCTGCAGATTCCCTCCTAACAGCAAGCTTTAGGATAGGGTACTGAATTGTAACTTACTTTCGCCTAATAATGCGATTTTGGCAAAGAGACTATCTCCCGCAGGAAGCTGCTACCATCAAATGTTTGCCCTCATTAGACTCCCCTCTGGAAGTGCTTTCACTGCAAGCTGCAGATTCCCTCCTAACAGCAAGCTTTAGGATAGGGTACTGAATTGTAACTTACTTTCGCCTAATAATGCGATTTTGGCAAAGAGAATATCTCCGCAGGGAAGCTGCTACCATCAAATCTTTGCCCTCGTTAGACTCCCTTCTAGAAGCGCTTTCACTGCAAGCTGCAGATTCTCTCCTAGCAGCAAGCTTTAGGATAGGGTACTGAATTGAAACTTACTT